>NC_088355.1:4189166-4495000 GCF_036884655.1 Musa acuminata AAA Group | reverse complement strand
AGGCCAAGAAGTTGGAACAGGAACAATATTAGACCAATTTATCTTCAGCTCCTCTCCATCGAATACAGGAACCGTATGTGAAAGGTGTGGTGATCAGAGCAGGCTGCATGGAGTAATCATTTCCTGCCTTGATTGCTTTCTTTCTGGAGGCAATCTCTACGAATTCCGTTACTCGGTCACCCCAGCCTTTTTCATCTCTAAAGCTCGAGGTGGAACCTGCACGCTTGCAGCTTCGGATCCCTCTGATGTTGTCCTCCATCGAGCAAGATATCTCCTTGATAATAATGGGTTTGGAATGTACAGCATATTTAAGAACAACTGCGAGGACTTTGCTATCTATTCCAAAACAGGTTTGCTTGTGGAAACAACATTCAGCGTTGGACGCAGCGGACAGATATCGTCCCTGACCGCCGCACTAACTGCTGTTGCGTCCTCCCCTCTTCGCTTCCTGACAACAAGCCCCGGTGGGTTGATAGCGGTAGCCAGTAGCATGTATTGCATCGGTCGTGTTGTTTCCGATATTGGAATCAGGCGGGATGTCAATAAGATCCCCGTGGAATCCCTGGTTGCACAATTGGGCAGAGGTGAGCCTGAAACAGTCACTGCCACCGTACCTGCCGGCTAGACTAAAATGGTCATCGTGTCCGAAAAACCTTCTTCTATTCCTGTTTATTTGAACTATCTTATGCAATGTGTGTTGTTCGGACTGGTATCATCTGTGATCGAAGGTGCTGCTGATGCTTGAATTACTCAGAAAAACATTGGAAATTGTATATTCAAGATATGATAACTGCATCCACTGTGAAGTTATGCATAATAATGTAATGTAAAAAGGTTTGCTCTATCATCAGGAAGAGCTCATAATGAAATTTGTTGCTTGAAAAGATGCTGCTTTGTTGATGTTCAGCTACAATGTAGGCCTCACATGTTTATATATAACCCTAACACTATCTGCCATATCAACCTGTTACTATTTCATTTGGTCGAAGCTTTAAATAATAGAAAAGGAAGCATTATAAAGATTCTTTTTTTTTCTAAAATAAAGAATAGAATCAAAATTTTGTGACATAACACTCGAAGCTGGAGAATGTTAGCTGCACATAAAAAAAATCTAAAATATCAGATAGATTTTTTAAATTTAAAAACCCAAATTTTTATTAAAAAATTAAAAAAATCTTAGTTAATTGATACTAACTGAAGGTTTCTTTAATGACTTGAACAGATGACTATTATGTTATTTGGTAGAAGTAAATCGAATGAATGTAAATACACTAAATCTTGAATTATGTTCAACCATTATTCTTATATATATATATATATAATTATGTTCAACAATAAAGCTAAAACTACGTATCATTATATTATGGTGCCAACGATGCTGTCTTTTCCAACATTAAAGATATAAATATGCTGATCGTATCACCGTATCAGTGGACTCCGCCATCACTTTCTTTTAGGTATCTTTTTCTGGCGTTGGCAGGGACGAGGAATCAGGTCATCGGGGTGGCATGACAAGATAAATGGATGTTGCACGGGCTTCTGCTTCCTGATCCGTGCGAGACGCCCACCGCTGGGTATTTGCGTAGGACAAAGCAGTCATGCCTCCGAGTACTGTTCCCGGAAAAAGATGATGTTGAGCTCGGTCTCGATGGCCATGGCATGGCAGACGCAGGAGAGCTTGTGATGGATGCACTTGAGGCCGAGAGTGGCCGACAGGAACAAGCCAACGGAAGTCGTCTTTCATGCACGGCCCCCATCGATTCATTTGAGACGAAGCAAGAAGGGTGGGTCGGCAATCATCAAGCTGTTGGCTAATGTTCCACACAGAGAGAGAGAGAGAGAGAGAGAGAGAGAGGGGTGACGGTCAAAAGCCGTAGGTAGATATTTCACTGGGACAACAGCCAACCAAACCTCATCACGACGACTCCCCCACGTCTTTTCATCTCTCCTAGAGAGCAGCAGAACAATCAATCAAATCTACCAATAACAAACATAAAGGAGATATATTCACAATCTATTTCTTATTATTTATAATTTTTTAAATATTTTTATCATTTTTTTCTTCTTCGAATCAATAGCGACATAAATATTGTCTTCCTCCACATAATCACAAGCTACGAGCAACAGACGGCAAGCAATGCATAACAACTAAAGAATGAAGAGCAATGTCGATTCTGATAGATGAAATAAGATATTGTAAGAATAATGATATGATTGGCAATTGATGGACTATAAATAATTAAATTATATTTTTATTATTTTTATAAAATTTTGTCATTAGTAGAATTGGGTTATCAATTGCAAGCTTAAAAATAAAAAAAGGCAAAATCTCATAAGAAGACCCCTTTTTTTTGGACTTTTCCCCAAAGTGTTTTCTATTTTCATAATTTTCTAATGTCATTTTTATTTTTTTAATACTTGAAATACGCTTGATTTGGCAATCAATCATTTATCCTTTTTTCTTTATTTTCCTTTCTTTTCATATTGATCGGCCCATATGGTAAACTGGTCCGATCATAATATTTTTACATTGTATTATAGTATTTTTGTACTATGCTATAGTTTTTTAAAGATATATTATAATATTTTCAGCAATAGTATTTTTTATATTATTAAAAATATTATAACATAATATAAGAATACTGTAATTGAATCGATCCATAATAAAAAAAAAAAGGGGAGAAAAAAGAGATAAATCGTCGATGGTGTTTTTGATATCAAAAATAATATTATTAAAAAAATTGAAAATGAGATACTTTTCGAAAAAAAACACATTTTTCTCGGAAATCACCCAAAATAAAATGATCAGAGTTGTCCTGATCAACAAGGAAAATAAAAGGATGGACGCAAACTTATAGGATGGCGCAAAAAATCATGGAAATTGAAATGATCAGAAACACCATCTAAACATACAGATGAAGAACATAAAGCATGATGAACACAATAATGGAATCATCCACAATCTAAACGTCAGATATGAAATAATGAAGGTGACATCAGTAGGTTACTCGTTGCTCCAATATGGAATCATGAGATATTATTCCCCGCAGAATGGCGAGCAGATTTACCACCCAAAAAGAGTGGGAAAAGGAGCCGAATGATGAATGGAATGCTCGTTCGAGGAGCAGCAAATCCTTGGGAGGTCACATTCCCATGGCCTAATAGTCAAAAAGGAACGGCATGCGAGGTAAGTGGATCATGTCAGTCTCCTCTGAGAAGCTCGGTTAACAGGGACTTCTCTGTCCTCTCCTCCAACCCTTCGGCTGCTGCTGGCCCAGCTCACCTACCCCGAGACCAATGGATCGGGAAGCAGATAGGGAGCTTTGTGTGCTTGATGATGGATGGACCTGTAGAGCTTTCCTTTTTAGTGTCAGCTTTGTGCCACAAGATGCTCCGGATTTCTCTCCTAAGCTTGCTTGCAGGCGAGGAAGGAAAGGAGATGTTTAGGAAGAAGAACAGTTGGTTTCAGCATATGTATTTCCTTCACGTACGTACTCCTACAGGGAAAGCCACTTTGCGATGGTTGGCTTTCTCGGTGCATCGCGTTTGCATGACCACCCAACGCCCGCCATCCTCTTCTTTCTCTCTCCTTCTGGTCCCCTTTCCATCCCACCTTTCCCTGCTTTCGCGACGGCAGAGATAACGATGTCTCCATATATCATTACGGCAAACGAGAGACCGAGTTTTATTGCAGACATGAAAAGGGAGCCGCACGTACATCACAGACACACCATATTGTCCTACCGATGTATCACTGATCATCATATGTACTTCTTCGCGAGAGATCGGTCATGACGCTACTCTTTGCAAGCTTGCGTTATCTCTATAGAGAGACGGGGCTGATGCGGTCAAACAGCGGTGACGCCGCCGCCGTCAGGCTCCAGAGGTCGCCGTCCCCGCCGTGTCGGTAATCATCAGCGTGCGGTGTTGCGGACGAGGGAGATGGGTGGCGAGGGCCGCCGAGCTGGGAGGCGAGCAGCTGGTCGAAGGCAGCCCAGTCGCCGACGCCTGCATGGATCGCAGCCGGCGACCTGTGGCTTGCGTGGTCGTCGGAGGAGCGGTCAGGAGGGAGGTTCCTTGGGGGTGATCCGAGGGTCGTCGGGCTGTCGAGAGGCGGAAGCTTCATGAACATCTCTTGCAGGCCACAACCGAAGACGGTCTCGATCGGCCTAAGATTGCTAGCCCTGTCGGCAGCGTTGTCGCTCGTCCCTTGGCTTTCTCGCGTGTATGATCTGCTCATGTATTGAAGGATCTGATCCAATGCGTCGTCGCCGCCGCCCGGGCGCAGCAACTGGGTCTTGACAGAACTCTTAGAGTCGTCGATGGCCTTGTGGTGGTGGTAGTTCTTCTGCTTGAACACTCGGCAGACCACCCACCCATCTTCTTGGTTCGTCGCTTCTCCCATCGACACGGCAGCACACATCTATATCGCCAGACGCAATTAGTCCAACATAGGGCGGATGAATCGAGAAAGCAGCAACATGGCATGGGGCTTCTTACGTCGGATCGGGGGATGAGGTGGGAATGGTCATCCAGCCTATACTCGTGCATGATCCAATCCAACTTCTGGCCGCGTGGAGCGCGACCTTTGTAGAACACCAGCGTCTTCCTCATGCCGATTCGTCGGGCGTTGGAGTAGATCACCTTGTCACGGCCGGTGGCCTTCCAGAATCCGGCCGCCGTGGCTCGGTTGGTGCGCGTGCCCGTCGGGTACTTGCGGTCCTTGTGGCTGAAGAAGTACCACTCGCTCTGCTGAGCTGCGCCATTAACCCCGCACTTCTCTGTGCATCCAATGGACATGATGAGTTCACGGTTACGTACCCACATCACTCCCATGCACGAATGAATCAATGGAAAGCAGAAGCACCTTGTATGTCCCACGGCTCCAGCTTGTTGAGATCAACGTCGCGGATGACGTCCAGTTCGATCTCCTCCGACGTCACCTTCTTCCTCAGGTAGTAGCAGAGCAGCTCTTCCTCGGTGGGATGAAAGCGGAAGCCCGGAGGCACACGGGGCCGCCCATTCACCGACATGCTCACAGCCGAGTGGTGGAGAAGAAGAAGAAGGCAAACGTTCTTATTTATCTATCTATCGAGTCCCACCGCTCTGCTCTGCGGCGAGGACCAATGATCTCGATCGGCCTTCTTGTGGCTAGTGGGTTAGTTATGCTGGACTAGAGGAAAGCCACCCACCCCATGGCAGAAATGTGGAGAGAGAGAGAGAGAGAGAGGACAGCATGCATAACCATGACAGCTGACCTTCAAAAAGACTCGAGAAAAAGAACAGGGGAAACAACGAATACGTAACTACTGCGCAAGAACGCCGACGACGGCGACGACGTCGGCAAGAAGAGAACAAGGAAAGGCGGGGGGGGAGGTAATGTGTGGTAGTAGACGCGGCGTTTTCAGGTGTCCCACCACCCATGGCAAAGCTCAAACGCATTTCCACTGGCTTTAATTTTGGTGCCGCCACCGTCACGTAGGCATGACTGACAAGGGTCGATCGAACCACGTCGCTTGCGCTCCAAAGCATCGCCCCTTTCGATGCGTCCCGTCACCTTAGCAAAAGGAAGGAAGAAGCAGTGTTTCGATCCCACTCTTAATTTGAGTTAATAATGATTTTATTTCGAGCACTTATTTTCTTTTAATTTAATTTATTTTTATAAAAAAAATAATAAAGATTAAATTAAAGATAAATGCCTCACTAATTGAGCTGACACCTTATCACAAACGATTGGCTAATCTGTCTGTGGGTGTCAATAATTCTCACTCTTTCTGGAAGTCAATCATGAAGCAGTCGACAGTGCAACCACTGTTTCCACTTCGTCTAACGACAGTGCAAACACGTGTCACGATCTTAAAGGGTGGGCGTGCTTCATTTGTAACATAAATAAATGTATCCTGTCCTAATCAACTAGTTTAATTTAGGTTTTCATGATTAATCAGCAGCCGTCGACAACTTAACCGATATTAGGTAGGTAGCTTCTCGTTGGTCCTTTTAAATGCTACTTTTAGTATCTTAAATTCCTCCCCCCCCCCAAAAAATATGATTTTATTTGAAGTTTACTTTTAGTATCTTAAATTCCTCCCCCCAAAAAAAAAAAGATTTTATTTTAAGTTTGATAAGAGAGATTTGACACGTGATGTTTATTTAGATGTCCTGCTGGCCTCAAAAAAAAAAAAATAAAATAAAATATATATATATATATATATATATATATATGATTTTATTTTTAAGTTTCATAAGTAAAGTTGGACAATCTTATGAAAATTTTATGGTGAATTAGTTTCATAATTAATCTTAATGATTATTAAAATTCTTATAAAATGTTTAGATAAATTGACTGACGTAGGGTTACTCTTTGATTATATCACCATTCTCCCGAGTTATTAATTTAAATATCAGATAGACTTTTATATAAATTTTTCAGGATGAATTACTGAACCCAATCAACTCTTTGATACTAGGCTTGTGATAGGCTTTAATATGGATAAAAATTAATCCTAAATCCGAAATATTTTAACCTAATTGAATCATGAGGTAAGTGCCAATTTTTTGAAAAAAAATTTCTTTCATGAATGCACAGAAAATTAGAGAAGAAACTATTAGGAGCAAAATGTATGAAATAATTTCTTTTGCAGGTAGTGAAGATAATTATGATGGTGCAAAAACACATTTGTATTTAGAGAAGATGGTGAAGATAATTATGATGGTGCAAAAACACATTTGTATTTAGAGAAGATGGTGAGTTGATGGCCCACATGCTATATCAACAAAGATAAATCAATGTCATGATTCTATTTATTCTTTCTTGTGGAAAATAAAATTATGGTTTTGATATTTCACCTAATTATAAGTATAAAAATCATGCTACTATCATGCAGACAATTTTAATTCCAGAAAATAAAATCGATAGATCATATATATATATATATATATATATATATATATATATATATATATATATATATATATTCGATGATATTCAGAATGTCTTTATTTGAGCATCGTTGTCATATTCGAAAGCTATAGAGATGTTAATCCATAAAGAAAACTAGACAATATCTTCTTCTCTTTTTCTATCATTCACACCATAAAAGATTGATGATAGAATTTTATTATAATTAAATTTATTAATTAATAAAAATTATAATTAGAATCTAATCGTATCTATAATATATCTTAACTGATTAGAATCACCTAATCTAACACTAACTGCTAATTTGATTTGAAAATTTTCGGTGCAAATGCTTGGGGCTTTACTTAAGCTTAAATGTTTGGCACGAACAATATGCTGCACTTTGGAATACTGAGAATATTCTCAGTGAATTATTTTAGCTCTACTTTTGGCTGGAAAAGATTGATTCTATATCATTGGATTCTCCGGCATATTGATTCAACCAAAAGGCATTCGTTTCCCATCGATTTACATTTATTAGGAAACAAGCACAAAATTTCCAGTATAGAACCTTATTTCACATCCAATCAGCTTATCGTAACTTTTGTCAATGCATATATATATATATATATGTGTACAAAGTTATACTTACATAGCCCTAATCTGATTCCAGAACCGATGACTTTGATTTTATAGTAATTTCCGATTCAAACCGATAGTTCCAATTCAAGTTCGAAACACATTTTATTTTTATTTTTTTTAAATATCCCTCCAACCAGTTGTTGATTAGGACAAAGGAATTTGGTTACTTAGGTATTCTTTATGATCCCAAATTCTAAGAATTTATGATCTCAAATTCTAAGAACCGAAATTGAACCATCGAATCTAATTCGAATTGGAAACCGTGATGATCAAATCGTTCATATATATATATATATATATATATATATATATATATATATATATATATATATATATATATATACACACACACACACATAATCTTTTAAACTTGTGTATACATTCATCATTGTTCATCTACATCAGCTCTATGCTGAAGCAGAGGAGGTTTAGATGAAATAATCAAGATGGTGAGACTCAGTTGATGACATGAAAAACACAGGAAAACTAAACATCTGCAAGATGACTAATAGACTTATGGTTGACATCTTCTAAGTTTTCCAACCAAAATAGACTTCAAGATTCCCTCCACTGATCATCAATAGTAACACCAAACTAATAAATACACAGGAGATGTGACATGGCAGCATAGGAGTGGGAGTTTCCACACTTCCTACCATTCCCAGGGACCATTGGGACCCCCTGTGATAAGGCAGGTAGGTGAGACAAGTTAGCCATTACATCACAACCAACCTCAACACTCTCTCTCCAGTAGGTGTCACATCTTACTGCTAACCTTTCAAGATCTGAGTGAACTTACCAGTGCTTGGACAAGTAGTTGCCAGCTTCTCTGAACCAGACATATCAACTTAAAACTTCAAGCCACAAACACATACATTGGACAAAACTGAGCACAATATATGCATATAGTTAAACATTAGAATGAAACAGAGAATACTCTTCTTACAATCTTCAAAGCAAGTTCAAAGAAACCTTAGACCTTGCACCAGCTGATGCCAGATTAAAACTCCAACCAGCAAGATCAAATTTGACACTGTTAAATCTTCTTTAAATTCCACACAAAAGAGGGGATATTAACAGTAGGTACATGAGCATGAAGCAAAAGACTAGAATAATGAAATGAAATCCTGGAACTAAACCTTGAAATCCATCACCTTCCCCAACTCAAAATGTCAAAGTCAAGGCTAAGTTTGCAAATAGAGTTGGAAGTTTACCTCATGCCTGTGCATCCTGACGAAACAAAAAAGTCCACAGGAAAATCAATTTTTGGCACTGACTTGTTTCAGATTTCTAATATGCCTCCAGCACCAAGTGATTCTGAGGTCACGGAATTTGATCAGTTCCATGGTTCTGACAGCATCCAGCTAGCTAATATGGGTTCCACATTCACTACTCAATATGACCAGTTCAAAATGATTCAATTTTCTCACTTCTTTTCTAATAAGAGTTTGGAAATTCTCTACTTTAGGTGTCTTGTGTTTCCAGCTATTCTTTGAAGCAAAATAAGATATATAGTGCATTCATCCTTAATGCTAGTTAATAAGCCAACGTTATTATAAGCTTCTTCCTCACAAATCTTGTTCAAAAATCTTGAACAATCTTTCTTTTTTTCTTTGTGAGAAGCATTAATTTATTTAACACAACAGATGTCATTATTTAGGATGACAAGTGTCAACACCGAGTGACATGGTTTAAGGTATATATGTATTAGGTGGGCTGAATTTGGGTTTAAATTGTTGACATGATTATTAGACAGGTTGGTTTGGGTTGAACGTTTTGTTTAGTATATGCGTTTGTGGCAACAAAAAACCTGACCTAACACAGACCTTTGTCACTCCTAGATACGCTGTTCTTTCTTTTAATTCCGAATTTGCCCTATCTAGTGCTCATAATCCTCACTCAGCTAAAGCCATGATTGGTTTCACCCCCATCGTAGAACAAAATTATGAGCTTTACAACTCAGTATCGGCTTGCTGACTCAAAAGGACATACTTATTGTTTTTTTTCCTTTTTGTTGAACATTATAGATAACTTCAACAATACCAAAATGTTAGTCATAGGATTGGAAAAAGCATCACTCAAGGAGGTTTGATCATTACCAACAACCAATTGCACCTGTGATGCATATTGCTTTTGTTCAGATGCTACTTAAATTCACAGAAAAGTTCTCCTTTCTCCAAAATAAAATGTAATCATCCCAAAAGCTATTGTTTAGTTGCTGTTCAATTCCTCACCAAATTATTTGCATATAGGGTTTAAGATGGATGACCTAGATTGTGTATCAAGGTAGTCTGGGCCCTGGACATAATTTGTCATTATATAATGAAAATATACTCAATAGCAAGCAAAAGCAGGTGCTCGAAAACTAATACCTTGAAACATGAAAATACTTCCATAACAGAAAAATTCACAATCTTATATCATATTCAGCAGCTCAATCAAAAGAAAAAAAGTGAGAACATGAGGTTTTTCCTATATAAGAGATGGAAATCTAATAAGATGCATGATTGCACTCCAAAGAAAAAGGAACTATAAGACCCTCCTTATAGAGTATAATAAATCGTAAGGACCTAAGATAAAGTCATGTAACAATGAATTATCACATGACATTTGTCAGTTGGCTATTTCTTAAACATTATACAGCATTATGCTAAAATATGGCATTCTGTATATGGCTGTTTTCAGACAGATTAATCAGATGCTTCAACAATTCAGTATGTGATAAATAATGTTCACACCGCAGGAAACCGCTACATTCTGTTTGAAAGTCAGACTGGAAGATCTGAATTGTGTACCGACAAGAAAAAACCACGATCATCCAACTTAAAAAGCTAAAAAAGTAACAAGGAATAAATGAAATAATGCAGGCTTTCTAGTGTCTGAGAGATGCCATAATTACTGAAAAACATCAAATAGCACCAATAAATGAGAAGTAGACAGACAAACTTACATGCTATTGTACTGACACTAAACAAGATGACCATATCTCCAACGGCAACGGATCAGCAATGCTTATTTTACTGTAACATAGCAAAAGAAAAGTAAAACAAGGATAAAAGATCCGACCTCTGTTTTTTGAGCTTCCCTTGACACTGTATCGAGTAGAAGGCAAGTAAATTTCCTGATTCCTCCTTGAAGATCCAAGTACTGTTTCACAATTCAAACTCATCATCGAGCTTGAGAGCCTCCACGGCTGCCTCCTCCTCATCATCATCGATGGCAAAGTAGGGGTTGCGCGCCTCAGGCCTGAACCTGTACCCAGTGAAGACATAAAACGCCAGGGTGGCAAGCTCCCCGGCGACCACGCTGGTCCACAAGTAGCGGTAGGAGGTGATGGTGGTGAGGGCGTAGACTACCACCCTGGTGAAGTAGATGTAGCAGATGACCACGATGTAGTACTGGCGGAAAAGAGTGAGCTTCATGAGGTTGACGGCGGCCTTGCCGTCGGTCCTGGCGGCCTCCCGGAGGTTCTTGATGGACCAGACGATGGGAAAGAGGACGGCGCAGCAGCAGATGACATCGACGAGGAGAAAGACCTGCTTCCATGTGACCCAGTCGCGGGCGTAGGGTCCGGACTCGTCGATGGCGACCTGAGCAACGTTGGAGACGACCTGGAGGGGTATGACGACCATGAGCACCTTCTTCTCGCGGTCCTGGAGGTAGGGCTTGAGGAAGGACCAGCCGGTGCCGATGAGGACGATGAGGGTGAAGAGGGAGATGCCCTTCAGGAAGCTGAAGATGTAGAAGAGGACGTCCCAGCCGTGGGCGGATCCGGTGCGTTCGATGTAGGACTTGTCCTCGGCCTCGCAGAGGAGGTTGAACGCCTTGAGGACGACGACGGCGAGCATGAAGTAGTGGATGCGGAAGGCGGCGCGGCGCCTGCGGAGAAGGACGGCGGCCCAGGCGGCGGCGAGGGCGGAGTAGGTGAGGAAGAGGATGAAGTAGACAAGAGGCAGGACGGCCGCGCCGACGGAGAGGTAGGCGCGATGGGAGGGGTCGGGAAGGTTGAACATGGCGGAGCGGACGGACATGGAGACGCGGAGCGGGGGGAGGCAGTTGGCGAAGACGAGGATGAACTGTCCGGGCTGATCGGTGAGGTTTAAGCGAAAGCGGAAGGTGGAGGAGCGGGCGACGCCGACGCCGGAGGGGTTGGGCGGGGGGACGAGCCCGTCGAAGGAGTAGACGAGGCGGACGAGGTCGGACTGGAGGGCGCAGGTGATGTCATGGTCCTGCAGCTGGCGGAGGACGTGCAGCCATGCGTCCCGGGTAGATAGAAAGAAGCCCAGCTGCGACAGGTCCGGCGACTCCGCCTCCGGGAAGAAGGCGATGCCGGTGACGTTGAGCTCCAGGCCGCCGGCCCGGGTGAACCCAAACTCGTCGAAGGGGATGATGGACCGCGCGTCCGATCGCACCTCCATTTCCCGGATCTCCGCCCTCGCCGCCCCAATCCACGCCGACACGATGATCAACGCCAATCCAAATCCCCGAACAAGAAGAGATCTCGCCAACCCCTTCGCCGCCATGACTACCACTTTTCCCCCTCTCTCTCTCTCTCTCTCTCTCTCTCTCTCTCTCTCCCTCTCCCGCCGACTCTCCTTAGGTCTCGATTTCTTCTTCGATCAATGGGTTTGGTTTGGGTCAATGGAAAGGGGGCAGA
Source organism: Musa acuminata AAA Group (assembly GCF_036884655.1). NCBI lineage: Eukaryota > Viridiplantae > Streptophyta > Magnoliopsida > Zingiberales > Musaceae > Musa > Musa acuminata. The sequence continues at coordinate 4,482,803 of NC_088355.1, read as the reverse complement.
GAGAGAGAGAGAGAGGAAGTTTCCTCTTCTTTGCTTGCGACATGGAGCAGTAGGCAGATGTGGTTGAAGTGTGACGAACCGATGGGCCAAATGCCACGAGAGTTCGGAGTTAATTACTGGGTTAGTAGAGACAACAAACCGGCTTCGCGTTCGACCGTCACATTGGACCGGGTTCAGTGTTAATTTACACGTAAAATCGCGATCCGTTGGACTTTGGAGAACTGGAAAGGAGTGGACCGGTTCGATGATAAGAAAGATTTTAGCTTGACTTGGTGAGCTACATTAGATTTTAATTGGACCGGAGTAAATTAGATTTTGACCCGATTCAATTATATTCAACCTAATTCCTTGGAGCTCCCGTGAGCTTAACACAACACAGGCATTGTTGTTCCCTGCAGGCTTTCCCTCTCCACGCGCCGACACGGTGGATGAGTCCCTTCCGACGGCCGCGCACAGTTCCCACTTCTTAACGAGCACCACCAGCAGCAGCGACAATGGATGGGGACGGGCGATTGTCTTGGTTTTGTCGTTCGTCGCCGATGGTATGTTGCACCCGCACCTGCGCCGCGCCCCTCCTCGCCGCATTCGTTGGAAGGTAATAACCTACTCGAGAATATGTTCCTGCTCCAAACTGATGCTTTTCTTGATCCTATAACGTTACTTCCTATAGCCGAATTGGCCAAAGCCTGTGATACGCAAGGACTTTTGTGCCTTTGGAGTTCAATATGCCCAGTATAGATTGCACTTTGTGCTTTTGGAGTTCAATATGCCCAGTATAGATTGCACGCGTCATGTTCGTTTAAATGCCTGTGAGACATTCATCTTGAACATAGTATTTGATGGTGGTAGATGGACCACGAATTTATCGTGTGATCTAGGCTTTTTTCTTGGCCGATATTGAGGAGGGAGGTATCCAGCTCCGAGCTCACCCTACGATGGGAGGATCGGAGGACTGTCAGTTCTAAGTCTTGGCCGCTTTGTTAACCTGTGAGTTTTGGGACAATCATCCTTCTCAGTTGTGCTTTATGTTTAAAAGAAAAATGAAAAGAAATTTTCATTACATCAAATTTTGTTAACATGTCGACTCAAACTTGAGACCTATCACTTGTGCAACACTGCACTAATTACTGTATGTTAAGACCCTCTAGTTCTCACATCTTAGCCATCTATCAATATGATTATCCAACTATCTAATTTAATAGTGAAAGATCTCATCAAGATCTGGTGGGAAGATTTCAAATGCTCTTATGGAGCCACTTTTAAGTAGCTCCTAACTTTGAAGTGACCACATTGCTTTCATCCACAATTATTAAAACAAAAAAGGGATTTGTCATGCCAATCATTGAAAAGTTTGGCAAATGTGCATTTGTCACAACAAATTTGAATATAGCATTTATGTCCCCCGGTAACTATGATCCACCATAAAACTCCTGCCATTAACATTCATTACAAGAACTATGGTAACAATTGTCAGCTAATTCATTTTTCTTTTAAATTAATATTTAAAATAATAAAGTTTCATCGATACTTTTACCATCATATTTGCTTTAAAGGGCATATTTAAAGGGGTGCTAATGCCAATTAGAACCTAAACATTGTTTACTTTAATGATCAGGTGACGTGGTGATTTACATGTGCAAGTTTTGCAAAGATATATACATATTCATAAAAATTTAAATTGAGTGATAATAAGGATACATTTTTATGTATATGTATGTATACATTTTTATGAAGTCAAATAATAAGGATAGGAGCAGATTTGTCTTTGAGTCATCCAATATTTACCGATGCATGAAATTCACTAGGAAGCAAGTCATAAGCACTCCTATTAAAATCAACGAAACACTCTTATATATGAATCATACTGAACATTGGATTACTGGTTCATATTCAGTTGTGCCTAAATGTTGATCCTTTGTTCCTTTACATTGAAAATATATGTTTTTTTTTCATGTCTAAATATAATACTTTTTAGCTCCTCTCTGGAGCTGTAATAATTGATAGACTGGTAGATGCCAAGAAAAGGGGGAAAATGGTAAGCTGTAATAATTGATTTATTCATCAGATTTTGTAGTCCAGTGTCAACTTCTGGAGATGTTACGGCAACAGACAGGTGCTTTCGACATCCTTCAGGGCAAACATTACTGGCTGTTATGCAATTTTCCTGTCTATCCTTTGGCACATTTCTGACGTGAGACTCTCGTTGAACCTTACTTGCAGACCAGGCTTTATTTTCTTGGCATTGCTTGGATTGGATCTAGCAAGTGACTGGTTGCAAATATACAGGTAAATCGTTCATTTCCAGTGGAATGAGAAAGGGGGTATTAGAATTCTGTGATGCTTTCCACAACTGTTTACAGAACTGCGTCCTAAAGGAAATGTAATATACTGAAAAGAAGCATTTGCATAATATAATGGATAAACTTGCATCCAGTGATGTTAAAGAAGGCATAAACACTCAGTAGAGTGTTGATGCATAAATTATTAGGAAAATATGCTTTGGAAGGCGTATACACCTTGTAAAGTGTCAATTCAATGCATAAATGATTAGGAATATATGCTTTCTCAGATTAGTCTGGATTTTGAATATACCTGATTTGACAGAGTTAATTTCCTTACCCACTTTCATTGTGTCATATGATCTTGTAGGTGCAATTTGACATATTCTTATCGATCAATCTGGAATGGAATTGGCTGATTTTTCAAACTTTGCTGCCAGTGATTTATACCGGTTTGACCAGCTGTTGGGTGGGGAGGGGGGGGGGGGGTCATTACCCATGATTAAAATCCTTGGTTTAACTGATGGTGTTTCAAAACACTAAACTAATTTCATTCTATGCTTAAATCTGGTCTACGGTGTAGATGTTTAAAATTCTGCTTATTGTAGGCTTTTCAAATGCTGTAGATTGTTGTGATCGATATACATTAGTTGGCAAAGACATGGGAAGTAAAGAAACATTCCTTATCATTCCACATTGAGAAAATTTGTCCTTCACTGTTACAGTTTAGAATTGCATTATATGTATGGGTTGAATTTGCCTTTCTCTTGCCATCCAATTTTTTTTTATATATTTATTTTCTGTGCTTTACCCTCGAAGCCGATAAAATAGATAATGCAACTGCTAATGCCTCTTACATTAAGAATAAATCATGGATTTTGCTTTGTTTGTTGGGTTGACATATTCAGCTCTGATTGTGCTCTTACAACCCACATATTCAGCCCATGATAGGTTTTAATCGTCCACAGTCCATCCCTCTTTGACCTAATCATAGATCAAATTAGGGGGTGTGGTGACTGCGTTTTTTGGAGCAGATAAAAAGACAGCAATGAGGGAGAAAACTATAGCAGTAGGGGAGATCTTGGCAGCAGCATCTTGATTCAAAAAGGAGGAGAAAAAGACATAAAAACAAGAGAAAAAAAGGGAAGAAAACAAGAACAACGTAGAGAGACTGTTCTCAATTATTATGTACAGTGACGTGATCTTTGTATCTCAGTTATTCTCTTGTGATTGTTGCAAGGGTTTTGAGCAATAAATTAAGATTTATATATTCATTATTCTTATAGTGGATTATCTCTATTTTGTTATGTGATTTTTATCTTTGAGGAATTTTCCATATAAATCTTAGTATTCTATTTTATTATGATTTTATTTAATTCCGCTGCATATTATAACTTGCAAGTATTTATTCATATACAAAAATTTAGTTTCACTCTATATCTCATCTGTTTTCTCAGTATCGTATGGTTCATTTTGCTGTGATTGCAATACCACTACATCTTAATTTGTTTGGTGAGGAGCAATCCTGCTTCTCTGTGCCCTCCCTCGAGATACAAAAAGGTCAGTTCCTTCTGTTAGGGTATTGATGCGCGGTGCATCGACACCCTAACAGAAAACTACAAACTACAAGGCGGCGTCATACAGCGCCCAACCTCTTATTCTTTTACGGCGGTGAGCAGAACCGGTGTAGGAAAAAGAGAAAAGGCTGCGGAAACCGACCGGGGGGATTACCGCACACTAGCAGAGGAACGAAGACGCCGGAAAACATTTATTACGGTCCGAAATCCTCGGAATCCCGCGTAACTCCACTTTCTTATCCTCCGTTGAGGTGAGCGGAACCCAGGTGCACTTCGATCCGACGTCAAATTGGTCCAAGAGAAGAAAAGAACCAAGGAAAAGTGATGGCAACGCACCGGTGAGCGAGTGTACCAAACAGTAGTCGCAGGGTGATAAAAGAGGTCCCGTAACTCCACTTTCTTATTCTTATTTGCGGTGGGGGGAACTCGGTACCAACCGCCAGTTTCCCGCACTTGGTTCGGATGCCAAAGCGGTCGAGAAAAGGACGAGATTAGGTTTGGGTTGCCGTGGAAGCATCGTTAGTGATGGGCGGCGAAAGGAGACTTACGGTCGCTGATGGGGCCGAAGTCGACCGGCGGTCGGCAACCGACACTTAGGCGGTGCTGCCGTCATCTTCACTAGTGTATTTAGTGACTGAACGTGGTTTTTGTCGTTCAGATGAAGCTTAGACGCGCCCATGCCCATGCCTAATGCCCAATCAGGACGAGGATAAGAGAGAGACTTATCCCTACTGTTGCCCGCTGGAAAATTTATTTTTCTTTAATTAGTTTTTGGGTGGTCGGTAGGAGTCATTTGCATTGAGTTGACTTTGGTCGATGAATTATGGATATCGTGATACCTAAAGGTTGACGTATGTCAGTCTTGTGTTATGATATCGTAAGCCCGACACTACGTTATAAACTTAGTCAGCATGATCCTTCCTTAGGTAGTTGCTCGCTCATCTTGGATCAATACTCTTCTTTATGTTCTCACTTGTTCGACATACATTCCGTCTTAGTGTTAGTATTTTGTAGGACATCAAACAAAATGCTCGTATTAGTCGTCGACATCCAATGAGACTATGAATTAACCTTTAAGACAATAATTATTTTTTTCTTCATAATATTCATAAACATGAAAATATCTATTGATTTAACTGATAAAATATAAATTCAAATCTCGTCTTCATCATTTATCTTTATAAATAAAAATTATGTATATAAATAAAAGATTAGGCATAGGGTATTAGTACATGACCCAACATAAAAGAGAAGGCAGGGTTGTGGTGTTAATTTGGGTTTCTTGTATCGACCTGCGGATGGCTATTTGTTGGTTGGGCTGCCTGCGTTCCTCCATATCTGTTCCAGCTCCCCGGCCAAGGCCTTGTGGTGGCCGACGACGATGGTGATGTGGTCCTTCCTCTGGAACACCTTGACACGAGCCCTGGGGATCCTCGACCCCACGGCGTAGCTACAGTCGACAGGGAGGACATCGTCGTCGTCGCCATGGAACACCGCCACGTCGCAGCAGCTCCGTCTGTTCACCCTATCCATGTACCGTTCCATCGCCTCCGCACTCCCGCATATCACGTTGTGCAAGCTGTGCCATGCAGCACGGTGGGTGTGGCACATGAAGGCATCCATCATGTAGGTCCTCATCCTGTTCCAACAACAACAGAACAATACATCATGCATCATTCAGACACTTGGTTTCCTGGCGCAGTCCATGAGGATTTCAGCTTGTCGAAGTTTCGAGGCCACGGAAGAGCATGTGAGAGTCATAAATAAGGATTGACCAGAGCGTAATGTCGACTGAAAGCACAGGAATAACGCGCTAGCAAACATCTGGAAGGTAGAGTTGTGCAGGATTTGGTGGCCTTCATTGTCATCTCATTCATGCTGCATCGCATCAGATAATGACGTGAAGAACTCGGCGGATGTGGGTGTGCAAGCAGTACTCGGACCATGATTAATGATGAGCACAGGCAAGCTGATGGAGACATACGACGAACAATTTAAATATTCCGAGAAAGATGTCAATACTATGAATTTTGAGTGGTGAAACCTCGAGATCTGTACGGTTCTATGAACCAGAAATGTAGTGATGAATTATAGCAGGGAAGAAAACAAAGCAGACGACAAACAAAACAGAGTCGTTTACTGATTGATTTCTAAGCTTCCTTGTATTACTATCTTCCGCCAAATCATCAAGAGTTCAATAGACTTGGCCAATTCGTAATCGTGACAGGATTAACATCGTATGCAATTTTCACTGGCATAGAGCTCAACATGAGAACTATCTTGACTCGTTTGGGTAGTCAGCCTGCATTAAAAGCAGACATGACGTCCTATATAACACTAGCATTGAGTTGGATGGAGGCTGATGGGACGGAAACTGTGCTTCATCAAATACTCAACCATTTAGATGTTGCATTAGGCGGAAGGGAATAACTAAGTTCAGCATGGCTGTGTCCTCGAATCCATATATACATCCATCAAGCTTAGCCGAAGGGCAATAAAGTTGCCGACCTCTGTCCTTCAGCATCGACTCGACGCGCTGAGGGATAATAGGGAACATCGTTTTCCCATACCGAACAGCCTCTTGCAACTAACTACTTGTTGAAGCACATTAAATTTTGATTCGTATTTGGAGTTGCATTGGATATATATATATATATATATATATATATATATATATATATATATATATATATATATATATATATATATATATATATATATATATATATATTTGTTGAAGCACATTAACTAACATCTTTGCAAAGTATTTTTTCTTTTTTTAAAGGATGAGATTATTCTATCACTCCATCCCATCATGATCACTTTCGTTCTAAGCAATCTTCTCATCTATCTTTGAGAGGTTTTATCATCCCAATTCTTTTCTCTCAATCGCCCCCATAACCATTTATGATATTCTATTATGGGAATGATGGGACTGAGAATGATAAAGAGAGATAGTAGTACGATAAGATGACAACGAAGAGGGGGACGATAGGACCTCGTGAATTGGAGACAATCACAATAGGATTAGGTAATCTCATCTTTTTTTTTTTTAAAGGACTCTGCACGAGAAATAATGAAAACCTAAGGGTTTTATATATATATGTATACATATATATATATATATATATGTATACATATATCCGAAAGAAATAAAAGACAACGGTGGAAAGGTAAACAATTAAACAACTTACATACAATTCTAATAGAGCATAAAGAATTCTTCATAATGCATATTGGAACAACAGTGATAATATTCATGGTATTATTGCATGCAATTATTTTTTTCAAAGTTTAATTAGAAAATGATGGTGAAGACGAATCAAACTTTGGTTTAGTAAGAGTTTTATTTATTTATTTATTTTCTAGTAGGAACTAAAGGGAGATATGCTTTTGTCAATGTTGAAACAGGAATTGAAAGTGCAAAGACCTCAACTTAGTACTAATAGTATCTGTCTGTTAGCTATGCAGTCCAAATAGCGTCGAGAAAAAGAATACATAACAAGGAAGAATGTATGACATAAGCGCAACAGTTTAAAGCATCGAATTGTAGGAGTTGACACAGTGAAATGGGATATTTCGAATTAGATGGTATTAAAATTTCTCCTGTGTTGTCTTGTGTTAATTTGTGTTTTTTAATCTTTTGGGAGCCTTACCACATTGCACACAATCAGCTAACTAGAAAAGCAGCATGCAACACGAAAGAGATAGATCACTAACATTGAATGAAGAGGTAAGAAAAGTAGCATGCAATAGGAAAGAGATGGATCACTAACATAGTAGAAAGAAGAGGCAGTTCAACTGCAGATCATGGTGTAGATTTTACCTGTTCCGAGTGATGAGTCTGAAGAGGAATTCCCACAACCGGTGATTTCTGCAGATTAACAGGCAAATCGTCCTGCTCACGTGCTCGTACCAGCACGACATCGACGCCCCAAACATTATTGGCGGCCACAGCTTCTTCGGCGCCACCTGCCGCATCACGAACTGCGCCGCCTTCTCCCCTTCGGGCACCGGAAAGTATGGCTGCACCAAACCCCACCTTCATTAAATGAACGCCATGGACAAACCCTACTCCATCCTCTACTCATTGATCGACACCCTGGACTTACCGGAGCGATCAATGCAAGCGACTTGACCGCCTCTGGGTGCTCGACCGCCAGCGCCAACGCGATGATGCACCCCATGGAGTGGGCAACGATGTGGAAGGACCGAACGTTGTGCCGCTTCAGGATCGACTTCTCGATCATGTCCACCTGCTCCCGCAGCGTGTACAGCGAGTCCGCCGGCTTCGGGCTCCGGCCGAACCCCAGCAGGTCCACCGCGAACATCCGATGGTTCGACTTGGTCGCGTCTGAGAACTCCGGAAACACCGTCTCCGTCCAGAACGCCGACGACGATATGAATCCATGAATGAAAATGACGTCCGTCGTCGTCGCAGATGTGTCTGTCGGAATATTTTTCTGATCAGTGCTTCAAGAATATACACCCAAATGCAGTAATCAAATACCTTTGGGTCCTTCGACATGAACATATAGGTGAGATTCCGGAGAATTGCATTTCTTGCAGTCGCAGTCGGACCACAGCGGCCGTCGTCCGCGACTGGTCTTCTCCTTGAGCGCCCCGATGACGTCAGAGCTCACAGTGAATCGAATCGATCTGCTGGTCTTATAGCCCACGGCAATGGCGGCCTTCTTAGTGAGCTCAGCAACTTGGGACGGGCGATAGTAAAGTGTGTCAGATACATCCCCCAACCGGAGCTTGGCAGCCACTGGAACAACGGTGCGGCCTTTCGTCGCTGATACGAGGAAGTCGCCGCTGATGGTGACCTCCTCCGGGGAGCAGTAGCACGGCCTCGAGTCGGTCTCCATGGCGGAGTCCACGAGCTTGTAGACGACGCAGAGGATCGCGTCGAGGACGTCGAGGAAGGAGAACACCAGGAAGGCCACTGCGGAGTTGAGGAAGCTGGCCGCACGGCTCAGACTGGACTTGTTGAACTCGGCGCCCATCTCCTCTGTGTCAGCTGCTCGATCTCCATGCGACGCGTTTTTAAAGACAAGACTTTGTACGATATACGATACTGTTCACAAGTAGGCCGAGTACATGGTTTGCAGGTATAGGTTGACAGTTGCGGAAGCTTTGATGAAGATATGCAAGTTTACCCGAGTGAAGAGAGACCGATGACAAAAAATACCAAAGAAAGAATAAGAAACGGATGGAAGTTGCAAGTTGCAGACTTGCTTCCCAACAAATTTCTTTCGTTCAAAAGGAGCCAAAAGTAAAATAAATAAATAAATAAACTTTCTACCTACCAGAAAAGAGATGTCGGGCACGGGTGGCTCATTTGCATTTTTCATCGGTGGATGGTAACGGGCCCATGTTTGGATGTCGACCTCTCTAGAATTGCCAAACCCCCCTTTTTTTTGTCTGTCAGTATAATTTAACACAGTCGAAATGTTCATCTTACAATACAAAGGTAAAAAAAATGAAACCAAATAAAAATTGCATCAGTCAAGTATGGCAGTTCAAGGATTGCTTGCTATGCTTGAAGTGACCCAAGACAGTTTGCATTTCTGATAATTATCAAAAGTGCAGTTAATGCTTTACTAACAAATGACGGGAAACCGATTAGTAATTACATTTCCCAGCAATCTTCAGGGGAAGAGGTGATCTGTTTCTCAAAGAGCAACACTTTCCAAGTCCAACTCATGCTGTAGTTCAATACTGAATGCTACCAATCTTGTTGGAGCAAGATACTATATGCAAAAGACAAAAAAGCCTAGATCAGATTTCTGGAGCTAGAGCCAGTTTCTAACTGTTCATTTGGATAGTTATCATGGATCATGCATATCAAGTAGCATGAGTGAAAGGTCTCTCTTAACACAGTAGTTTGACATATCTGATACGTTTTAACCACACACATTAGATTGAGAGCTATTTAAAACAACACTTAAAATAATTATAATCTAGGGATTTTATTCAAAATAATTGAACAGGAATTCATTAATAATCTTTCTTGACAGTTTGATTGATGATAATCCCCAATGCTCATTAATGTGATTCATCAAAATAGAGACTAAAAAGATGATTGCTAGAAATGGGAGGTGAGAGAGAGGATGATAGGGCATACCCTACAAGTTCAAGGAAAAGATAAACAAGAGCAAGTCTTAAGGCCTCAAATTGGACCTAAGATAATGGTATCCACTCTTATCAAAGTTTCTCACACTTATGTCTAATTATTTTCATGTTGTCACAGTATATTGAAAAATGACAAAAAAAACTTATTTTTTATGTTCAGCGAATCCTAAGAAGCTTCTGAGCATATGATAGTACCACTCTCCCATCGAATTTCTCAAGATTATACAATATAACCTCTCGAGAAATAAAATGTACCAAAATCTGACTTCTTAACCCAAATCTCATGCAATCCCAATTAATTTTGTCTCTCTAATCTCCTAACATAGTTCTAATTTGGTTTCCACACGATGACTTACGTTAGTCACAAAATTATACAAAAATGATAAGAATTCTCCGCTCAACAGGTTCACAAAAGTAGTTGAGGCATTTTTGATTCAAAGAGTATCATCACTCATAATGTATAAATATATTTTGAGGATTACAGTTCTAAATAATTTCCTCAGATTTATTTATCAACATAACATATGCTTACCTCAATTTTTTTCTATAAGAATACACTCCTAATTGATCAAATAACACAAATTGGAGTCGGGATATTGATTGGCACTGGAAGTAGCTATATAACCGGCTATAGTCAGTGCAGAATCTTATAGATTACTATTTTTTTTCACAAATAAGATAGGAACTAACCATGGTGATGCATTACATATTCAGTCAGGTTAAGCCCTAGTATAACAACTCTTCCCACTTTTCAAATTTCACTAGTGCTATTCTCCAAAAGAGAAGTTTTAGAAGACATATCAAGCTAGCCGGATCCACATGCGTGGTTTGTGATCGTCATTTATGGTCTAGTAAAGCTATCAGTTACCTTTGTGTTACCTATGCAATCCATGTTCTAGTATCCTTGGACAACACACATACGTGATAGTTTGCTCATCAACTAATCTTCTTTTGTTTTACAAGGTCATACTATAGAGTGACTTCTTACTAATAGGCGTAGTGAGGGAATGCTACACAACTTAGTGAAAACGCTCAGTCCATGACAAAAGAATGCCAGAAAACCATCTCCCAAGGCTGAACAAGTAGGTCCTTCAAAATTACATCAAGAGAAATCTATTACCAAATTGATCTATGTTCCAACTTATTCCAGTAACTTCATCAAGCACATAGACTAAAGAGAATAATTTCAGTCCATAAAGAGATCAATCATGATATCACTCAATTTCCCAAGCATAGCAAACCTTATCATTCACTTGGCTCTCGATCTATACACTAAGAACAAGGAAAAACTACAGTCAAATTGCACGCATTAATTTCACGCGTCCGACCATTATAGTACGAGAAATAAGGGCAAATAAATGAACAAGGGAAGGAGCTTGATACCGGATTTTGATCACACGGGCATGTACAGGGGATGAACAGCCCCAAACTTCGCCCGAACAGGGGCCGCCCGCCCTCGGGTGTTCTTCATCAACAACAGCTGCAAAGATCTCCGATTCTTGATGGAAAGCACAGGCTCCCCTGCAACAACCAGATGCGAGTAAGACAAATGACGATTCTCTTCCCTGATCGGTTCCAGCGGATCACCCTACCTCGCGATATAGGTAGACTTCGACCCGAAGGGAACCTTAAAAGAGCAAGAATAAAGGAGAGGAAAGGACGATGAGACGGCGGCCGCCCTGTACGCGGTCGATCTGACACGCACCAGATCCGGAGCATCGCCATTCCCACCACCACCACCCCCCCCTCGCCTCTCTGTCTCTCTCTCTCTATTCCTTCCCGCCCGATTTCACTAAGTTCTGTTGCCGAGCTCTGTCGGTTAGATTGGTGGGGCCCACGATAATCCTAACTAATTGGGCCTATCTACAGTTACGGGCCATCTTCTTTGCCGATCTTCGTCGGTTAGATTGTGGGTCCCAAAAAAAACCGTCAATTGGGCCTAACAGCAGTTTATGGGCCATTTGGGCTTTCCATGTATTTTGCGTCGACGGTGTATTGACATGTTAACCAATCGATTGCCGTCATCCATCGGTAACACACGTGAAAGATCAGAGTCAAATCTCTTTGCTTCAAATATTGTAGTGTCACTTTCTCCACCAATCGATTGCTGTCCATGTAATAGGCTCCTGTTCTTACCCTGCGTTGAGACTATGAACAGAGACAGTGGGTGTGGAACAGAGTCCTTTCCACTAAGAACTGAAACCAGAGCTTTACATTCTACCATACCGATTTACATCCTAATTTCTAGAAATCAGAATCGAACCGTATGACCCAGCTTCTCATCTGATTCGATATCATCGAACTATTGACCTGATTCGATTCCGACCCAGAACCGATTCAGGTCTGATACACCTTTACACCGTTCCCATGCTACTACTACTTTGCTCACGTTGCTCTTCCACTCTATATATCTGAGCCACGCTAAAACAGCACATCAACACCAGGCTTACTTGGTAGCACAACCCGAAGTTGAAGTGGCAGAAGGAAGACGAGATCCACAAGCATGGAACGGCAAGAGGCCCCCTTCACCATGCGGACAACGAGGAGTTCCTCCTCCTGCTCCGAGAGGGAATGAGGAAATAGTGAAAACAGAAGGAACTCAACAGAGAAAGAAGACTTTGTTTTCTGTTTCTCCCATCTCATCCAGAAATCTTACCAAGTGATGTTTTATGGTCAAGTTGGGGATTCAAGTTCCCAAGGTTGAGGTGCGTTTTGAGAACTTGAGCGTGGAGGCCGACGACCTCTTCCAACCTTGTTCAATGTCTGCGCCAATACCCTGCAGGTGCTGCTGCTTCAATCTACAACAACAACAAAAACAATAATAAGATGTGAAAATATTGCTTAGCATTTTGAAGGCTAATCAAGTATTTTGTTTGTGTGCGCAAGATCAGCTCCTTGAAGGCTAATGAATCTTCTAATCATTAGCTCAGGAGTGAAAAGTTTAGGGATTATCTATTAATTAGCATCATAAATCTAAGAACATGGAAACCGATATTACGCGCACAGAATTTACTTGTTTTTTTTTTTTTTTGCCTCGAGAGACTAAATTGAATTCTTATCAAGAATTTATTTTCTCTAAGCAAATTTAACAAAAAAGTAGTCTCTTATTTCCTACAATCAGATCCTTTTTTTTGACATATTAGTGACAAGATGTCTTGCATCCAATTTTTTTTCAAATCCACAAAAGTAAGTTATAGCCAAAATACACCCAAAAACTTTAATATTGGGTTAGCGACTACGAACAAAGGCAGAAATTAGAATATTGCATGGATTATAATTTATGAAAGTAGATGTGACACATGTTGCAAAGCAAATACTACTACTAGGATTTCGGTGGCCCTCCTAACATTGAGATCTTTTAAATTACTATGAGAGCCATGGAACATCCTTGTGATGCTTATGGTAAATGTAGCACATGAATCATGTAATGGCACAGCTATAATCTTGGTTAGGTTAAGATGTCATTGGATTATGAACGCTTCTTGGGAATTTGATTTAGTTAAAACATAGATGAACTGACACTTGGTTATATATTCTTGCATTTACGTAACAAATCTTTACAATTGTAAACAGTACCCTATGTAGCTGGAAAGGAAAACTTATGTTGGCTCACCTTTCAAAGAGAGCTAAATTTCGTGCAAGCAAGTCAAATTTAAGAGACAGTCAGTTAAAATCTCACAGTCTGCTTTCGAACATTTTATATCGAAAAGGAACAACTAAGAACAAATGCAAACATTTGATGAATTAACAAGATGAAAAATGAAGATATCTTAACAACATATAAATTAAATAACTAAGAAATCATAAAGCTCCTAGACAAATAGTGTTCATTTACCACTGCAAAACATACAGATTAAGTGTCAGAATTGCATTTTTTAACCATTCTTGTCCTTTGCTACCACTGGAAGTTACTACTGATGAAAAGAGGGGGGCAGTTTATCTATAGTGGTCCTCTGGGTCCTCTATCTCATATCATGATTCAATATTTTCAGGTAACATATTTTGAATTAATCTTTGTTCCTTAAATGAAGAGAATAAGAATAGGTCCAAGGCTTTTCTGTGCAGGCTATCCCAGGAGTTCCTAAAATTAAAAAAAGACCAAAATCCAGCAACATGGATGCTAGATATCACTTCTCTTACCATGGAATATGATAAGTCCATCGACTATGCAGAGATCTTTCGAAGTTCTTCTCTATACAGGTAACACAACCAAAATTCTTGGTTCAAGTAAAAAGACCACAAATTTAAAATGAATAGCAGATGAGCTTTGGCAGCATAACAAGGTTGCATCTTTTCTATCTGGATGTCAAGGGTTCAAGTCTTAGAAACAGCCTCTAGGTTGTGCACACTAAACCACCACAGATCCTGCATTAGCAGGAGCCTCCTGCACTGTGCCACCCCTTTTTATGAATAAAATGAGGTGCTGAATTTATACTTGATCTAACAGAGAAAACATGGAACTAGTTAGTGAGCTGAGTAAAATACGGCCAAACTCAGAGGATCTGCACTTCGCGTCTGAATATTGGCAGAATTTTGGGTCACAATGTAGTGCGTGCTTGTGGAAATTACACAAATCATATTGGAAAAATCCAGAATTCAATGTCGTCCGTTTTGTGACTACAGTTGGAACTTCAAATCTATTTGCCATAGTATTTTGTAAAATTGGCTCCAACATGTAAGTTCAAAATGATCTTCCCCATGCATAGCTGAAACTTTTAGTTCTGTTTTCTTGGCTGAACAATAGTACCAGTGAACAACATATTTTCTTGAGTTCAGAATGATTTCCTCCATAGCTGAGAGTTTAAGTCTTTTTTTTCACTGCACAACAACATCAGTGAACAAGATACTCTCAACAGACTGGGAATCATGTAAGCAACAGCAATGTTTCATGTCTTTGTCAATACTTTTAACCCTGCTCTTTCTTCAATGAATAACAGTACTAGTGAACAAGATATTTTCAACATTTTCAGAGTCATGTATGCATCAGCATTGTTTCAAGGTTTTGTCAATGCCATTTTGATGCAGCCTCTTGTATGGATGGAGAGAACAGTACTCTACCGAGAAGGATCAGCTGGAATGTACACTTCCATGGCTTACACTATTGCTCAGGTAATCTTATTTCTGCAATCCATTCAAAATTGCAGCATTTTGCTATGAACTTACGATTTATCATGAACTCAAAGTCCAACACAAGGATTGTTGTTTCATCATTCCATGACAATGAGTATGATAATACATTTCTAGCAAGGAAAATGCCAGAAATTGCCTGAGGCATGTGTTGTCACTTCTGGCACAACTGGGCATGAAGCATGCCCGGTACCTCTGAGGCATTGCAATACATGTGCTGCAGTATACTGTTTCTACCAACAAACACAGTAGTCCACCACTTTTTCATAGAAAACCAATCAGCATACATTAAGTAATAGATACGTCACTGCTTATTTTTTCAGTTCTGTATAGATGAATATCATCATAACATCTGCAGGTGGCAGTTGAAACCCCATTTGTGATACTCCAAATGCTCCTCTTTTCATTTATTTTCTATCCAATGATTGGATTCCAGTTTTCGATAGTAAAATTCCTCTGGTTCTTGCTCTTCATGCTTTTAAATTTGTCCTACTTCACAATGTATGGGATGATGACAGTAACACTCACACCAACTCCAGAAATAGCTTCCTCGGTCTCCTTCCTCATTTATCTCTTGTGGAGTTTCTTCTCTGGTTTTTTCATTTCAAGGAAGGTAAATTTGACATTCTTAGCTTGCAATAATTTATTTAGAATACAAGCATGCTACACTGAAAGAATGTTGACTATGTTAAAGCA
Source organism: Musa acuminata AAA Group (assembly GCF_036884655.1). NCBI lineage: Eukaryota > Viridiplantae > Streptophyta > Magnoliopsida > Zingiberales > Musaceae > Musa > Musa acuminata. The sequence continues at coordinate 4,466,986 of NC_088355.1, read as the reverse complement.
GATGATCCCAGTTTGGTGGAGATGGTTATATTGGGTCAATCCTGCAGCATGGACTCTTTATGGTCTGATGTTTTCTCAACTAGGAGATCTAGATAAACCAATTCATGTTCCAGGGAATTTGTATCAGCCAATAAATGTGTTTCTTCAGGACCTATTTGGTTTTCAAGACAATGATTTCACAATTATCGTGGCCCTTCATTTTGGGGTAATTGTGTTATTCCTTTTTGTTTTTGGCTTCAGCATTGAGAAACTGAATTTCCAGATCAGATGATTAAACTGGAAAAGATGTTTGAAGCAGGGGGTAGCACACGTAGATCTATTCAGTACAAGCATAATGACAACAGCAAATAGCCACCTCAGACAAGGGGCTCAAAAGATAATTTTCATAATTTTCTCTCTTTTTCTTTTTTTGTAAAATTCAGCCAAAGAATAGATCTCATAAAAACTTGTCTGATCAAAAGCGCATTTAGATGTGCTACAAGATGATACAATATGTAATATGATTAATCATGTTTACTTGACAATGGCGGTTGACACCAAAAATTAATTTGTGTAGCTATAGTCTGACAGACGTGGACAAGTAAAACACTACAGTGACTGCCTTTGGGTTTTGGCATTAGTGGAAGCAAATTTCATCATGAGATGCCAATGCCTGAACAGACAATAACTATAGCATATAAGACAGAGAAGTATAACATAAAAAAGGACAGCCTAGTGTCACGTCCTTAACTGGAATTGCCTAAGGCATATGACATCCATGCAATATGCTTTCACAAGGATTAGCCTAGACCTTAACCTCGTGTAGTCCATTGAGGACTTGCACAATGAAGAAAAAGTTAGAAAGACGAACATGTGGGTAATTTGCCACCATCACACACGAAAAGGGCAAGATAACCAGGATCGCAAGCAGCACAAAAAAACCAGCTTTTATTAGGCTTGAAAGGGTCTCAAGAATGGGCTGAACAAACACATACAAAGGGGGTTCTGAAGGTAGATTCAGGCTCAATGTTCACCTAGCACTTTCGTCTTTTTAACATTTTCTTCATTGTGCATGTCCTTAGTGGATTATACGAAGTTAAGGTCTAGGTTGACCCTTGCGAACACATGTCGCTTGGGTGCCGCACACCTTAGGCAATCCCAACTAAGGACGAGACAAAGTAATATCGGAGCGGGTAACGCAAACAGCTATGGCAAGGCAGTGTAGCAAAACCAACACTTCTGTACAGGATGGGCAGCAGAAATGCGTGGCTGTTCCAGAGAAACGGACAAGCACTCATGTGGAAACTAGCAAAGCTACCCAAATGGAGTGTGGCATTTGCAGCTCTGATACCACTATGAAACATTTCGAGCTTTACATGACATAAAGACAAAGCAAAAACACTGACAACAAACAAAAATGGGGTTGACTATAGTGTTTTCTGCCCCGTACAAGCTGTCTACAAGAAAACAGTGGAAAACAGGAACCGAAAACCGTCATGGACAAGTGTCGAACACCCTGTCTGCATTGTTCCATGACACTAGTGTGAGGAAGATCAACGTACGCAACCTTACCCCTGCAACCAGATCATAGAGGGGCAACCTAACTATGGACACTGTCTCACCCATTAACTTCACTGGAAACCTGATATAGCACTCACCAGCAAATCCCAGGCAGCTCCCACCCGGCTAGGCATTTCGTCGAGCAGTTATAGAGCGCTGTTTATGCGATAACTGAAGCCATCGAGACGACAACGCTTTTTACTCTACGTAGCAGCAGGAGAGTGGAAAACAAACCAACGTTTAGGCATCAGATGTAGATGCGACATGATAGTCCACGCTCAACCTCCTCTTACACCATCCGCTCCCGCCTTGGCATTTTGTCAAACAGCGATAGGATGCAATTGATGCGACGACAGGAATCATCACAGAGGCGCTCGTCGCCTTCAATGTTTTGGAGGATATATGCGTCAGTCTACACGAGCGCTTCTTTCACGTCTAGACTTGAGTTACCACTTAGGATCCCACAAGCTGACTCCGACTCCACTGTATCGTAACTTCAGTCGTACACTAAATCGGTGCAGCAAGTACTTATTAGCCTTCCCTTCTCCTCCTCGGCACGTGCCGAAGCCGAGGGTTTCTCTTGTCGTCGCCAAATCGAACCCTATAAAGCCCTAAACGCTCAACTCTTTCGCCCTCCACTCCTGCTCCGGTCGCTGCGCCTCCACGCCCAGCCTTTCCTACGACGTCCGCAGAGAGCTACGACCCGCCGCCACCATGCCTTCTCTCGTCTTATCCGACCATCTTCTCTCCTCCGAGGAGACCAAGAAATTGAAGCCCAAGGAGCTCCAGAACGGCACCCCTGAGGAGGGGGAGCAGAGGAAGAAGAAGAAGAAGAAAAAGCATGCGGACGGCGAGCTCGACAGCAGCATGGAGGATATGGCGTCCGAGAAGAAGGCAAAGAAGGGCAAGAAGAGGAAGGCCTCTGATGATGACGAAAAAAGTGACACCACGTCCGATTCCACCCAGCCGACCGTCGCCGAGAAGCAAGCAGCGGCAGTGAATGGGGGCGCAATGAAGAAGCCGAAGCTGATGAAGGACGATGACGGAGAGACAGACAACGCTGCCGATGATCCAAATGCTTTGTCCAATTTTAGGATCTCGAAGGTCTTGAGGGAGACTCTGAATTCGAAGGGGATTAAGGCTCTGTTCCCCATCCAGGCCATGACTTTCGATCTCATACTCGATGGGTTTGATTTGGTCGGTCGAGCACGGACTGGTCAGGTGCGTATAGATGTTTATCATATAGTGCGAGATATAAGCCTTGACATTGCTTATTAGTAGACCCTGAAATAGATTGAAACACCAGTACTTAATTCTCCAGCTAATTATAATCTAAAAGCAGGCTTTTTACTAGTGCATGATTTGTCGGTTCCATAATTGGCAATCCGAAGATTATTCTCAGAGGTTTCCTACAGAACATTTTTCTAAGATTCCGATTTTGTGATGTAACATATTGTTGCACATTAATCCAATAACTATTTAGAATATGATATATGTTGAAGTATCTAATGATGATAGGTTTGTAGGAAGGTTGGTCCTTGACCCAGATTGACGGGCTAAAATTGGAAAAAACCATCTGATATATTTGGTTTTAGCTTGAAATGTCCAGATATGTAACTCGGTTGGAATCATCTGACAAGAATTTGCTTTCTTGATTCTGGCCAACTCTAAACTAATCCCTGCAAATTTGTAGTCTGTTAATTGATTTCCTGATCTGATTTGGGTGGCCCGGTTCAAACTCTATCCAAAAAACTCGTGCATTATCTTGTGTGAAATCGGATAGTAATATTGTCATCGACAGATTCATTTGGGAAAAAAGATCCGAGTGTCTACAAAAATGGCACCAAGGATTGTGTTGTTGCTGCTGTCATTCTCATATGCTTTAAAAAGAAATCTTGTATTTTTTTTCTATGTATCACTGATGTTCTTGTTGACTTGCTGCACTATACTTACTGATATCTATAAATAATATATATTGTCTAGTTATGGTATCTTATGTCTGTCCGTATTTGCAGGGTAAAACCTTGGCTTTTGTGTTGCCTATATTGGAGTCACTGACCAATGGAGTGCATAAGGCATCAAGGAAGAGTGGTTATGGGAGACCTCCAAGTGTTTTGGTACTTCTTCCAACTCGGGAGTTAGCAAATCAGGTATCTTTAGGTTTTTTTATTGCCTATGATAAATGTGCAAGTATTTTGGTGTTTCTTTATCTTGGAACTTGATGGAAATAAATCCAAATCCAGGTTTATTCAGACTTTGAGGTCTATGGTGGGATAGTGGGTTTATCTTCATGCTGTTTATATGGTGGATCCCCTTACCGTACTCAAGAAATTTCACTAAGGCGAGGAGTTGATATCATTGTTGGGACTCCAGGACGCATAAAAGTTATTTTCTTTCTTGCATGGCTTCATAATCTTTGTTGGCTCTTAAAACTTTGTTTCGAGTAAAGACATCTTTCCTCCTTACAGGATCACATTGAAAGGGGGAACCTTGACCTGAAGGCTTTAAAGTTCCGTGTCCTTGATGAAGCAGATGAAATGTTAAATATGGGTTTTGTCGATGATGTGGAACTAATTCTTGGTATGGATCTTCTCTTCACAATGTTTGCACCAGTTATCTACCCCTGCATTTTATATGTTGTAAAAGTGATTTGTATGAGACTTTAAATATAACTAGATGTTGTGTTAGATCTGCCAACAGTGTTGGTTAGTCACAATTCTGGTATTGCATATAAAATAATCATGCCTAGGCTAATGCTGATATTTATCTTTTCGTGTGGAAACTTTTTATTGCATCAGATACAAAAATTGTTTATTAATGTTTGTTGTTGTTGGTTTTATTGTTAACCATCTGAAAGGCTTGTTAAAGTTCATGTTGCTCAATGCAAGTTCAGATAAATGCTTGATCAATATTGCTATGGTTATTTTTTTTCTTTTCTAATATGCACCTGTATTGGATTCATTGGTTTTATCTTGATGTTTATCTCTGCAGTTTGGGATTCCAGACCTACAACTTGTGCCTGATTATAGTTATGGATGAACTATGTGTATTGACATTACCTGGTTAATGTTAACTCAGTGTTCTTTTTCTATTCTTGTTTTGCAGGTAAAGTTGAGGATACTAGCAAAGTTCAAACACTTCTCTTCAGTGCTACCCTGCCTGACTGGGTAAAGAAGGTCTGTGGATCAAATTTATTCTTAGTTTACCCCTTTCTCATACAAATTTCATTAAAGGATCTAAGTGTGGTTTCAAATACCATGGTATGTTGAGGATACTATATTGGTATATTAGTCTATAGGCACACTAAACAATTTTTAGTAGATGATTATGGGTACAATGAAGCATTCCATACTATGCCAGTTGGCACGTAACAGTCAAATAAGATTTGAAACCTTGGATCTTAATGAATAATATGCTTGAATTTCTTTTTTCTTCTTTTAAGACCGTTTGAAATGCTTCCAGATATCTACACGATTTCTAAAGCAAGATAAGAAAACAGCTGATCTTGTTGGCAATGAGAAATTGAAGGCTAGCGCCAATGTTAGACATCTTGTTCTTCCTTGTACTCGTTCAGCAAGACCACAACTTATTCCGGATATTATCCGTTGTTATAGCCGGTTTGTAATTTTTTGACCAGCAAAGTATTTTTCTATTTACTCTCTTTTTCCTGGTTCCTAAATAGGATGTGTGAATTTTTTCTTAGTGGTGGCCGAACCATCATTTTCACCGAGACAAAAGAATCTGCATCTGAACTTGCTGGGTTATTACCTGGTGCACGTGCTTTGCATGGGGACATAATGCAAGCACAACGTGAGGTAAATAGAAATGATGACAAAGACATATACTTAATTTAGAATCAGATTGTGTTTGTTGGTTTTTCTTTGTCAGTTTATCTATTAGGACCTGGTATCGTGCAGGTCATACTTGCTGGATTTAGGTCAGGCAGGTTTTTAGTTTTAGTTGCTACAAATGTGGCAGCACGTGGCTTAGACATAAATGATGTGCAGTTGATTATACAGGTGCATTTTTGTGTCCCAGAAGTGGTTTCATTAATTACCGAGACACATGTTTGGTCGTAATAAGTAATGAACATTGATTAATTTTTCAGTGCGAACCCCCACATGATGTTGAAGCTTACATTCATCGATCAGGGCGAACTGGAAGAGCTGGTAAACCTTTAAGCTTTCCCATATCAATCTCGACTTTCGATGTTAATGAGATGCTAAGAGATGCCTCTTTCAGGAAATACTGGTGTTGCTATTTTGCTTTATGAACCCAAACACTCGTTTAGTGTTTCTAGAATAGAGAGAGAGTCAGGTGTTAAGTTTGAGCATATATCTGCCCCTCAGCCTGCTGATATTGCTGAATCAGCTGGATCTGAAGCAGCTGATGCTATTTCAAATGTCTCCGACAGGTAAGCTGCTATATCTCATATTAAGAAATGCCTCAATTATGTTATAGTTTACTGTTGACCTAAGCATATATTTGGTTAAAATGCAGTGTTATTCCAATTTTTCGTTCACAAGCAGAGCAGCTGTTAAGCTCCTCTGAATTATCAGCAGTGGATTTACTAGCAAAAGCCCTTGCCAAGGCTGTTGTAAGTCAATTCTCTCTGCTTGCAAAAGCTATATAATCCTTGAACTGAATTGGTGATCCTTGGTTGCATTATGTTCTTCTATAACAGGGTTTCACTGACATAAAAAAGAGGTCACTTCTCTCTTCTATGGAGAATTACGTGACATTACTTCTTCAGACAGGAAAGATAATCTATTCACCTTCGTAAGTGCTGTCGTTTTTTAAGATACTCATTGAGTTTGAATTTTATGAAGATTCTTTTGTTTATAGGTTTTGACTTTTGATGATAATATCCTAGTGATAATGTCTTCAATTTGATAAAAGTATCGTAGTATCCTAATGATAATGTATGTTATGTACTTAAATTTGCTAATTTAAGTTTCATTTGTACATGATCAAAAATTTTTTGTCAGGTTTGCTTTTAGTACGTTCAGAAGATTCTTGCCTGATGAGAAGGTTGAAGGTGTTAAAGGCCTTTCTCTTACTGCTGATGGCACAGGTGCAGTGTTTGATGTGCCTGCTGATGATGTAAATGCATTTCTTGAAGGTATGCTGATGGTCTTTCATTTTAAGCTTTTCTCAGTTGTGCTGCTAATTCTTCGTTTGAAGTGGCTAAATGCGTTTAGTAACTTCATAGGAAACTTTTGCCCCAAGATTCACCATCTCTGCATGTCTTCTGCATGCGGAGTACCATCAGTTTTTGGTTATAACTCGTGTATGAAACAAATACAAGTTCTTAAAACAAAAATGAGCACCATTGCACGGAACATATGCACAGAATCATAGAAGAGAATTTGTAGGTTCTGGATTTTTGCTGCTAGTTCTTCATATGTGGTGGCTAAATTCGTTTAGCAACTTAATAGGAAACTTTTTGCCGTAAGGATCACCATCTCTTTGTCTCTTCTGCATGTGGAGTAATATCTCAGTTTTTGCTTATAACTCATGTGTGAAAAAAAATACAAGTTCGGAAAACAAAAATGAGCACAGTTACATGGAACATATTATAACTTAACACAATCATAGAAGAGAATTGTTGGTTCTGGATTTCTCTTATTCAGCGATGCTCTTCCTTGCACAACATATAATCTTCACCAATTGTTGTGGCTTTGCCATCCTTCTGCTTGTATTCTGTTTTCATTGTTTCATGTGACTGATGTGGATATATGATGTAAACTTTTTGTTGCTTTTCTGTCTTCTGGTCTTGCAGGCCAAGAAAATGCTCAGTCGGTGTCCATTGAGGTCCTGGAAAAATTGCCCCCTTTGCAAGACACAGATCGGTCGAAACGTGGCAACTCGGGCCGAGGAAGGTTTGGCGGTGGCAGATTCTCTGGTGGTAGAGGTGGCAACAGCAGTTCAAATAGAAGAAACGGTGGTGGTGGTTTCATCGGTGGAGGCCGTGGCCGAGGAAAAGCTAGTAGTGGTGGTGGTCCTAACAGATTTAACAGGTGGAAGTGAAAGTGCACAGTTTGGTACATTACCACATCAGTATCTGAAATTTTTACTGTTTATTTTTTTCATCTCTTTGATCGAGGGATTAAAGGTATAATAAGCATAATTGACTACAATTCTTTTCTTCTCCATGTGGCTGAGATGGTTTTATACCAATTTTGTTCCACGCCATTCAGCTCTGTGGATTTAAGTGTTTTTGTTATTTGTGATGAGATCTTTGCAAATTTTAATTGATAAATCTGTGCGTCTTAAAATTTTAATTGATCTTCGCAAATTTTATAGTTGACCTCATGGTGTTTGTTCAGTTATTTACCGTTATTGGATGAATACTAAGCTGACTTATAAGGTGGTGGACAATAACAACCAGATTGAGCCGAATCATGTAACATTCCTCGGAGAACTTAGTGCTTCTAAATCATGACTCACGTGATAAAAGGAATCGAGAAGGTAATTAAATGACAGGACTCATTTTTTCCAATCATATGGCATGGTATTAGAATTCCATAACGAGCATATTACAAGATCAGAAAGATCAGAGATTGAAACCATGGCGAAAGATTGCATGTCTCATCCAACCACACATTAAATTTTGACCAGATAAGAACAAAGTGATAATATTAATTTAACAAAGACAATAACTATCTGAACAATTTGCTTATATTGAGTTTTCGATACAAGCAACAGAAAAAACTGAAGATACACTTGCTTGCCCATAGATGCGAAAATTAGCACACGCACACGCTCGTGTGAAGGTCCAGCAAAAACAGACAGCATAAGCACAGTTCTGAAAAAGTTAGTGACAACTCCGGAAAAGTACCAGAAGCTAAGTTCGACGACATCAACTTAAATCTTAGGCACCTGTAACCTCTGAGATATAAGTCACGATGATGGATTTTGCGGAACAGGAATTTGGACACCGGGTCTGGATGTCCATCCTCGCTGATTCCTGTAAGCTTCAATAGCCTCTAACCTGATTCTTTCGTGAAAAGCATCATGGGGAGTCTTTAAAGACTTCTGCAAAAATAATAATAATAATAATAATCATCATCACCAAAACTTTTAGATCTCAGGTTTATTTGATGATAACACACAAAGAAACAATCGAACTCCAAAATATTACCTTAGGAACTGATAACTTAGGTGGAGCCTCAACAACTTCGCCAAACTTGATCTTTTCACGCCCAGGGAAGTCTACAACACCATCTGTCTTTGCTTTCTTATTTTTCTTTCTCCTGGCCTCAAGATACCTAGCAAATAAGAAAAACAGAAAGGAGTGAGAATACAACCTTCTTTGAGCTGTGACATGCAAGTCCAAGTAAGAAAATGAAAAAGAAATAGCCAAATTATACTATTAATAATTCTTCGGCAGACAACTAATCTATTTCATTCAACCAATGGCATGCACCCTGCAAAGTGCAGAGTTTTTCACTAGTTAAATGTGTAGATAAATGTCAAATTATAAGTTCAAACTACTATATTTGTTTGAATATTACCAGTTGAAAGACGAGCAGATAATTATCTTCAACTGAGAATTCATGGATCTGAATGCCGATGGATGTCAATATACATTTGATAAAAGAATCCCGCAGACAGAGTTCAAGCATTTCACAAATTAATACATGTTCAATGACAAATATAATACATCATGGTTAGAATTTTAAAAGGTAACTTATCCTAAAAACCTTATAACAAAAACTCAGAAAACTTCTAAAATTCTTACATAAATATACTACTGAGTTAAATCCTAGAATCCAAGAATTCCAGAAGAAATAGCATAATAGATCAGTGCATTAGCAATTTTTAGCCGCAACACTGAGTGTTAACAGTTGACTATAGCTTTTCCAGCATTGTTGCAAAACGTGATGGCTTACTAAAAAGATTTTGGACATAAGCGGAGCTAAATTTCAAAAGCCAACGAAAACAAAACTAATCCGAAGAATTATTTCTCGTGCCTTAAATGTGATCTTGCAACCAGTCCTATTCTTGTCCACATCCTCAAAAACATATTCAAGGAAGATCATTAATGAGCAAACAATAAGAGTTAACGGTACACTTATGTTTCAAAAAATGAAGAAAAGCTTGGAGACCACGACTTAACTTGACCTAATAGGAAATATCATGGATGTAATTGTGGAAAGTTTCCAGATCCTCTTACAAGCCAATATATTCATCAAAATCGAACAAATAAGTAAATAATAAGCTTACTCTTTGCGTTTTTTCTTCCTTGTGGTAGCAGCAGCTTGATCTAATTCTTGAAAACGGAGATCCTTGGGTGCATTCTTTTTCCGTTTCCTTTTTCTCTCGTTACCTAAGCTTGGTGTCATGGTTGCATCTTTGTCGTCTATATCTTTGTCCTTCTTTCCCTGGATGCCTTCTTTGGTCACAGAACTGAACTCGGAAGAAGGCTCTTCTTTTGTGTTGACTTTCTGTAATTACAATGAATTAGTATCAATTTGATACAAGTGTCAGTAAATCAATGCAAACCACATCAAAAAATTATAAAAACTGCAGACGAGCGTACGAAGATACTACAACCAGCAGACGAAAACCAATTCGAGAAGTTTTGCATTGTTTAGCCGAGCAAAAGAAACTGGCTATAATTTCAAGAATATAACTATGTGCATGGCAGCAAAATACACAAAAACATCAGTATAAGACTATCCCATTTCTATGGATTTGAGTAGGCTTCATGGATTTGGCATTACGATGGTTATGAAAGCCCAGAATTTTACCAGGATATTCTTGCTTCAAATTAACTACCCATATTTCTCAGACAAAATCAAGCGTTTTTATCATCAAAAACGTATTTTGTTTACCTTCTCGACGGCGCTTCTTTCCTTTCTCTTCTCTTTACCCGCGTCTTTGGGGGTTGGCGCAGGCCCTAAAAACATCTGAAAGCGTCAATAACAGGCGAGGTATTTAAAAGAACGACTGGGGGAACGGCAGAGGTTTGTGGAAGGGGGAAGGGGAGCAAGCGACCACCTGGCTTGGCGGAAGACGAATTGAGGTTCTTGAGCTCCATAATCTTGCGGAGCTTGGAGGGGATGGCCTCCATCTCCTTGACGCTGGGAGGCGGCGGGAGGCGCGTGTCCCCGCCGTGAGCGGATCGGTAGTTCTTCTCCCGCCTCTTCTTGCCCTTCCCACCCATCGTCGCCGCTTGCACGCGCGTGAGGATTTCGTTCCAGCAGCCGGGAGAGACTGAAGGGAAACAACAACGAGATGAACCACCGGCCGGTTTGATTTGGTCGGGTGAGAGGTCGGCTCGAAACCTAAAGGAAGGCAGATAGCTTCTTACATATATATCCTTTGAAGGTTAAGAAATATAATATTTACCCCTCAAAATTTTAATTATATATATATATGATTAAGATTCATTTTAGTCTTTATAGTTTTGACCGTAGATTACTTAAACCCTTATGATTTATTCGTACCTAAAATAACTCTTATATACTTAAAAATATAATATATAAGTTCCTCTCGTATGAGTTTACAATCGTTATAGTTTCCTTATGTGACATGTTGACTGACAATAAATCATTAACATAATAACACATATAATTGAAGTTTTAAAAAAATAAATACCACCATCAATGGTGTGAGAATGCGTCGTCATGGAAGCGATCACTAGTAGTAGCATCGAGCCATTGCTACCTAGCAAAACTTTGCACGCACGCAGCCTCTCCTACGTTAACAACAAGCTTAAGAGCTTCTGGTACTGTCTTAGGTGGATATGCATCGACTAATTTGATACTAAGTATGTAGTGGACTTTTGGTCCCTCTTTCTCTCCATAGGCATCTTCATCCTCACCGCCTCCCATTTCGTCCTCTTCTATACCCTCACCCATCGCTCCTATAATATGGTGGTCTAACTCTCCATCACCTCCACCTTTGTCCTTTCCTACTTTTGCCTTTTCGTTTTCGTCTATTGTTACAGCTTTCATCGCTTTATCTTCCTTAACAAGATGAACTTTAATCATTTTTAAAATTTAAATTATACGTATCATTATATTAATAATTTATTGTGAGTCAGCATATCACGTAAGAAAACTATAAGGATTAAAATGAACATATATATATATATATATATATATATATATATATATATATATATATATATATATATATATATATATATATATATATATATATATATATATATATATATATATATATATATATATATATATATATATATATATATATATATATAAAAGGCATCTTAGGCTTCCATCCATACCTTTCCAATAACTCATATTAATAATTATGAACAATATTAAAGTTTAATTTTTTAAAAGAGATAAAATATGTGTTGAGATTGAGGATTTAAAAGTGTAAAAGTTAGCTTAAAACTTAAATACTTGGATAATTTACTGAAAAAAACCATTCATAATGGAGAATCCATCTTTCCCCTTCGGAGAAGTATGTCATTTGGCCTGTGAAGATTATTGTATAATTTTATATGGTTTGAGTGTGAATATATTGGGATTTGATTTTTTTAAAATCTCTAAAATTATATTGAAATAAAAAAAATCAATAGAGTTGATATTTGTATTATATTTGTCTCGTGTACTTAAAAAAAAAATCCAAATTTGATAATTTTTATGACATGATACTCATACAATTTAAGAACTGTGATAATAGGAGCTCAATATGTAGCATCTTAATCAGTAGAAAAAAAATAAAATTTCTCAATTTACGATCTTATCACGTCAAGCAAAATTTGAATATTACCCTAAAATTGTAAGTGATTACGATGGATTGACTATAAAAGGTAATCTAGGGGTATAATTATTGATGTTATCTTATTCTCGAAAGAGCATATTAAGTCAACACTAAATAAGCTATCTTGAAGCATATTTGATAGGTCAAAGGGCTCACAAAGCAAAAGTTATTGATCACATAATCTAGTTGATCAATCACTCAAAATATATTTTCTTCTAACATATGTTATAGTTTGGATATAACTATAAAACATATCAAATTCAACTTAAAAAACTCATAAAATTCACCTAACATAAAAAAACTCAATGTGATTACTATATATATATATATATATATATATATATATATATATATATATATATATATCATATAAATTTTGTTGTATATTTGTTTATTTTTCATGTCAGGTGATTTGGCTAAATTTTATAGTGTCACACTCAATTGTAAAATCTAAGCATTGTTTGCAATCCAGTCTAATGTAGCTCATTTTAAAGTGTGGCATTAGAAGGGCTTATCCCACTTTTATATACATATTTACTCTATTATTTTTTATTTTTATTAATTTTATAAGTTTTCATAGTCCAATTTGACATATAATTTTCACCTAACTTGTTTATAAGTGTAACACCATAAAATTGATCTAATTCATCTTAAAATTTTCACAATAGAAGGAAAATATGATATACATAATTACTCTATTTTTTTTGTTATTTTAAGATTTTTTAAGTCTAATTTGATGAAGGATGAATCATTAGATTCATGGTATTTTTCTTTTCTTTTTTTGGATATTTGAGTACATTGGACTGCCTCAGTAAATATTGTAAAGTAAAGAGGAATGAAAGCTTATTATTATTATTGGTTTTTCCAAACTGTCCAAACATTTATTTTTGATACTCTTTGGACATTTCTGAAAACTTGGGGGGTTTCATGATAAATCGCCCCTCGTGCCGGTAAGTTGTGCTCATGCATTTTATAACGCATCTCTTATCGTGTGTCAGCACTAGCTCCCTAAAGCCCTCTCGCTAAGCTCCCAAAGCGCATGGCCGCCTCGGTTCCCCACCAACAAGAAGCTAAGCTTCACTGCTTCCTCCAATGGCTTCAGGTCTCTCTCTCTCTCTCTCTCTTCCCCCCCGTTCATCGGTCTTTGTACTTCTCTTTGCTGGAGTCGTTTGATCCGTGTAGCGAACATCACTTCTTGGAACGGAATCGTAGGCCAACAGTGTGGAGCTGCGAGGCTGCTGCATCCGATACTGTGGACCCGACAAGGGCTTCGGCGTCTTCGCCACCACCGGCAACAATGGCGACGGTAATCATCTCGATTTCCCATTTGCTCTGCGCGAATTTTCGCGCAAAACCCTAGTCTCGAACGATATGGTTGGTGTCAGTTTGACCATGTTTAAACGAGTTTACACTAAAGCTTGAACGATTTCGTAGGTATCGTCATGGTTGTTCCGCTCGATTTGGCTATCACGCCCATGAGGGTTCTCCAAGACCGGTTGGTTGGGCCGAGATGCAGGGCCTTGTTCGAGGAGGGCGACGTCGACGACCGTTTCCTCATGATGGTGTTTCTTATGGTGGAACGCGTGCTTCCGAACTCGGTGTGGAAGCCGTAGGGATTCTATCCTCCATCGCAAGTTACCTTTTTGCCCTTAGAGATTCTACTTGAGAGATCGAGAATCATGTTTTCATTATACTTGTCGCCTATGCTTGGGAACACACAAAATATGTTTCATCTGAAGTTAAGGTTCAAGTGTAGGTACTTTGAAGCATGCATTTTCTGATTGTTTTTGTGGTAGGTACCTTGATTTGCTTCCAAGCACCTTTGAGAGTACTCTTTGGTTTACGGAAGATGAACTTGCTGAGTTGAGAGGAACAACATTGTACCGAGCCACATTGGTACAGGTATTAGAATGTTCTCATTGATGCCATTTTAGAACTGTAGCTACATAGTTTAGATTGTTAGTCATTGCTAGGTTGTTTTTTATGATGCAGCAAAAACAATTGAGAGCTCTATTTAATGACAAGGTCAAAAGCCTCGTTGAGGAGCTTCTGCAAACCGACAGAGATTCAGATAGGTGGGTTAAAATTCTCTAAACTTGAAATTAATCTTCTAAAGATTTTGGTCACCTTAGAAGGTTTTTTTATTTTTTTTGAAGTCTCTTCCTATTGAAGCCACAACCGTCTATTTCTGTCAGTCTGATGCTTGTGATCACTTTTTATTGAACTCTAAAATATAAAAAAATATTCAAGAATAATGGTTTTCGAGATTGTTATGTTTGTGTGTCATATCACAAACTTGACATTTTAGAATGAAAAAGAAAAAAAAAAAACCATACACAAATTTGTTAAGGCTTGGGATCGTTTTATATCTATTACTGAGAGTAGCTAATTTTTAAGCTCACTCTGTTGTACTCGATCAAACACACAAACGTCAAAGCATTGTTGGGTACTACACAGTCTATTACATCCTCCTAATTACAGAAACTTTATTCTCAACTTTTATACATACCCCAACTTGGGAATAATTAGGGAGATCTCTCTTATTCTTTTTTTAGTTGTTGTGCCATCTAATTCTGTCTGATGTTGCTATAGTGTTTGTAATATGAGCATTCAGTTTATGTATACTATCATGCTATTTATACTGCTATAATATCATTAGTAAGAGGCCTTTGAGTCTACTTTCTTTTAAAAAAATAGAATAAATTTTCATTATATCAAATAGCATACATGACGCCCATATGTGGACTCGAACTTGAGACCTATCACTTGCGCAACAATGGCCTAATCAACCTCTCGATAGAGACCCCTTGAGTCTAAATTGTTTAGCCATTGTTTCTTGTAAATTTTAAGTTTTACATATTAATTAGGTTTTTTTTTGGTAATATGTTTAAGATATGAGTTTTCCATCTCATATAATGCTATTCAGTTGGAAATTAATGGTTTGGGATCGTGATGAAGTTTCTTTAAATAATATGTGCCCTTGTGAACTGTTAGCATTCCTACTAAAAGTTCTACAGGAGTGAATAATTATTTTACTTTGTAAAGGCATTTTGGTTGTATCTACCATGCTTAATCTAAGTATGCCTAAGACCTGTGGTAAAAGATTAGTTATTTCTTCTTTTAAATTTTCTTCTCCGGAATTCTTCTCTAGGATTTTACTGAGCTTGCTACTAATTTCCACAATCTGCTTAATGATTTGCCAGAACCATTGAAGTGCAGTTCGAAGACTTCCTTTGGTATGAATTCTTATATTCTTGCTAGATGTTGCTATAATTTACACACTTATTCTGTATTAGACATTTATTTGTTGCAGCTAATCATGGAATAAAATAACTGACATTTCATTATCTTCAATCCTTGTACATCGACTGCAGTTCCTAGTTTTAGGGTATAATTTTGATGCAAGTTATAAGTTGATTGTTTCTTTTTTTAGATAGACCTGCAAATTTAAATTGCATAGTATGTTGTATATGGTTTATCCAGAAATCCGTTTGGAAATTCTCTTTGATGAAGACTGCAGAACTTTTGGTTTAAGCACTGACCATTCAGTAGGTATGCTTATCATGCTTATATTGACTAGCAAACATTGGCATAAAGAAACTACTTAAGTGATTAATATACTAGTAAGTCCTAAGGCCAATTCTAATGTGTGCTTGTGCAATTTTTAAAGAGTTCTAATGCAGATCTGCAAATGTTCAGTTTTTGATTCAACAGAAGTTCAATGGTAAAAGTTGGGCTTGTTAATGTATTAAAATCATGCCAGTTCAAGCAATTCTTTAATGATGAAGATAATCTTATTTGGATTTTGATTCTAATTCTGTAGTTTGGAATAAAAAATGAAGAAAATTGGTGCTCAAATTTGTTGGGATCTTACAATTGAATGATGCTCCATTTTATGATATAGATCAAAATGGCCTTGAAACAACTGTTGCTACCTTGGATTGGGACCCTATAGGATCATAACAAATAGGTCCGTATCAGGGGTGATATGAGGACTTGTATGAGAAGATCCAAATTTTGTTGTATTTTTGCTTATATCAACCTGTTGATTTGTTAAAATCCTTTTCATGTTCTGTAATGAGTTATATGTGATAATCACTATACAGGATACAAAAAGTAAAACTGATTATGGTGTTTGACTCTGAAGAATACATAAAACAAAGGATGCTATTTTATATTTAATTTAGAAAACTCTTCTTTTCTTATTACCTTATTTTAGAAAATTGTTTCCTGTGGTAGTCCCTTATTTTCAAAAATTTTGGTTAATATGAGTATGATATTTGTTTCTTGAACATGTTCGGGTGAATCAGTGGAGGCATATGTAGATTAATTACTTATGTCTCATAAAAATGCAACTTGTTTTTTGTTTGTGATTGTAAGACGTGATGCTTTACTATTTTTTGTTGGTCTTATTTTTCTAATTGATATTTCATAATTATTGATATGTTTGTTTAAAAGAATTTATAGTTTTTGAACATCATAAAATACATCATTGAGTCCAGGCTTTCGTCAAATAAGATCCTAGACCTAAATTTGGGCTTAGAATAATACAACCCATTTGTTTATATTAGTTCACATGTTTGATCTATGAAAGTCCAAAAGACCAAGCATGAAGTCATTTGCTTTCAACAAGCTATCTTTTTAGATGTCTAACCATTGAGAGATGTGATAGATGTTAAACTTTGCAAGTATTTCCTCGTGTCATTTACTCCAAATGGCTAGTTGTTTTTACATCATAAAACTATAGTTTTCAATATTTACTCCAATCAGAATGCAAGATGCTCCCCATTTAATTGAAAGTTTTCTGATACATGAGTGTCTTTAGTGAGCTGTAGTGCACAAAAAAATTGTGATACCCCTTTCATTATTTGATTTAATGCAACTCTCTGTAATGGTCTTCACAATCATAATTATGAAGTTATCATCCAATAACTTATAATTTATCTGTCATTAGATGAGGACAGACCTTGGTACGACAATAATGGTCCTTTACAACCTGGGAGATTGGAGTTCGAGGGAAAGCAGTGTACATCGATCCTCTTAGACCCTGAATTGGCCACAAAAATAGAGTTAGATACACCGAGTTCCTTAGAGGAATATCAAGCCCATACATTATATATGACATATCATCAAAAACACGGAAGTCAGTCCATCGAAACACCGACAGCGGTTATAAGTTATAACAATGTATCTTCTATGCTAATGGCTCAATGATTGGTGATGGATGCATAAACATTCTGGATACACCGAGTTCCAGAATTGACTCCTGTGAACATACGTGTCTTGTCATCCTAAAACATATACTTCAACAAAATAGTTTATAAAAAATAGAAATCAGAATACATTTAGGTATATATGTACAGCAGAGACAAATCATGAACATAAAAAAGCATCTCATAATTACATGGAGGCTGAATTCTCAAGAAAAATAAATGTGTGAAATTACATGTTGCAAATACACATTTTTGTTCATCCACAAGTATTATATAACCAGTTAAAAGCATAATAAATGGTTGTATGTCCATCATAAGAATTTCAATTAATTGATATAGCAAAGTTGATTGCATCTAATTTATGATATGTCCTGGAAATGCATTGTAATTATAGCAATCTTTTCTTCTACTATGGGCTCATTCTAGTTCATATATAAAAGAGTCAATTATTAACATAAATATCACCATAAACTTACTGTAACATGATATGCCAAGTTGCATATCATCTACCTTTAGAATATCAATGTGATTACATTGATCCATATTATTACCATCTTTTCTTGAATGTGAAAGAATCTTGCTATACCTAAACAGGGCTACACTGAACTTATAAATATCATAACTAATTTGTTTTTAAAATGCAAGAGCACAGTCACTTTCTTAGGTAGCATCAACAATATTCTAGTTGTCTTTTCTATTTTGTTAAAGGGAAATTTTAGTTCTCAGACTCAAGTTATACACATCTTTAGCCTTCTTTCAAACTGCCTTCTCACATAACTTTGACAGGGCAAATTGCATATTTTGGACTAGAGCTTTGAATATACCATTTCCTCGTTCTTATGTCTTCCCTGAGTCACTAGATGAGCAAGGCAAAAGTTCTCTGTCCTGTAGCAGTGAAGCCGATGCTACTGTAACTGGAAATTCTGGTGAAACATCTATTCATTCACTGAACGTCAAAAGTGAGGTTGTCATTTCTGCTGTTATTTGTCTCTCTTGTATGGTAGTTAACGATAAAGAATCTGTGGTTTCTGTGTGGTTTTTCACTGTATTTTACTCAAGAGGGTGCCTATTTTAGAAGGTTTTGCTATTATCCTACCTTTTTATTTATTTTCATAAGGTCAATCTGGTAATTCATGGGTTTTTATATTAGGATCATGTTATCGTGGAGAACACGGCTGATGGTGCTTACAAATTAGCCAGTGCAGAGACTTTCTGGGTTGAGGGCCTTGTTCCTGGAATTGATTTTTGTAATCATGGTATGCGACATACCTTTGGCAACCAAAGCACAGCTGTATGTAGAAGACTATTTAAATTCAAGAGTCATGCTTATTGTAACCCTTGCCTTTTGTGTTGACATACCTCATTGGAGTTATCTGGCAAGTAGATTAAATAAAGCTTTTGCATCAAATTGAAATATCATCTTTCTGTATTGTAATAATTCAATCAGTTCATGGCGGTTTTTTGTCTTAAAATGATTGACATAACACAGTTACCTGAACACTAATTTAAATATGAAGGTTTCTCTCTTTTTTTTTGCTAACTGGGACTTGATTAGTGGGGTTCAAAGGTTGGCCTTTATTTAATTGCTCTAAGATGCTTTCTTTAAAAATTAAATCACTCTCTGAAGACTTGCCTTCAACTAGCATATCTCTCTGATATGAACCACATAAAGTTCAAGGTAGGAGCTTTCTTATGTTCTAGATGTATTCATGAGTAATACTAGTTTCAGCCGACGATTGTCCTTTGTAGCATGATGGCTATGTTGATGCCTTTCTACAATGGCTTGGTATATGTTGGCTAGTATGCCAACATTCTAGCATAGCTGCATGATGCATGCTGGTACCACATTTGTGGTTTGGCCTCTGACAACTTTTGCGGAGTTGCACAATAATCTTGGTTGCAAATAACAAATAATCAACATGGGTGCATCAACTAATAAACAACTTTCTGAATTGGGCTCATTAGGTAGTATTTCTTTAGCATGTGTACATAAAACAGAAACAAAAAATGCCATTGCATGGACTGACAAGTCAGAAAAATAAAGACTAAGTTTTAGAGTTCTTGAAATCTTGTGATGCTATTATTATCAGTTTCTGCAATATAAGTCATTAAGTCTGCTATTGTTTGTACTTTGTTGTAACTCCAGAATGTCTAAATAGAAACTATGTGAATTTGTACATCAGTACATGTTTCTTTATTAAAAATACACTAGACTCTGCATAACAACCTGGTATTCTCTGGCCTTATGTTGGACATTCTTGATATATACATACATGAAGCCATTTTTATTTGGCTCCATATCTATTAAAAAAAGGAATAATAAAGTAACTAGCAAACAGGTTGTAAATCACTAATGATTTGCCATCATGGAACTGGGATGAAGTACTTATCATCTAACCCTGACTTATCAGAAAGGAATAGTGTTGTTGCTGTTGCTACTGTATCTAGAGCAGTGATTTAAGTGATGCTAGGGCTATTATAAAGAGAACGATTCATGGTCTGCTAGCACAGGCCTTTTGACAGCACTAATTAGATAATAGAAGTAAAAGAGAATAATAGAACACTAGAAAAACACTTGCCTGATGTTCTCCAGCAGGTGGACTACCTTGGCAGCTCTCTCCTTCAGCACAGCTGACTGGGAGTAGGATGGAAGTGACTATGACTGATTGAAAGGTTAGAGCAGTCCAATTCGGGGAACCTGAACCTTTGTTAGTGGAAGAACATGTAATGTTGGAAACTGCATGGTGCTGCCAATTAACAGACTAGGGTTTCTCTTTCTTACACCACATTGCTGGATATCTCGTACAAACATAATTTGAGTATTATTTTGTTGAAACTAATAACTAATAGGTAAACTCTCATTGGACTATTAGTGTTATTTCATATTGGCATGTTATACACCATTATTGTGGATAGACTTAAGAAACACATCTCTGCATTTTTCTTAACTCAGACTTGCATTTGTGAATGATACTTTCTCTGGTATATCATCCTGACTTTTTTTCAAGTAGCTGCATGATACAAGAAAACCACATACTATCAAATTTCAGCATTATGTTCCAGACTTCCTGGCATAGAAGGCTTAGTTTTGGAACAATTTTGTCTAGTGTTGACTTGTGGGGCAATGTTGTCTAGTTCAGTGTTAAGTTCCATTGGTGGTAGCACCTGCTTGTAGTTTCTGACTAAATCTGCTTAATTTCCATTCATTGATTATCTTGTTTCAGGTTTGAAGGCAGCTGCAACATGGGAGGTTGATTCAACGGGAGCTGTGACTGGAGTTCCTGCTTCTATGTATCTCATTCTTGGTAAAATACTACTCATGTTCTACTCTAGGTGCTGTGTTCCAATGTCTCCTTTTGAAGCTCAGTAAATATCAGAAACCTGTTCTTGGCAATAATATGAACCTTTGATATTACCACTTAAATTTGTTTTGAACATACTTGGAAAATATGTAAAAGCTAATGCTGAAATGGTTGATATATGATATTGTTTCCGTCTCGTTATTGCCTAAGCTCAGTGTTCCAAATCTCTGGAAATGCATTACCAAGGAACTTATTTGGAAGGTTAGGTGCACTGATTGATTTATGTTCTTAACATGATTCTTAGACATCCATAGTTGATGTCTTTCCTTAAGTTTGTTTGGCATTTGAAATTTTAACTGAGTGCAAATTCAACAATGAAATTCAGGTTGTTTTTTTTTTTAAGTCATGCAATTCATTATCCAGTTAAATATGGTATTTGATTTCATTTGTGTTTCTCCGCAAAAGCTGATCAGCAAAATTTTGAAGTTGGGAAGGAGATATGTATCAGCTATGGTAACAAAGGCAACGAGGTACAAACTTTGTCCATTGAATTAAATGGTTTGTAGTTTTCATTACTTCTCATTTACTGGAAGCTCTTGTTGACAGGAAACAATTTGCGGATGCATTATATGACTTTTTGCTTTTCACAGTTCTGTTTATTTTTTTGCTTTCATTAGGCAGCTACTCAGCTTATCAATCTTATGTGTAAATATGAATTTTGAATAAATGTATATTGTTTTTCAGTGTCATGGTACTTTGAGAACACATTTAATTTATGAAAAAAATGTTCTACAAAGTACAAACAACATTCATGACGACAGTACTCTTCTATTTGTTTCTGAATTCGAGAACAAATTCTGCTGGATTTGTATCCAAGTGATCTATTTAGTATGGACTGCCCTTGAATGGCATGGATTGGCATATTGTTGGCATAAACTTTCATATGCCCGCCTTATGAGTATAATTAACTTTAAGATTTTCCTTTTCCTCTTCTAGCCTATCTGTGATGCATTTTTATTAGATTATTATTATTATTTTTTGCTGGTTTGTTGAAATTGTTCTATGAGGCTAATATCTAATAACAATTCATGCTGGACTTATCTAGGTAGGTTGTACCTATTGTATGTACTAACATCGGGAAGAATATACACCTAAGTTGTAAAAGTTTGTGTTTGAGTGGGGTATGCTTAAATTACTTAGCCATGTCTAGTGCACACAATTGCATATTCCACCAAGGTTGCCAAGATGAAAGCATGTGCTCAAGTGGTCTATCGATGAACCTTGGTTATCAATGAAATTTATTAAAAACTCAAAACATTTGAGGATCTGGTTGTGCTTAGATGAAGAGAGAAAAGTCAGATTGTATTTAACTAAATGGATTTATCTAACTAAATGGATCAAATTGTCAGATTGTATTTAAGGTCAGCCTTGGATTTTAGCTAGAACATGTGCATTCATGGGAAAGTCTGGTTGTTAGCGAATTCTTACTTCTTACTAGAATCTGTTGGAAAGCAATGATGCATGCTGTAAGGAGCATGCATAATCAGCCCATTTCATCGTCTGCTGTCCTCGTCCTGCAAATTCTCTGATTTATTCTGCATTTCAGGGTCAGTGATCTGAAGAATTATGTCATTCTTACTATATTCCATGTTGGATTGTTTGAGAGTAAAAAGCTATTACACATTGCCTATTCTTTCCTGTAAAGAAGAAAATGGTCAAAGTCACGAGACTAGACTTTCCTTTGCCATATCAAATATAAGTTTACACAACCATATATCAAGGTTTTCAAGTTAGAAGATGTTGAGTTCATGCTTTTTTGTTTATGAATTGATCATTTTATTATTTTGCTTGCAGGAGCTGTTGTACCTTTATGGGTTTGTTGTTGATAACAATCCAGATGATTATCTCATGGTATGGAGACCTTCCATAATTTTTATAAAAGCAAAAAGTGCTTTTTGACAATTTTAGTATATTTTTTGAGAGCCGTAATTTGAGTAACATGAATCATTATGTGTGTATATTTTGTGGCTAATCTTTTGTAAAAACTAGCAGTGATTTAAAAAGCGCTAGGCGCCAAAAGGCGCCAAGGTCCAAAAACGCCCGAGGCGCTAGGCGCTCGCCCAGGCGCTCGCCCGAGCGAAGCGAGGCGCTAAAATATAAAAATATAAAATATAATTAATAAATATAATTATTTAAAATTTTAAATAAAAATATAAAAAATATAATATAATTAATAAATATAATCACATTAACAGTATAAACCTGCTGACGGAGAAACGAGGAAGCAGCGGCAGCAGCGGCGAGCAGCGGCAGCAGCAGCGAGCAGCGGCAGCAGCGGCGGCGAGCGGCGGCAGCAACAACGGCAGTAGCAGCAGCAGCGGCGAGCGGCGGCAGCAGCAGCGGGAAAGGGAAAGGGAGCGGAAGGCGCGAGCAGCGGGAGGCCTCGAGGGAGGCGCGAGCAGCGGGAAGGCTCGCGGGAGGGCTCGAAGGAGGCGAGAGGGATCGCGGGAGGCGCGAGCAGCGGGAGGGCTCGCGGGAGGCGTGAGCAGCGGGAGGGCTCGAGGGAGGCGCGAGCAGCGGGAAGGCTCGCGGGAGGGCTCGCAGGAGACGCGAGCAGCGAGAGGGCTCGCGGGAGGCGCGAGCAGCAGGAGGGCTCGCAGGAGGCGCGAGCAGCGAGAGGGCTCGCGGGAGGCGCGAGCAGCGGGAAGGCTCGCGGGAGGCGCGAGCAGCGACAGCGGCGAGCAGCGGCAGCGAGCGACGAGATCGCGATCGGGATCGGGATCGGGATCGGCAGCGGCAACAGGTTAGTGTTGGGTTAGGGTTAGGGTTGGGGTTATATTGGTTTAGTTGGTTCGATTGAACCAACTAACAACCGAACCAGGACCGAACCAGACCTAAAATTCTGGTTCGGTTTACCCAGGCGCTCGCCCGAAGCGCCCAGCGCCTGGGCTCGGGCGAGCGCCCAGGCGGCGCCTGATTGAAGCGCGCCGCCTGGGACATTAGCGAGGCGCTCGGGCCTCGCCTCGCCTCGCCCGAGCGCCTAGGCGAGCGCCCGAGCGCCTTTTGCAATCACTGAAAACTAGTCACTATTTCATCTTAGTTTCATTGCATCATTTACTCCTTGTTTTTTAATGCCATTTTTTGTAAACCATACTTCATTTTTACTATTTTCTTGATTAACTTTTTTTAGGTTCATTATCCCATTGAAGCATTAAAGAGTGTTTCATCATCAGATAGCAAAGCGGAACTTCTAGAAGCTCAGGTATTCATGTTAGGATTAGTTTTCTTACACAACAAGAATAAGCCATAATTAGTTCTCTTACAAATGACATAATTTATGTGAATATTGGAGGTTAAGTCTACCTAAGGTTTTATACTGATCCATCAGTTACATGGTCACGGCTTTGTAGTGCCAGTAAGTGATTCTAAATATCATATCTGTTAGGCACCATGGTCTATTCTTGTGCAGTGTTGGGACTCCTAATTTAAATAACCAGATGCTTGAAACACCCATTACAGTATGACTTTTATGCAAAAGTTGTCTAAATTGTGTTGAATTGATTTTCTTAAGTTAGCATAATTAGCCACAGGCACTTTTCACTACTAGATTTGATATCAGATCAGTTCTACCATAACATCAAGGTTCGCTGTACCCCAGTATACCGCATGGTACAAGCGATATGTATCTGTTCGATAGGGGACCGGTATGGGTGGTACATACCAGTTTATCGGTATGCCTCACCGTACCATGTGTTGGTATGTCGGTATGGTTCAGAATGTATCATACCGATGGTCGGTCGGTGCACCAGTATGGACCGGTAAGGCGAACCATTCTTAACATTATGGTTAATGAAACCTCATCATTTGCTACAACCAACAAGTTTTATGATGATGATTTGGATAACTTCAAGTTTACCACATTTTTTTATTTTCTAACAGTCACATATGTTGCACAAGATTATTTTTACATATAAGAGCCAAACTTGTACAGCCTTATCTGATAGTTTCTAGTTTCTAAACTTGGCCAATTTTAGAAATTATAAGTACAGGGGAGCATAGTGTTTTTAGCTAAAACTACAGGAGGTATAGTGTAACTTGAAAAAATTAGTAATCTGATGTTTCACAAGATTCACAACTGTGAAAAGTGGGTTGATATAGAAATCCATTTACTTTTCCTGATCATCATTTGTTCGGCCTTTAAGACAGAATTTCCAAAAATCTGAGTATTGCTGATAATGCTTATGTTAACTCTTATAATGCTTATAAGAGTTATTATCTGATTTAGGTACAATGTAAATTGTATGCACTATGGACCATGACTTAATTTCTTTGTATTACCTGACTTAATTTCTTTGTATTACCTAAACATTTAAGCTTGCCTTCTTTATGGCTGTAAGCCTATAACACTAAATACTGTGGATGATCAAGGATAGTGTTTTCCCGACCCTTTTGAGTAGCACTGATGAATTTACACTAGCAGCTCTAGAATTGAAGATATTTATTTGTATTTTTTCATTTCTCAGCTGTTACTGCTGGAAATTAATTTATCACAGATATGTTGATTAGTAGAGCATTATGATATTTGATGGATTTTTCCAGTGCTTATAAACACCATTTACTGTGTTGATTTTGCTTATGAATTTGGTTTCGCCTGCAGAAAGCTGAACTGAGATGTCTCCTACCTAAAAGTTCGCTCAATCATGGTTTCTTCAGTGAAAGAAATGAAGATAGTAAGAAAAGCTTGGTCGGCCAGAGCTATAATTATAGCTGGAGTGGTCAGCGCAAAGTTCCTTCATATTTGAGCAAGCTGGTTTTCCCACAAGAGTTCCTTGTGGCTTTGCGGACTATTGCAATGCAGGAACATGAGCTTAGGCAAGTTGTTTCATTACTAGAAGAGGTAAAGGTTGTTTCTTTTTATCCTAAAATGGACATGTTTATACTTTATACTAATGGTTGGATGAGGCAGTTCATCTATTCGGTAAATGATGTGTAGCTTATCGAAGCAAAAGATCTGCAAAATAAATTTAATACTTTATGATGTAGTGATGTTAGGCAATTTGTTTAGATGAATAGTTAAACCTGTAAAGATTTATACACTATTTGGTATACTTGGCATAACATAGGAGAAATATGAAAGATTCAAATATACACGTTTTAGCTGTAAAGTTATAAATGTTTTATCATTTTGTTGTGAGCATAGTTCATGTTTTTGGTTAATTTTTCTCATATGATTCACTTGGTGAATTACTGATATATTTTTGGTGGATTTTTGGTCTCATTTCCAATGATCTAGAATTTGTAAAACTCAGTTGGAGTTGGCTGATGTTGATCAGTTAATAGACAATTTGTCAAAAGAAGAAAAGGAAAATAGAAGGATAAATGATGGAAGGAGGCTGACAGTTACTCTAGGTGGTAGCCTTGGGAGGGGAAGAAGAGGGAAAGGAGGAAATAGTTGCTCGAGTCATTGCATTCACTGTCAACCACCAACTTTGCAATGTTCTGTTACTCGAGAGAAGAGGATAGATGGAAAGAAGAGCAAAAATTTTAATTTCTTCAAACAGTCCTTCACTTGCCTATGCATTATCCAACACTCCACATGCATTGTAATTATGGAATCCCTAGGGTTATAGTGAGGCCTCTTATGCCTTAAAAAGCTGCAGACAATAGGGGTCAAAATTTTTATTATTTGCAATAATTATTTACTGAAATAATATTCTTTATGATATATTAACTTGTTCATAATAAATCCATCTTGCGTACATTTTATTGTTATCTTCCATATCTTCTTTTATATTTCAGTTTTCCCTGTACCTATTTGCAACGTTAAATGCCATACGTAACATGAAAAAAAATTCTTTTATCACATATGAATTGTATTTTCTCAAATTGCTAATCAAGGTTGCATTAGATTTGTGGATGAAAGCATATTACAATATGACATGGTCCACATTTTCCTGTTATCCTTTATTATTAATCAACTTCATTTTTAATGTTTTACACATACAACTTCAAGTAAGTTTGCCTTAGGTTCATATGTGGATCATCTCATCATCTTACAAGATGTTTTTTCTGATTTGACACAGATTCATTAACTGGGTGTGAACAAATTACTACATAGATATTTTCAGTTTATGATGCCCTTGATTTTCTACTTTCTTCTTTTACTTTGACAAGCTTGGTGCATCTGGGGAGGAAAGACAACCATCTGATAAAGATATACAAACAGCTATATGGGAAGTCTGTGGGGATTATGGAGCCTTGGAACTGCTTGTTGAACTTCTTCGCATGAAGTATTAGTCTCATCTCACATGTGCATTTTTCTTTTTTCTCTGTGACATTCTTTGTCATTCTTAGGTACTTTCATTTCTTTCTTCTTTGTCACTCTTACAGATATGGATCCTAGGTATTCTAAATTAGGTGAACAATTCATGGTTTGTCAGTTTTGTCTGACATCTCTATGCCTGTTCTGACATGATAACTAATGAAATTAAATTCTCTCGAAGTACCTTGAGCAATGGCTTAGATACTGTAATACTTCCAATGTACTGACACATTAAAAGATCATTGTTCTTATTGAGTATACTGATTCATATTTTCGATATCAGTTGGTGATACTTGTCTGATAAGATTCTGGTACGAGTACAATACTAATATATAAAACCTTGTCTTGAGCTGACCTATCTTTTGGAAGCATGCCTTCCATCTATCTGTTTCAGTGTCTTGTTGTTTCTTGATGTGTAATATTGTGACAATCAATACAGATTAGGGAACAATTAGTCATGCCAATAGCCTCCATATAGATGATGTGATATGCTATGCTGGGAAATTAGCATGCAGATTCTGAAAATAGTATCTAGCTGTGCTATTCTTTTATTTGGTTTCTTACATTTTATGTTTGCAAGGATGATGGAACTTGAAGAGGGATCTGGAACAGAAGATTATGATGATGAAATTCTTACAAATTTCTCCATCATGAAACTTGAAGATGTTGAGAGGTATGCTGAACTAGCTTGAATTTTATGATTTTGTTGCATGTCAAGTACAAAACCATTCCAAGAGAAGAAATATAGTCATCGTCAAATGTTCAGCAAGGTGGCTATTAATTGCATAAGAGTTTATTCAATCTCCCTTCTGCTGACCTTTGCCATAAGCATATTCATGGGGCAGATTCTTGAGGCTACTGAGAGTTGTTTCTGGTGTTGTCACGGTGTTTTGAGTTTAATTTCAATTTTGTAGGTCTGAACCATAAATAACTCCTGTGTAGTTGTTCCCTTTGTCATCTTAGTATATCATATTCATCACCATATACAAGTTTGATTAGTTTGGTTATATATGAGCAGTCATATGCAATGTCACATTCATCATCTTTTAGTATCGAAAATGTAAATATTTGAGTGCTGCATCTGCTGTTGCAGGCAAGACAAAAAACATTATCCATGGCATTCCTAGTGAGACATCTATTGAACCATATATTGTTTTCTTCGCAGGAGCAAAAGGACAAGTGAAGGGGTGTCAATGAGCAGAACTCGATGGTCCTGTGTGGTGTATAGGAAAGGCCAAAAGCAGCTCACTCGCCTGTTTCTGAGGGAAGCCGAACAAGCACTGGAGCTCTGTGCAAGAGAACAGCCATAAGCAATGCTACCTTCTTAGCTGCTGCTTCATCTATAAACTTTTCTACCTTAGCTTATTAGTTCACTAGAAAGAGATCCTTTTTGACATTAAAGTAATAAGCTATTTACATTGTTCTTTTAGAAGCTGTTCTCACAATTGAATTTGTCAAACTGGCTTAATCCTCATTATTATCTTTTTTCACAAGAAAAATATTACTTAATTTTGAATCTTATTGAGTATTATGCTCCAGCCGATCAAATTCATTGGCGATTTGCCTTTCCGAATCTTAAAGAAGCGAATGTTCCCATGAATTTGTAGTGGAGCCCCGCCAACCCACCACTACAAAACCCCTTACTATGCTTTATCGAACCGGATCGAAACCCTCTCCGCATCCGCCGGTCGCGCCTTCGTCCATGGGCGTCGGGGAGCCTCTTGCGATCTGTCGAGTCTCTGCCATCGCAACGAGGGCGTCGACCTCCTCCGGGACGAGCGCGTCGCCATCGGCCTCTCGCTCCTTGTAGATCAATCGTCCAGCACCTTCTTCGTCGCCGTTTCCAAGGTACGATCTCTTGATCCGGTGCCCCTTTCTCAGTAAGAAGACGGATGGTTGGGGTTTTTGATCCGGCCCCTTTCTTCCAGATCTCGGGGGTGGACGCTCGCTGCCGAAGCTCGCGGAAGATAGGCTGGATGCAACTCTGATATAGCATCCGAATCAGGTCTTCAAGACTCTATCATATATGTACGGGTGTGAATTATGAGCTGAAGATGACGCATCTTCTGGATTCATAATGCATTTGTGTTGGCTTCCTTTTGATGGTTACTTTTAGTTGTTTATTTTTCAAGATTTATATTACAGATAGGCGAAACAAAGAAGCTTACTGGATCACATATATCTCTGTTACAAATGTGGAAACCTAGGGGAAGAGGAAACGAAGTGTATAGTGCTTTCTAGTTTCTGTTGATTTGTGCCTTGTACATTGCACACTTGCACTCTCGCCGCGAGAGGAGTTGCGCACATAGTGTCTCATGGTTGCTCTCACTTTTGTATCAGGTTGGTTTAAGGAGGCAAAACCACGCCCTTCCTGCTGCTGGTTTCCGATCCCAATAAAATTCTGACTGTCTGGCAACCTAATCTAAGTTTTGTGTTTATAGACAATGAAATGATAGATTGCCGTAAATGATATGCATATAATCTACAAGGGCATCTAATGTGTTGATACTTAGGCCACAATTTAGTAAATATTTTTTTGTTCGTATATTATAATCTTCTTTGGTTTTCAACTTCCTGAATTGAGGTATTCTCAAATGCCTAAACATTTAAGTTCTATTGAGGCATTGAATTGATAATGACGAGCTGAACAAATCAAAAATGGCAATGTACAAATTTACTTTGCTTGTAGTTGATATATTTCTGAAGTTTTGATGCTTTAAGATTGATTAGAACTTTGCTCTCATTATTTACATTCAGTTTCTGTTCAGGTAGAATCTTCTCTTTGTTTATATTGACTCTCTTTCTTTCATGATTTAATCTGTTTAGTCATTTTATCGCCTTATCTTAGATTCACGAGTAATCTATGAACCTTTATATCCTTGCAACACAACATTACCCAATGTACTCTGCAGGAAAGGAAGGCCTTTTGTGTAGCTGGATAATCCTGAAGTTGAGGATCTGGTTGACTTACTAACTTGTTTCCAGCACCAATTTGCTATCTTATATAGTCAGAGTATGCTTCCTACCGATTACTAAAGAGAAATGAGAGCTTGTTACTTGACCAATGTTAGTTTTACACCATCATGTGGGTGGAGATTATACATGGTCATCCTTGCCAGGTCAAATGGCAGAGAGCCACCTTTAGTACTATCCTTCATACTCTCTCCATTGAGGGAACTGAAGTCAGCCAGGCTGAATTATCAGGATCTGATGAGTCAACCGATCCATCAGATGAGCCAGATGTTCCTTCTGCTGGATGATGAATGCTGGTTTCTGTTGACTGACAGAAGCATTGATCCTGTATACGTTCTCAAAGAGGTCAATGGCTTATTGGAAGAAAAGGTATGCACTATATTTTCCTTTTCATAATGATTTTTTTAATGTTGTAACATTATTCCAGTAATATGACATTCATGGTGCAACACATTTGCTTTCTGTCTTCTTTGGCAATCAAGGGGCACTTTGCTCATAGACATTGATGTGTTGCTTGTGAGCTGATCACTTCTAACTTGATAATCTAAAGCAAACATAAATCAACTGGGCACTCTTCTAAACCATTCATTCTATGCAACTTGATGTACCCGAGGCTGTAAATTAATGATCCAATCAAGGCAAAGTTCAAAGATATCAAATTGGATTGGCATATCCAAAGGTCAATATGTTGGATTCAAATTAATGTTTTTAAGCTTCGGTTGCTACTTTTTTCAGGTCAAGGGCAGACTATATTTGTCAATTAATCAATATGTCAAGTAGGCACTTGATTTTAAGGAGGCGATAGTTGTGTTTTGTATGAGTCAATAGAGTCTTAGTTGAAGAAGGAAAAAGAGGTCTGGTTGCTTGTATGAGAGAATATTGGCTTCATAGCACACATACTTTTTACTATTTCTGGTCTTTCTTCCTTTATTGCTACTTCAGGTCTACTTATATTCTTCTCTTTATCTCTCTATGCAGCTATTCTATCTGCTTGCTACTAAATTAGAGAACTATTGGATTTTAAACTGACTTTAGAGTTTTGACGTAATCGTGATTAAATTTTAGTGAACTATTAGTGTTTTACGACGCTGCTGGGAATCTGTTTTTTGTTCCTTTTGTCCCACGTCTCTATAGATTCTTGCTTGTTTCTTGTTTTCATGTGAATTTGAAGAGACGATGTCAGATGTGGTGGCCATGGATTAATTTGTAGATCCATTTTGGCCTCTTTTCTCTGTATCCAAATAGGAATACAGACATGCATGCACACAGAATCTGATCCATTGAGTCTGGCTTTCTGAATCCTAACAGTTATTCACCTCGTTTACTTTTCGGCATTAATCGCATGGTAAATAAATTTGTTTTCTGCTCGTGTTATTTCAGGTGTCACCAACGTTGACCGTGAGAGCAAGACATTAACCAAAACCCTAGTGGAAAAGACTGTTTGACCTTTGACCGCATCTGCAGAATGATTCAAGTGGGGTTCGTCTGTATTCTCTCTCTACCCCAACACCAGAAAGTGTGAAATATCCGATAGTGGCGGACTCATGGGATCTTCCTGGCAAGTGTTCATCTGTACTGTGACATTACTCTTTTATTTATTTATGTATCTATTTTTGACAGCCACAGGACTTCTGTTTCTCACAATTACCAAATTGCTGCCCAGAGTTGATTGGTTCGCCGGTGGACAGAAGGAATTCGTCGGTCATACAAAGCCACATCAACAGTTACACGTAAGATTCTGCATCCCCTCCGATTCGTACGGACCAAATTACTTTTCTTTTTTGTCTGCTGCTTTCGTACATCAGTTGTTGATAATAGATGTGACATGTGGCAGGCTTGTCACCGATGGCTGAGATGTTACAGAAGACCAAATTACCGATGGCTGAGATGACTAGGAGAGTATGCATTCATTTCCTTTTAAATATAAGTCATCTCGTTCGAACCAAAATTGGGCACTCTATCTATCACAATTTCACAGTAGCTAATATACATGAAACCTAACATCGACCTGGTCAGGTGCCACGTTGTCGTCTCCATCATCATATGGAGTAGCTCCACAGTGGCAGGTCGGCGCCAGCATCGACATCATCCCAATTGTACAGCAGCGGCTCCACCAGCAACTCCTCCGCCATACTGGAGTAGTAACAGTATCCCAAATCCATGTCGTCGTAATTCATCATATCAAACGCGCCTCCGCGGTAGCTGTCGCTGCCGGCGCCCTCCTCCGGTGACGTCGGGGGAGGTGTGGCCGTCGTGGGCAACGATGGTGATGCGTGTGCTGAGCTCTCTGTCATCGGGGGGGACGCAGCGTCGCCGCTGGAGTCCGATGACGGCCGGAACGCCTCCGCGGCCTCCGCCGCGGCCCGCGCGATGTCCCTGGAGCTCGAGAAGGAGGGCGGAACGCGGAGGCGCCACGCGGAGTCGGCGAAGTTGAGACAGGCGGAGCGGCCCCGGAGCATCATCGCAGCGACATCGTGCGCGCGCGCCGCCATCTCGGCCGTGGGGAACGTGCCCAGCCAGATCCTGGTCTTCTTGTTGGGCTCCCGCACCTCGCAGACCCACCGCCCGGCGGCGCCCCTTCGGCGGACGCCCTTGTACACCGGGTGGCGCGTCTCCCGGAACTTGGTCCGCCCCGCGGGCCGCTTCGGCGGCGCCTGCGACACCGTCGAGTACAACCACGTCTCCCCCGAGGAAGGCGAGCTGGAGCTGGAGCCGGAGGAGGCCGCGGCGCCGTCCCCACCATAAAAGGTATCCATTCTGAAACTGAGATGCTCTGCAGTCGTGCGTATGGTCGAGCGCTAGTGAGAAGGGGGGTGTTTGGTGTTACTGGGGAGTAGTGGGGGAGCAAGCCGTAGATATGTATATAGTGGCGGGCGCGGACGTCGCCGTCGTAACGCGGTTGGAGGAACAGCTGGATAAAGGCGAGCAAAGGGCTTTGACGGCTATCTTTTAATGGGAAGGAATGGGTGCCTGGTGGGGCAAATTAAATTGGGACGTGGCGGATGAGGCGAACCTAGACTCGGTTACCCAACTCAGGTGTCCGTTGTCACTGCGCTGGCCTCAAGTCTTGCGCACATAAATTATTCCCTACTTATCCCAAGGGAGGCGGGTTGGGTGCAGTCAGGACAGAGAGAGAGAGGCGGGTTCGTGGGCAGCGACGGTGACGCGTTTGCCGCGTCCGTAGACGCGACGGGGCCGCTGCTGCTCCTCGGCGGATAATTTACTTAGATCTTAAGAAAAAAAATTCCTAAAAATAATAGTTGGCTAATATTTTTGGGTAGACAGATATAACGGACGACCTATTTATTCGGAATTATCCGATTAATTCTGGGACGCATCGCTTGAAATGGTCTGACCTCCTTCGCAATAAAATGTCTTGTCAATCCCGTCTGAACCCTAAAAGACGTGTTTTCATTATTAAAATTAATCAAATTAGACTTGGTTTGACATGGTGAGTTATACCAGTCTAATTGAGCCCAACTTTCAAGTCAATTTTCAAGTAAAATTATTCTGAAAATATTTTCCTAATGGCAGGTCTTTTTGTACGGGCGTGTGGATGCATCTACATATCAATTAGTTCAATTAAAGAAATAAACCGATTTAAATACATCAACTATGTAATATTTTATGATAAAACTATATATATATATATCTTCGTGTTTTTTATTTGTGCATCAAAATTTATCTTAGTGCATATATTCCTATAATACTTAAAAACTTATTTAAATAACATTGTCGTTAATTCTGTTAGATGAACGTTAGCATAACACCATTGAAACTTCAAATGATATAAATACAATTAAAAATATTACATTTTAAATTTCTTCCAAGTAGTAAAATTTTTATTTGTCTTTTTAGATTTGAAGTTTAAAAAAAGTATCATGTGTGGTTGATAATGATTAATATAATTTTATTAGACAAAAGCTAACAGAAGTGATGATTTAAATATTTTAATATATATTGTTAATTTTTAAAGGAGTAAATATACCATTTCCAAACTGTCAAAAGGATACATGTGTGGAAGGCCCTTATTCTATTGTCGGAGGACCTGACCTTTTTCCGGATACTATGAATTCAAGTGAGTTTAATATGTGTCGTTTAGATAGATTTATACTATGGATCCGATCAACCCATCACGTGGTTTAACGTGATCCATTCACCCGCCGACCCATCGAACTAGGGAAGCAGCGCCCACCCAGGAAGGAAGCTGCAGTCCCGAGATCGCCAGTTTTATACTACAAGACAAAAACCGACTTTGGGCGGCAGTATCTTGTTGACGCCTTCAAAGATTTCCAATATCATTGAGTCAAACATAATAATGCAGGTATCTCTTTGGAGCACGTTTCTGACAGTTAGATTTCGGTTGGGCCGCCCGCGCACCTCACGCGCGTTGTGGTGGCATGGGCGGTGACAGTTGGAAATCCATGTCCCCCACCCCACCCGTCTCGGTCATATGGTCGCCAACCAACGTCGCTCTGCTCTGTCCCCACGAAGCTTCTCCCCTCTCCCCTGCCCAACCAAGCAATCATGCATCATCAATCGCTCTCACTCTCTCTCTTTCTCTCTCCCTTCTTCTGATTCCAAATTCAAACTCCTCGCTTGCTCTAAAGCTCCTCCCAAAGGGCAAGGGAAAG
This sequence comes from Musa acuminata AAA Group, assembly GCF_036884655.1. Taxonomy (NCBI): domain Eukaryota; kingdom Viridiplantae; phylum Streptophyta; class Magnoliopsida; order Zingiberales; family Musaceae; genus Musa; species Musa acuminata. The sequence continues at coordinate 4,432,257 of NC_088355.1, read as the reverse complement.
CAACGAAGACCCCTCTCGCGGTCGCTTTCTTGGATCGATATTTTCCCTCGTTCCCTTGCCGTCTAGTATTCCATTGTTTCCATGTTGCCTTATTGGACTTATAAAATAATAAATTATTTAGACATATGATTTGATATTTTAGGTATCAAACATATCCATCCTTGATTAGATTGGTATCAAACATAGTATTTTATATTGGCATCACTATAGTTACAAAATTGAAACATTTATGTTCATTTATTATAATGTTGTTGATTTTATCAACGAAAACATAAAAACAAAGAGCAAAAATATAATTTTAACATTTTAGTTCATAGTAGTGGACGACATCAGTGGTGGTAGAGGATGACTTTGTTGGGGTTAGGAGATGGTTGTTATGAATGAAGAAAGTATTGATGAGAGGTGAGGGTTGTTCAACATCTACGTAGATGCCAACACAACTGTCGAGCGGCCCTTTTACTTCTCTGCATCTATATCAATATTGACGTAATTGCTGAGCGACCTTTTCGTTATTTGACATTTGCATCAACGTTGATATAAACATAGAGTAGCATCACTCGACAATTACGTCGACGTCGATATAGATACAAAACGATTTTCATCTCTCGTCGTCGCTCTTCTCATTCACAATAGTCATCCGTGGCTCCCTAACGATACCATCAGCACCGATGTCGTTCGTCACAAAGAATTAGAATATTAAAATTATTATTTTTTTATTTTTTTATTTTTATGTTTTTGTTGATAAAACCGGTGTCGTTAGTATAAATGAATCTAGATGTTTTGCTTTTTGTAATTATATATGTGTCATTATAACTTTTTAAAATATAAAGATCATGGTACTAAATAGTTTAATAAAAAGGTAATATGAAATTAGCCACTCATAGCCACAACTTATAAGTGAAAAGTTGCAAGTTTTACAATTTCCTAAAAGAGAAAAATGGTGACATATTCAATCTCCAAGGAGGTATGCAGATGGTTAAAGCACCTAAAATGCAGTCAAGAGGTCAACAATCAATATTTGAACGAAAAAACAAATCAAGAAAAAGATCGCTAGGTCGTACGTAACTGCTGAATGGATCTTGTAGCCTGTGAGGTTCCGTTCCACCTCTTCTTCCTCCGTCACTTGGTGTGTCTCCCTTACCTGTTTCTTTCTTTCTAAACGAGACGGAGATGGTCACACTGTCATCTCTCCACATCTATTTCTATCGATCCAACGGCATACATCTCTCGTTTGACCTGTCTTTTATCATAAAATAAGTACTTTTCCTTGTTACAATCTCTTAGAAATGTAAACTACACACGTCTAATTTTTTATAAGGTATTTACAATAGGTTCAAATCAAAACTCATGTCAAAAAATAATTAGATTCGATTATGATTATTGAAGAAAAAAAAAGCAAACCTAATAAAATGGAGGGGTTAAAAAACTTAAGAATAATATCAGAACAGTCTCTCTTTAGTGTCTCATCCTTTACAGTAGCCTCTAATAATTGGATGGGATAAATGAGAGTGAATTCATGAGGCCGGTCATACATGATATTTGGATATGATGGGTGATAGACAGGACATCCATATAATTATCATGGTGATGATGGTGATATATTCAAACCTATTAATGATATGAATTAAAGATTCAAGATCCTCCCATGGAACTCACGATTTCAGGTGCATGCATGTGGAGTGTGGCCTGGAGAGCTTAGCTGTGTCCGCACTGTCTCGACATTTTAGTGTCTCGAAACCGTGGACTTCCTCCGTGATCGAAACCGACCCTAACTCGCCCATTAAACTAAGCGGCGGTCATACTGGCGGCGGGCTTGTTTGCGTTGAACGGGCGGTGGCCCTACGTGTGGTGCAAGATACTCTCAAGATACAGCACAGCTTCTTGACCTTGGCAGCCGTCATGACCGGAATTGTTGGATTCCAAGCTTTTGGTCGTACGAAGGGGACAAAAGATGGATGGAGAGATCTTTCTCGTCATTTCAACTGTTCCTACGAAATCAATCACAAGGCATGAAATCATCAGCAGCAGAGACATCAAACCGATAAAGAAGAGCCTACAAATCTATCACTGGCTTCTTGTTGCAGTCGGTAGTCCGCGATGTTTCAGAGAGACACTGAAACATGGAGAGAGAGAGGAGCTCGCAGCCTATCTCCTGGCGAACAGCAAGCTCCGAAGCCTCCCCCGTTGCAGTCGCTCGAGCAACTTCCTCGCTCCTGGAACATCCACTTCCGCCAGCTTCTTCAGATACCCGATCCCTCCGTGGGACACCATCATCTTCTTGCACCGCTTGCTGGACGACAGGATCAGCAGGCAAGCCACCGCGTACTTCTTCGCCGTGTTCTGTGGGGTGGGGTCGAGCAACCGGACCAGGTTCGCCACGCCCTTCTCCTCCTTCTTGGCCTCCCTCGCGTTGTGCGGGTGGGTCATCAGGCTGGCCATGGCTTGTGCCGCCGCTTCCCTCGCGCCGTTGCTCTTGGCCTCCAGCATCTTCACCAGCAAGGGCGTGCAACCGGATTCTCCGACCGTTCTCTTCGCCTCCGCCGAGCTTGTGATCTTGCAGATGGCGGCTGCTGCCGCCTGCTGTGCCCCCGGGGATCCATCTTTCAGCGCGTGTACTAGGCGAGGAAGCAGGCCGAGTGAGATCAGACGATCCATGGGCGCGGAGCACACCAGGTTCTTCAATGCGCCCACTGCTGCCTCCTGTGGCGAGGGTCCGTCGATGTACGCCAGGAGGCTCCGAACCCCTCCCTCCGACACCACCCACCTCCTCAGGCTCTCGTTGCTTGATGTTAACTGCTGCAGACACCCGGCGGCGTGCGCCTTCGATCCCGACACCACACCGCAGTCGAGCAGGTTGATCATGACACGGACGACTCCCTCGTCCGCCAGGCTCTGCCTCACCTCGGGCACCGCCGACAGGTTCTTCAGCGCACCTGCAGCCGCCGACTGGGAGGTGGAGTCGCCGACCTGACAGACTTCGATGAGAGGGAGGATCCCACCGTGGCCGGCGATGGAGCGGGCGGTGTCGGCGGAAATCGACAACCTCTGAAGCGAGATCACCGCCTTCTCTCGGGCGACTAGGCTACCGGATTCCAGAAGCCGGATCAGCGGCGGCAGCACCCCTTCGGAGACCAGCAGATTCCCGCAGTTTTCCGACTCGGTGAACGAGTATACCGCGGTGGCGGCCTTCTCGCGGACCTTGGGGGAGGACGCGGTCAATAGGTGTACGAGGGCGGAGACGTTGCTTCGGCACAAGACCGCCATCACACTCTTGCCGTCCTCCCTCATCGCCTCCAACAGCCCATCCAAGGCCCGGTGCTTCGCCTCGGCGTGCCCGATCTGGAGACGGGCGAGAAGCTCGCAGAGTTTCGACCCGGAGAACTCCGCCTCGCCTGGCCGAGCGGGGGTGGAGGCCGGAGGGGGGCCTGCCTCGCCGAGGACGCCGGTCTTGACGAGGAGTCCGCAGTCACGGAGATTGAGGTCCAGCTTTCCTGACAGCGCGTCGAGGTCGCTCTGCATCCGGAGCTTGCCGCCGTCACCGCCGCAGCAGCGGTCGGCCAATTCGACGGCCTCGGAGAGGGTGGCGGCGACGGACTCGAGCAGCTCGCGGCAGAGGGCGTGGCGGGCGAAGCAGGGGTGGGTGGAGAGGTCGGAGAGGCAGGTGGGCACGCGCTCGATCTTGGAGGCGATGGACTTCCATCGCCCGGCGAAGCCCCTGGCGGACCGGGCCTTCTCGAGGGCGGTGGGGACGAGGAGGCGGGCGCGGGAGAGCCAGTCCTCCACCGGCATCGCTGCGACGTTGCCGTCGGAGGTGTTGTGCTCTGTTTCTTCCACCATGACTCGCTGCTGCTGTTGGTGGTGTTGATCCCGCTGATCTGGGAGAAGAGCAGAGGCAAAGGATGAGCTTTGTTTGTTCCTCCTTTTCTTCTAAGCAGTAGAAAGAAGAAGGTGACGAGAAGCGCGATGACTATTGCGTTAAGAACGGGAAGAAGGTGGGATTTGGGTTGGATTGTGGGGGGTCAGCAAAGCAACATCAACAACAAGAAGAGTAGCAGAGGCAAGGCTTAGTGGAGAAGAAGCGAGTCAAGGGACCGAGTTCAGGGCCAGGCCGACGCGGTCCACTCGGACTCAGTGGAAGCAAGGCCCGTAGGATACAACGAGCGCGCGTGCGAGCGGCGATGAGGGCCATATCGACATTTCACCAGCGAGGAGGTAGCTGATGACTTGAAATGACGATAATGCCCCCGTCAAGGTCGAAAAGCTTCGCAACACTCCATCAGATCGAGGGCCACCGTGGGACTCGATCACCACGCCGTCGGCCGCGAACCGGCATGAACGCGACGGTCCGAGCGAAGGTTGCTCGACCTAAGAGGAATTCGACAGAAGGGGATAAAGAAACTACCTTCGACCGGATCGTTCTGTTGTGGTGGCTGAGAAACGTGGCGTCCAGAAACGGAAGCGGTGGCGACGGCGACGCCCGAGCCCTTCTTCTTGTTCTTCAGGAAAGCGAACGACGCAAGGGCGAAAAGGAAGATAACGGAGAGCAGTGGCTTCTCCTCCCGAAGCAGAAGCGATAAGACAGAGCTCACGCGCATCAAAGAGGAGGAGGGTGTTGGGCGGTGAGGAGGAAGGCAGGAGAGTTCGAGTTGCCGTTCGGGATATTTAATGGCGTCCGTTGCAGCGGCCGATCGATCGGACGGCAGGGACGGGTTGATGGGCCATCCGACCGTTATGATGCTCAAATTTGAAAGGCCCCGGGCTCGTCACCCTAGGTCACTCGTGACGGCCCTTGTGATTGGTGTTCTCGTGGACCCTACATCATCACGTGTGACTTACAACCATTGGGAAGACGCAGTTCCCCGAATGGCGGCTCGGCTGAGACAGAAGAGCCAAGGTGGATGGGCCAACACACGTGGACTCGTGCGGAATTTTTGAACGGGGAGCCGACGGCTGCGATGTGCCGCAGGAACAATTTAGTGAACGGACGCGAGGGCGGTGACCTACACAGGACAAGGCGGCGAAAGGCGGACGACACACGACAAGCAAATCTGTGCCGCAGGTCCACGTGAATCGGGGAAGTCGACAGCTGACTGCGGCAGCCGAAGGCACATTACACCCCTGAGAAGATGACGAATTCACGAGAACGCCACCGCTTCAAAGGTGGCGTCGGCGACTAACACGACTTCTGATGCATTCATTTCACGGCACCGGTTGTCCGACGAAGGATGCGTCGCCGTAAGAAAGGATTCACGAGCTCTACAGTGTGGATTCAGTCCTTTTGGCCGGCCTGATCAGAATAAAACGGTGCATGATAGTTCACATGAACCTAAACTACTTGGGTTTATAGTCGACCATGCATTCCTCGAATAAAAAGAATAAAAGAGGAACCAACCACCAACATAGTGGTGACAGGAATAATGTAGTCATTCATTGCATTGAGGAGCATCTCGGTAGGTGTTTGACCTATCAAGCTACCACAAGATGTGACTGTAGCAGCAGGACAATGCATCGCTGCAATCACTGATACGCAACTGCTGCACATCCACCCCTAGGATACATGCCAGCACAAAAAAGCTGGTGGTGGTCAGTCAATTACCTACTGCTGCAAGCATTGACAATAGCAGCAATTGTTGAAAGAGAGAGAGAGAGAGAGAGACGCCGGCTGCGTCGAACTACTCGTGCATAATGCAAGTTAGAGTCCGACAGACGTGGGCTCAGGAAGCCCTCATTGGAGTACAGCAAATGCCAGAGTCAGCAGCGTCCCACCACAGCCGTGTGGGACTAGCAATTTAATGCCTGATGGTAATGTTACCAAATGGGTCACTATTTCTTAGATTACCTTCTTCCAACGCACAGCATCAACTTTGTAGCAACTCCATTTTGATTGGACACACAAAAACAAGCTTTTTCACGGAGAGAGAGAGAGATAAAGCAGCACAGCTGAGTAACTTTCCAGTGTCCCAATGGCTACTCTCATTGCCTAAATGATGGGCTTATATATAGTCAATGAGAAGAGCCAGCAGTACAAAACCACTGTCATCAAGCTTGTGACCTTCTATGGTGTGTGGACAAGCAATGCTAAGGAGTATGGGCTGTCCTTGTTTACCTTCAAATGGTAGATAGCGCACAGCTATTATGAGTCCATTTATTTCTCGTGGATCTATGCACAGAGACTAGTAGTAGGAAGCGTTCTTCAAGATGATCTCACCATTAGCAGCAATGCATGCATGCGTCGGAAGCTCAGAACAGCTCCCAGTCGAGCTTGGCATGGGGAGTGGACGAGGCGGCCGGGGTGGGCGTGGTTGTGGATGGCATGAACAGGGAATCGAACGTTTCCCAGTTCGTCGTCACCACCACCGGTTGCTGCGGCATCCCATTCTGTGGTTGCTGCAAATGCATCTTCTTTTGCTGCATTTGCGGTCGAACCGGATTCTGTGTGTCCCTCATTTGCTGTTGATGATGATGCGGTTGGTGACTCTTCTGGTGTGGCCATTGCGGCTGCTCCTTGGCCTGTGGACGACCATTCGCTCTCGGCATTGCGTTCTTGATCTTGATGGCATCCAGTGTCTCCACGTACCTCTGCACTCGCTTGATCTGTTCCACGCAAGGGATCGATCAGCAACCGATCAAATGAGTAGACAAGGGGATGATTGATCCACCTGCATTCTCCTCTGCAGCTTGACATCCCCGTCGGCGACGATGGCGTCCAGCTTTATCAGCTCGTTCATCAACGATTCGATGAGATTGGTCACGTCGTTCTCCGCCACCCTCCCGCCTTTGCTCACGATCGCATCCAACGCCGACACCTGATCGATCAATGGAGATTAGTCTTTGGGATCGGGGCAAGGGAAGGGTGGGCGCAACGGTGGGTGTGGGATTACCTTGGAGGCGAGCCGATCGACCTCGAGGCAGACGGCGGAGATGGACTTGGTGGCCTTCTCCATCTTGTCGGCTTTGCGCACCTCGAGGAGGCGCTTGGCCTGCGCCGTGGGGTCTTCCACCAACACCACCTTCGACTTGTCCTTCACCCCGGCGTGGTCCAGGAACGCCGTCGACTCCCTCTCCTTGTCCTTGTACAACAGCTTCATGTCGAGCGGGTGCAGCCCCGTTCTGGCCGACAGCGCCTTCTTCAGCTCCCCTGCGCGCCGCGGCCACCACTCGTTCAATCAATTCGTCGACCACCTTACGCGGACCAACCGCCGCAGGAAGAAGAACAAGAAAAGTCCCCAGGGAACGGCCGAGTTCTTACCGAAAGTGGCCTGAGAGCTGACGTAGGCCTCGTGGTACACGGCGCCGTACTTGACCTTGACGCGGATGGTGGGGACGGGAGCGGCCGCCGCGTCGGCGTCGGGGTCGCGCTTCTGGACGAACATCCCACCCGGCCTGACCTCCCACTCCGCCGCCTTCTCCGCCTCCGGCGACTCCTTAATGGGGCTGAACGCCGCCGCCGCTCTCCCGCCTGTCCTGGACCGCATCTCGCTCTTCGGATGTCCGAAACCAGCAAACGGATTCGCCCGCCCTCTAATTCATCAAGACGAGCTACAATTTAGACCAAGAACGAAAAGGATTTTCTTCTCCAAGCTCCGGATTCTTGCTACTTTGCTTGAGAAGAAGATGAGAGAGAGGGGAAGAGGAGGCGAAGGAAGGAAGGAGATACGGGATGGCGTTGATGGAGAGGCGAAGAGAACGGCAGGGAGAGAAGCCAATATTTATAGTAGGTAAAGAAATCGGGAGCGACATAACAACAAACAACTCGAGCGCAAATTGCAACACCGAACGGGTCGCACATCACCGCTACGCAACGAAACCGTTATGTTCGTAACGAGACCGAAACGCTTTGTCGCATCGCCCGTTCTCTCTTCCTTCCTTTCCCTTTCGTTTGCTTTCCGCCACCTATCGGTATCATTCATTATACCGGAACGTAACCGATACGACGATAAAGCGGCAGCGACGACGCTTTTCTTCCCCGCTCTGCGGGACCCGCCGGGATGACGCTCCCCGTCTACCTGCCTTGTGACTGCAGGGGGACGGAGCCCATCGCGGGACCCATGAGAGACGGGCGTCGCGGGCCCCGCCGCCACCGACAGTCCTCGAGCTCGACGCGGCTCGGCGCCGAGCCGCGTTTCGGAGCCTCAGCAGCCGTCCGATACACAGAAAGCGACGGTGCACCGTACGGCGCGGCGCGAGAAATCGACGCCAAGCCGAAGCTGATCTCATCAAGCAAGGAAACAAGAAGCAAAGATGGGGCGTCTAATGGCCTTATCATATGGAAAGGGAAGGTGAACTTTCCCTGTCACGTCTCGATTTGCTACACAGAAAGAGAGTCGATTAATGGAGGTTTCATCCGTCAAATGGCGTGTAGAGAGCACATAGGAAAAGTGTGTATGAATCGGAGAGGGATGGGGTGCGCATGCAGCGCCGGTGGCACGTCAATTGCACTGCGAGGACAAAAAGGGTTGGGTGTAACGTCGACAGGCCGTCTGATGACGATCCTGCCGTTGTCATAAGATCGCGATGCATCACCGGCGTTGATATTGAGAAACGGTAATAAGACATGGGGAAATTATTGGATGATGGCAAATTGGTGAAATGTTATTTTCGTTGGGGTGTTTCTCTTTTTTCTGCATGAGCTGAAAGGACCACTAATCACTAATTATTTGCTCATGGCAGATTATTCTCGTTATTTACATGCTTAAGGTAGTCAACGGACGGTTGTTAAGTAGTTAATATAGTTTATGGGTCAAATAAAGCTTGCTTTTAAGGTGGTCAACTACACATTTTCTTTGAGGTGATATCATTAATTAAACTAAGAGCAACCCAATATTATTGATTATTTTGTATATTTATAAAAAAAATCTGATTTTATGCTTAATAAAAATTAATAACATCGTCATCATCATATATATTGTAACATCACATTAGTTTCACATCGAAAATGGACAATGTGTATGATTGACTTATATGAGTCTGATGAGTGTATTATGTTAACTCTCGCTTAAGTATTTTGGTCCGTGGTTAAAAGATCAAAATGGAGTTATTGACCAGTTGGCTTATCAAACTCGGGTGATGATATTTGGTATCAGAACCGACCTAACATTTGGGCATGAGCCACCACTTAGTTAAACCTCACATGCACTATGCTAGGGTTCGATTTGAATTATGTTAGGTCTTTACGATGACATCAAGATAATTGACAATGACATCTAGCTAAAAGTCTCATAGATACAAAGAGAGAAATAACTCTTTCTAATATAATTTTTACTTTATAAAACTGGTATTTAGTTGAAATTATTTTAAGAATTAAAAGAATCTTATCATAAATGCCCCATTGTTACTTTATAAAATCTCAAATCTATTTTTTATTCGACACTACAAAATATACTCAGAATAAACAATTGATTAATCTTGAATCTATATTCAAATTAAACAACTAAAATATATCATAGCACAGAATCTCCATAGTAAAGATGTCTAAATTTATACTTTATTTATTTGTCATTACTGACCAATTATTAGAGGTTGGTAAACATTCACGAGTCATTTGCCGTCCAAAAAAAAAAAGAAAGAAAGAAAGGTGAGAGCTAAAAGTCATGAATACAAATAAAAGAAAACAAAAAAGATAAAGACATGGGAGATCACTTTAACATCTTTTGCATCCACTCAAGCAAATACCTCAACTAGTCATCTTATCCTCCACAAAATATATTCTCATGTCACAAAATCTATGGTTGTCTCTTAGAATAATGCATGTCTGAAAGCAAAAAATAAAAGTAGATTCATCCATGATCCCATGCATGATTAAGATACATAGATTGGCATATTTAAAGCTGGATTAGGACCATCATCCACAACACCAAATTGTAATGATATTATTAAGTAAGATGATATTGGAATATGCTTCTTCCATCATATTGTCTGTATAATGTGCATGCACATTAAGATTCAATGAATGATAGAGACAAAGTTAAGCTTCTTCTCATACCATTAGGTCATATTTCTCCATCTTTGACCAAAGTTGCTTGGGAACCTTCATAAGAACCAAGTGAGCCTCCACTTCCATTATTTCCTCTGCAACTTGCAAAGAGATATCAAACCAGCCAGCAAAAGAAAATGCCAAGAACACAATCAACCATAGATTATTGTCATGGTGTTCCTCTTCATGCTGTGCATGCATTTAAAACCATAATCTGAAATAAGGTTGAATGCTGACTTTGGATATTCTCCTTAAAAGGAGAGAAGAAGACACTCTATCTCCTGCTATCACATTTCTTTTGCCAATTGATGAACATATGTTTACCTACAAACTCTTTGGATATTACCATCAAAACAGGAACTAGAAGCTAAAGCTTCATGCACACTCGAGATCCAATCTGCCCAAAGTCCTCCAAGAAAAAAATTGAGTTGAAGATTGATCAGATGCATACAAAAAATGTTCACAAAGTCACTCTATGTAATTCTCATCTGATGTCAGTATGAAGAATGGTTAAGATGAAGCTTTCAACTTTTGTTTGGTGTGTATAATATAGGGTAGTTGGATGCTTCATGAATCAACTGCTAGTGGTATTGGTGGTGAGAATGGAATAGCTTGTGAATGCATGCATGCCTTACCAAACATGTAGAAGACATTAATTACAAGTATTGTCTCTTTAGCATGTTAGAAAGAAACCCTGACAACTTAGGAGTCCTCCCACTCCTTCTATCCATTCCACACATCAACAAATATAAGGTGAGAGAAAGGAAAGACCACATAAACTGATCTCCAACCAGGCCTCATTTTGGGGGCCAATAATTCATTATTCCTTTGTTCTCGAGTGACCACAAACCATTCCTTGCTTCTCATGTTGTACAATTCAATCAAGTTTGAATATTATGATTTGGTATTAATATTAGTATATCGAGAGTTCGAACCTACGATAAAAAATATTGAAATCTAAATTAATACGATCATCATATGATTAATTTTAATTTTTTGACATCCTCGTATCGAATGTAATCGTCGTTATTAACTTATTAAACTTAAACAATTAGGTCTGGAGAATCAAAACAATGAGACAAAGAATAATAAATGGTAGGTAGTTTGATTCCAAAATTGATACAAGGTGATGAGTCACATTGAGCCATCCATTTTGAGACTCCATAGAGACATTGGATTATGTATTGAATGCCTCAGAAGATGATATCACATTGACATGAACATACCAACTAAATACCCCAAAATCATTTGTTTGCCGACATTGATATGACAATTTTGACCAAAGATCATCAAACATAAGAGAAGCATTGGAAGTATGGATCATTGCAAAAAGTACTACTCAATGAGGTTATAGAATGATCTTATGTTGAACACAGTGTGTATGAGTTGAGTTGAAAAGTTGAAATTAATTCACCCAAATCAAATGTGAAAAAGAAGGCAAAATTGCATACAAATCCTCAATATTGACATTAATATATTTTGGAAATATTACTTACATATATTCTTTATAAATTAGTAATTTTTATTATTTTGTTTTTTTTGTAAATTTAGTTTTAAGAATTAATAAGTTAAATAATCAGCAAAAGTGATAAAAGGAAAAATTTAAATAATTTCAAATTTGTAGTGTCGTTTTTGTTTTCGATTTTCTCGAGATCGAAAACTGTTTTCTGTTTTCAGAACTGTTAAAACTGTCTTCTGTTTCCTCCAAACGATAATTAGGAAACGAAAACACGATTGTTAAAATGCTCGAAGCATGTTTTCTAGGAAGTGTTTCCTAACTTTTCGTAGGGCTCTATCTCGACGGCGCCGCCCTCCTCGCCTCACTCTCGCTCCGATTACGCTGCTGTTTCAATCCCTACCCATCTCCCCATTCGATCTTTCTCTTTACTTGTTGTTGATGTATCTATTAGTTGATCGATTGCTGCTTTCCGAAGTTCTATTGTCTGTAGCCATATGCAACATGGATCATAACAGTAGAACATTTGCCCCTATTTGATGGCCTTTGGTTTGGTTACATGTTCCAAGGGCTTGTTTTTGCTGAAAATTATAGATCTTTTATATATGAGATGCTGTGTATTATGCTTTTGGACATGGAAAAGGAAATTGGTTGGGCATGATTTTGTGTTTGGTTGCCCAATAAACCTATGAGCTTCAGTTAGAAGAGCTTGGTCTGTCAAAATCATATGCAAGGAAGGCAGAAGAAAACTGTGATGGTTGGTTATCATCTCATAATTGTCCTTTAGTTCCTAAAATTTACATTCACTGACTCGGGACAATGGTTATCCTTTTTATTTATGCAAGTCAAATTTATAGTTTCATGTTTGTTTGCAGTCTTCTTTGTGGTATGCAATTCGTAGGGAGGATGCAATTGTAGTTCTCAGGTAATTTTCTGTGGATATGAACCAAAAGGAACTAAAGGGAGATTGAACAATGTTAATGCAAGAGGTGATGTAGAATGGAGTAGAGAAGTAGAGAGAGAGAGAGAGAGGGGAAGAGAAAGAGAAGTGTGAGACTAGAGAGGAGAATAAAAGGCTAGAAGAGAGAAGATGCAATTTTTTTTGTTCAGATCTGAAGTGTTTCATCGATTGACAAGCTCTACTATTTATATGGGTTTGGAGCCTTAGTACAATCAATGAAGGCAATGATTCCCAAGAGTAATCTCATAGAGAACTTATTTGCCTTTTAGAAACTTAAAACGTGACTTCTAGGAGACCTAAATAGCTTACTACAGTTGAGAAGAAAAAGAGTGCGCTTAATACAAATCTAGAGTCCCAAGGTTAGCACCTATGAAGGTTCTTTATTTTTCCACACAACTCTTAGAGTTTTTAGGTTAGGTAATTGATGATTTTTTATTTTTTTTCTTTGCCTAGAATAAACTCTTCTAAAATCCTTTATAAACTTAGATGGTTCTCCATCAAGAGGGTGCCCGGGAATAATTTGCTTGAGCCTCACTTTCATCTGAGCATATTGTTCCTCTTATCTTCCGACACTTGTATGTTTGAAGATCTCTAGAAAGCCTGAGCTTAATCTCCAGCTAAAGTCTGGCTGTGCAAACAAGATTAGGCTTTTCCGGTGCTTTTTGTTTGTTTTTATAATGATCGCTGAAGATGATCCACATTGATTTGGGATTTCCTTATTGAATAGTTCAATGGCGATTAGTAGCCAAGTGGGAGTTGGGGGGTTTAGGAAGGTCATCCGGGCCAATGGAGATTCTGTATTGGTTTGTTTCAATTAAATGATTACCCTGATAATGCTGCATTCTTGTGTTCTTTTCATTCTTTATGGTGATGTACTTTGAGCTTGTATTTTGTATCAGTTCCCGCATAAGTGCTTTCTCAAAAGTAAAATGCATCATGTATACTGTATCTAGCTTTTTAGTATTATTTAAGTATTGAATATTCCTTTTGGTTAATTAAAGGAAAGATTGAGCAAATGTTTGTTTTTGCAGTACAAAGACAATTAGTTTATTGATTGTTGACATATTTTGTTCATATTATTCACCTATTCTTCATTTTTTTGTTGCTACATTATCGTGCACTTATTTGAAACATGAAATAAGATAACCATCTCTTTGAATAAAGGAGTTGTGAACCTCAAAACTATATGATGTGGTGCAAATTCAGTCACTCTCAATGTTATTTCTGGTAATTTTTTCATCCTTGAACTATATAACCCGATAAACCAAGGTTTATTTCACATATTGATAGGAAGTCAAGATTTTGGTGCAACACCATTCTAGAACAAGATCATATGATTAATTTGTAGACACATCTAAAGTACAGAGGTCATAGTTACCTAGATTTAACCTCATGCAGAATATGCAACACTTAAGCTTATTAATTCTTGTGCATCATGTCTTTTTATGGCTGAAAATGCTTTACAAAATAATTTTCTTGTACATGACTCACCTGAAATTTGGAATCTGTACTAACGTTATATTGCTGAAATGATCCACCTCACATTTTTCATGACTGAAAGGTTTCGAACCACTTTTGGCTATGCAGAGTTTGAAATTGTCTGAGCATATAAATGAAGAAAGAGAAGCAGCAAAACGGGTGAATCAACCATAACACTTGGAAAAATGCTTGTCTACATGCTTGATTAATTTGTTCTTGGGTTTCTTCGGTGGGGTATACTTAGAAAAAGAGATATTTCTCGTGTGTATGTGCACAGGTGTGGATGTGTGCATGTCTGTCTTGTCTGCCCATGAATCAGGTGGGTTGCTATATCATCATGCAAGATCTAACTTGGATTTTGTTTTGCAGTGAAAATTTAGGAAAGAAAACTGATAAAGAAGTACAACAAACTTGTACCTTGGCGTTTGCCCGAAAATCTTGCAGTTTTCTTAATCGCCTGCTTCATTCTTCTCAAGTTCATCACTTGCTGGAAAGCTCGAATCATGCTTTGAAAAGAGGTGGAGACAAAAACACGACTAGAAAATGTCACTGTATGCCCCATCAGAGATCTAGCAATAGTGCACAAGAACAAGGATTTGTGGTTTTGCTCCAAAACAAATGTCTCTGTTTATTTCCCTGTCAACTGAAGAACAAATGAATTCTCCTCCTGTCAACTGATGAAACATTTTGACTACATGCTCTTGTGTTCAACAAGCCTGAACTAGTGGAAGTTATGATCAAAGAATATTTGGTCAACTTGATCAGCTGCTATCTTTTTGAAAGAACATTTTGGATGGTTGTCTATGTTGTGTATTTACTCACTAGATTGAAACAGATCCAGGCAAAACTAATTCCTTGGAAAATGTAGTGAAATGTTAGCAATGCATTATATATATATATATATATATATATATATATATATATATATATATATATATATATAATTTAAAGCTAACAAAGATCAAAATCTGACTGGAGATTCTGAAGTTGGTTGAAGGTTCGATGTGGATTCAAAATATTTAATGGAGAGATTAGATTTTAGAATCCACACCATTAAATAATAATAATTCGTGGAAATTATGCATCATATCATATCTCACCAATCTTTTGTGGAGTGATAATTAGAAGATCGTATAAATGTACTAAATTCTTCTAATTTAAAATTCTGGGATAAATTTATCTCAATCTAATTACAAGATTATTCGTGGAAAACATACACCGTAATTAGAAGATCACTCGAACGTATAGATAGATCTCATAAACCCTGTAATCCAACCTTCTCGGATTACAGTCGATCTAAACATAACTGCCAATCCCATATCACTACCGTCCGCTAGATCCTCGCGATTCGTGCAATAACGTCAGAACCGTGCATATAAATTGGTTGCGATCCTCGGCTCCTCCGCGACAATTACCGATCGCGTCCTACGGCACCGCCCACGGCCAAGTCGGAAGCGGGGAAAGGGCAACGGGGCGAGAACTCGCGTCGTCGGTTTGATCCTCCTCTTATGACAATCTCGCCCCAGTTTGTGCGGCTTTGGTTTTGTTTTCTCTTGAACCTTTTTTAGATTTCTTCCTCGTCCGTTCTTGATCGAGCATGGACGAGTTGGGGGGTTTGGTTTCTTGCTGACTGGGTCTGTTCTTGGTGGTATAATGCTTTAGTTGCCGTCTCGGAAGCCGGCCTGATGGCGTTCGAGATAATTACGGCTCGAAAGGCTTTTTCTTGAAGGATTTCTCTAGCTCTTTGTGTTGGATCTTCTTGGTATTATGATGCTTTTCTTTGCCTTCTCGGAAGCGTTTTGAGGTAGTTAGGGCTCTTTCTTTCGTTTCTTGAAGCAGTTTTTGGCTTTTTTGTGTGTTTGATCGTTTCTGTGGTTCGTCTGCGTTTGAAGTCATTGTTCTCATTGCTGGAGGGTTTGGTGTTATGACCCTTCCTTGGGGGCTCTTATAAGAAAGAGAGACGCTTGCCACCGGATTTCTTCCTGGTTCCTGGATACCAATCGGCCCATCCTCCTAGGGAAGGCGGTGAACAGAACCAAGCCCCAATTCTGAACTTATCGACGGAGAAGAGGCACCTCATACTCAGACCTGTGCCTGTTAGACATGACCGGCTGTATCCTCAATAGCGCGGGAAACTCCTCCGGGCCTAGTGTTGGGGCAAGCTCAATAGTCAATGACGCCAACTCGGCTCTCTCTGGGACACAGTTGCAGCGCAGCGTCAGCATCAACAATGAGCCGTGCATGCGCCTCCCAGCCTCACCCATGTCATTTTCATCAAACAGCACATCAGATTCTTGGGTGATGGATGGCTCCATCATGCAGCAGAGCCTGGGTAGCGAGCATGCACGCAAGCGAGCTGCATCGAGTGCCATATCTGAGATTATAGCACAGGCACCTGACGATTCAGTGCATATTTCAAAAAAAGCAAGGCTTGATTTGAAGGATGATATCATGCAGCGGATGGTGATCCAGCAACTGCTGCAGGGCTCAGAGCCAGAGCCAGAGCTGCATGGTCATCAGAATCCGCAGCTGCATGCTATGTTACAACAGCAGAGATTAACCCAGCTTCAACAGCACATGATGCAGTCTTTTCCGCAGACTCAGCAAGCACCTATCACCTTTCAACAGCAACAACAGCAGAGGAACCATTTGCAGCAGCGGCCTGTTGAGGTAGCTGCCCCTGCCAATCACAATTTTGATGTGAAGAAAGGTTCTTGTCGAGTGATGCAGTATTTGTATCATCAACGGCATCGCCCAGCTGTGAGTTCATTCTTTTCTACAAAATGCTGAATTTTCAAAGTGTTTGACATGTTATAATATGCTCTAAACCCAATTCTTCTGTATAGGATAATTCCATACTATACTGGAGAAAATTTGTTGCAGAGTATTTTGCACCACCAGCTAAGAAAAGGTGGTGTTTATCATCGTACAACAATGTTGGCAACCATGCTCTTGGTGTTTTCCTGCAGTCAGCTAAGGTTAGTATCTGATTATCTGAATTCTTATATATTGTGTACCAAATTTTGTGTCAGCATAAACCATGGATGAATAGCGATCCCCAGTTTATAGTGGTCCAACTGACACACCATTTGGTCATCATCATGCATCTGACCGCTTGGAGAATTTGAAAAGAATAGTAGGGTGAACAAGGAAGTGACCTTGAAGCAATACTTTCATCATTTTTTTTATGCTGTCACTGATAAACTAGGATGTCAC
Source organism: Musa acuminata AAA Group (assembly GCF_036884655.1). NCBI lineage: Eukaryota > Viridiplantae > Streptophyta > Magnoliopsida > Zingiberales > Musaceae > Musa > Musa acuminata. The sequence continues at coordinate 4,415,172 of NC_088355.1, read as the reverse complement.
GCAATTCAATTGGCCATTGCTGGTGGATGCTGATCCTAAATTGTATGATTTATCTTGACATTCTGATGCTGTGAATATTGGATCATTAGTCCTCTAGAGTCATTAGAGGAATCAATTTACCCCTATTATTATTATTATTATTATTATTATTATTATTATTATTATTATTATTATTATTATTATTATTTTCTAATAATTTGTGCAAGGTCTGTAAGATCAATATAAATTATAAAATGGATGTCAGCTTTGGGATTTAGGATTGAAATTAGCAGGATTGTCCATGCCAGATTGTTGGATTAGGATTGTTAAATATAAGCTTAAAAAAAAGTAAATGGAATATTTTGAAATTAAATATGCTGGAATGCTGTTTTTAGAATTTTATGAAGGCATTTCCTGGGGAGCATATATGCAATTTGAAAATTTTGTAAGTGTAAAATGTATGATGCCTTCTTTAGGAGCAGAAATGTGGAAGATTGTATATATCATCTCAAACAACCTTCTGTGTGTTGCCATTTTATCAATATATAGAAAGAGATATATTTTGCCGATGCCATTCTTAAACACCATGTTGATGGTTGGACCCTCATAGTTTAAGTGACAGTTTAGATCTGATGAACTGAGGATGGGACGAGTCCCTTTAAGATTATAATTCCTGAGGATAGGTTGGCATATACTTTTGCTGTTTTGCATATACTTCCCACCTTTGTCTTGTTTCCCTGAAAACCCACTCTCTCTTTTCTTGTCGGCAAGTGAATACTGACAAGCAGTGATTGGCAACTGATGTAGCATAATTGACAATGAGGAGAAGGGATTAGAAGTTTTTATTTTCTTTGCCAAACTTGAGATAGTGACTTGTTCCTTCACTTTAAAATTAACGATTCATTGTATTATGTCATTTTGGTAGTGAAGCAAGCAGATGTAGATCTGCATCAACCAACTTGGTGAACCATGTTTGTGCTTTAATTATTGGTTTCTGGGTCAAAGGTCAATTTAAAAGTAAATTTGTATCAACTAGAAGAGATATATCTACGTAAACAGAAGGTCCCACCACATACATTGAACTTGACTGGGGTTAGATACCATGGATCAATGCACCAAGTTAGCCGAATAGTTTGTCAAGGTTTGATTGCAGAGGAATGCATTCTTTCTTTTCACTTAGGGATGTTGATTTTGATCCAATAGATATGCCCAAAGAATAAAATTTAACATGTTCATAAAGTAAACAGGCTTGTTCTAGAATGCAGAAAGAGACCAAAGAAGATTTGGATAGAAATAATAAGTGCACAAAAGGGTCCATGAACTGTTTAGTTACCTCAAATTTATTGGCATTGCCCTTACTAGGGCATGGAGGGGAAGGACCATGAGGTTCACTCTAGAAATGAGACTTGGTTAGAAAGTATTATTGGTTTTTGGGAGACTTTTGCTTCTACTATTTGCTGGCCAAAAAAAAATGGGGCAGGGGGAAATACATTGAGTGATCATAAATGATTTTTATTTGAGCTGTAACAGTTGTTTGTTGATATTGATGTTTGTATGTGAAAACTCATTTTGGTTTGTCGAAATCTGCTTTCTAGATGGTAAGCAGAAACTAGTATGATTATGGTAAACCTGTGAATTTTTTTTTTCTCATTTGATTTTCTTTCTTGTTCTTATTGATTTCTTACATTTAATTTTGTAAAACTTTTGTTACTTCTAATGTTTATGTATAATAATAAAAAAAGAAAATAAGGCAAGAAGATATAATGAGATCATGTTTATAAGGACCAGATGATGAAAATTTTCCATCTTTGGTGATAGAGCATGACTTTTTTGTACACTTCTTTTTCTTGTTGCAGGGCACATGGAATTGTGATCTTTGTGTTGTGAACTCTGGAAAAGGATTTGGTTAGTGGTTATTTTTAAACATATTCTTAGAATCCATGCATCTTGCCAGTAATTTGATATTTTTCTGTCACAAGGTTTTTTATGGCAGCTTTTTTGTTCTATTGATGTACAAATATGTTACACCATTTTATTTAATGGCATTTTATGTCTTGTTCAAATGCAGCATTAACTAAGTTGCAAAAGATAATGTTGGACATGTCTTTTCTAGTAGTTAGTGCTGAGACGAGGGTGAGGGTGGGGAGGTAGAGACTTGCATATGCTCGTCTCATTTCTCCTCTTTCCAGATTGTAATTGACATGGCTGTTTTATGATCCCTTTTGAATCTTTGTAATCCTGTCATGGTTTTTTCTATGTTGTTTATGCTTCTTTGAATGTCTAAGTAAGGATGAATGCTTTTTGTCTTGTTTGTGGCAACAAGCTCTAGATTTCGTTGATCTTAAAGTTCCATTTCTTAGACATTCTTGTAGTGTTTTCTTGTGAAAGTAGCTTTAAGAAAATAAAAAATAAATAAAATATATGGCATAGTTCAAAATTTTGAATGTTGGACTTGTACCGTTTGTTCTAGATAGATCGGTATGCATTCAGTACATGCCAACATATCATCACATGGTACACCGACATATGAGTTTGCACTATGAAGGTATGAGGAGGATGAGGAAGGGAGGGGGGGGTGGAGGAGGAGAGGAGTGAATGACGAGGTTGAACAATCTAACGATGGCATGAGGGCTAGCAAGCAATACGAGGCACGGTCCAAGTGAGATGAGAGAAGCCCTAAAGTGTAGGTTCGTGACCCTTTTTTTTTAGTTTGTGACTTGTTAACTGATATAACACTACCAATACGGGTCCCACGCTCAGATGAAAAAGGTGGTGAATTGCGTTAAGTCATTGATAATTAGCATAAAACTATGTCAGATCTTATGAATATGGATTTTAACTGATTTCAGTATAGAGTTAGGTCGTCAATTGAAAGTGACACGATAAACCTTGTTCACCTATGTGTTTCAAATTGTAAGCGATAGGCTAGGAGGTTGCCTGGAAGTGGTCCATCACATTGGTGCTTGGTGCCAAGTGAACCCTCATTGTTTTGGACCAATAGGAGTAAAAAAGTTAGTCTAAAAATAGAGGTTGGGTTAGCAACCTGGAATATATGGACACTTCCAGGGAAGAGATTAAAATAATAAACACTATAATTAAAAGAAGAATAAATATTATTTGTTTACAAGAGACTAAGTAGCTAGGAGAAAAATCTAGAGAGATAGATAGTACTGGATTTAAAAATTGGTATACTTAAAAAGTTAAACACAGAAATGATGTAGAAATTATTATTGATAAGGATCTTAAGAACAATATTGTAGATGTAAAAAGATTTGAAGATATAATTATAGTTCTAAAATTTGTGAAGGGACAAGATATTTTGAATGTCATTAGTGATTATGCCCCTCAAGTCGAAAGAGAATTTTGGGAAAGCTTAAATAATATCATTTAAGGAATACTTATAATTGAAAAATTTATAATTGGAGGAGATTTGAATGATCATATAGGGAAAACATATAGTGAATATAAAGGGATGAATGTGGGCTTTGGTTATAGGGAGAGAAATGAAGATGGTGGTATGATTTTGGATTTTACAACTTTGTATGATCTTATAATTGTAAATACTCACTTTAAGAAGAGAGAAACATTTAATTACTTACAAGAGTGGTCATAGTCAAATAGATTTTTTTTTCACTAGAATAGTGGAGAAAATTATTTGTAAGAATTGTAAAGTTATACTTAGTGAAATTTTGATGAATCAACATAGGTTGATGGTATTAGATATTTATTATAGAAAATGAAAGAAAAAAAAAAGATAGTAGAAAATTAAATAAAGATGACATATAAAATTATTCAAATTATAGAGAAAATTAAAATCATTAGCCATACTATGAAACTTTAGGAAAGAGTTATCGAAAGTAAGATAAGGTTTAAAATAAATATATCTGAAAATCAATTTGATTTTATGCTTAGAAGATCAATCATGATAGACCTCCCTGGTGTATATTTTTTGTTGATGATATTGTCTTAGTTGATGAGAGTATAAGTGAAATTAATTATAAACTTGATCTATGGAGGCAAGCCTCAGAAACTAAAGGTTTTATATTAAGTAGGACTAAGACTGAATATATAAAATATAATTTTAGTGATTCTAGAAATAGATAAGAGAATATAGTTAAATTGGATGGACAAAAAATACTTTTAAGTAAAAGTTTTATATATCTTGAATCAATTATTCAACAAGATGGAGAGATCGATGAAGATATTATTTATAGATTAAAAACAAGATGGTTAAAATGACTAGGTGCGTCAAGAGTCTTGTGTGATCATTGGATACCTTTGAGATTAAAAGAAAAAATTTATAAGACAGTTGTGTAACCAACAATGTTTTATAAATATGGGTGTTAGGTAGTTAAAAAAAATATATACAAAAAGTTTATGTTGTCGAGATGAGAATGTTGAGATGGATGTGTGAAGTTATTGAGAAAAATAGGAAAAGAAATATTTTTATTCATGAACAACTAGGTATCGCTTCGATAAAAGATAAGTTAAGAGAAAATTATTTAAGATAGTATGAACATGTGCTAAGGAGACATCCGAATGTGGTAGTCAGGAGAGGTGAAATAATTAATGTTAGTGATATGAGGAGAGGCAGAGGAAGACCTAAAAGGATTTTAATAAAAACTATAAATAAAAATTTAAGTACTCTAAACTTGACTAAATATATGATTTTTTACAGATCTCAATGGCTGCAAAAGATCCATGTAGCAGGCCTTAAATAGTTGGGACTTACGGCTTTGTTATTGTTGTTATTGTTGACTTGTTAACTGATACAAAATGGAGAACTGGGTAGATTGAGCAAGAAGCCCTCGAGCATGTGTCAATTAAATCTTGGACATGTAAAACTTGATCCCATGTGGATTGTTATTTTAGGTTTTCAAAATTTTCACTTCTCATGGAAATGCAAGTTTAGTTAGTTGCAAAATGTTTAGGTTTTGTATTTATTTCTATTCATATAACTATATCCATACCATTACTCTGCATATTCCTATCTATTTCATTGGTAAATATTTCACTTTTGGTTTAGTCAACATTAATTTTTCTCTAGATTAAATTTTTTTATTGATATTCTTTGTTGATTTATATAATTCCATCTTTTTTTGTTGGCAGAGGTTACTTTTGGAATACTTCCTCGATTTTTCCAAATTAAATTTGAAAGTGGGCTTGTTGATGAAAATTTGTTTCTTGGCATGCCACGTGAGTGCCATTTGTCTAAAGGATTCATTGTGATGGAGTATGACAAAGTGGCCCTTGAAAGTGTTTATGAACATTTACGTATTGTTCGTGAAGGGATACTTCGAGTTATATTTACTCCAGAATTGAAGGTTCCAAATTGAATTTGTCTCTCTTGGTTTTTCTTTACATATTTTGTATGCCCAAAAATATTTTTCTTAAAACATCTGTATGATGATTTAGATACTATCCTGGGACTTCTGTGTTCAACGTCACGAAGAATTTCTTCCTCGTAGAGTGCTAGCACCCCAAGTACGTGGTTTATTTGCATGCATAAGGCAGTGCTCATTAGAATTATTTTTATATTTTAATATAAACTGTTATTTCTAAGACATTGGCTTATCTATGATTTTTTACTTGTTTCAAGTTTTTTTTTGAATTTTTTAGACATATCAACTTAATTAAGAATTTTAATTTTGTCTCTTGTGAAAAATGTTTTGTTGGACTGAACATTTTACATGGGTGTATCCATTTCATCTTACCATGATAATTTTTTTTCCAGGTTGACCAATTGTTGAAAGTTGCACAGAAATATCAAACTTCTGTAAACAAGAATGGATCTGCCAGAGTCCCACATCAAGAATTGCAAGCCTGCTGCAATTTGTAAGCTAACTCATTATTTGATATAAAGTACCTTTAAAATGAAAATGTCTGTGATTCAGTTAAAAATTAAGATGCTGAAAGCTTCAAGGGAAGATCCAAAGAGTACTAGATAGCTTATTTGTCACCTTATGAACATGGCCTGTTTCATGGTTTTATCATGTAATTAATCTTAAAATTTGTTACCTCCCTTTTCTTAGTAATGGTTATATGCAATTACTAAGAAAATAGTTGCATTTTATATTAATTGTATATTTATAGTTAGAACATATTGTTGTTGCACCGCTAAGATGTATTGTCATTTTATTTTCCAGTGCCCTTTTGGCATGACACACTGTACCATCCAGCATAAGCTATAAATTGCCATAGCCAACATATGTTGGCACCTTCAGCATGGGTTTGTTGATGTGTGCCAATACTTTTTTGGCATAGAACATTTTGACCTATGCGGACACATTGATTGGCATGATATTCTTAGACATCAGATTGGTTGACTGTTAAAAACTAGAATTTCATGTGAAGAAAAATCACCTTATGTTTTTGAATAATTGGTGCATGGACCTATTAGCCTGTGGTAAGCTAAATCTTCACATGCTGTAGCTTCTCCATATATGATCTTTTCTTATTAGTAAATGAGATTGGTGTTACAAGCCCTTATTATGCATCGAAACTGATATAAAAATTTGAAAAGACCATATTCTAAGCTAAATAAACTGATCAAGAAAATGAGATCAAAGAAGTTAGTAAAAAACAAACTACTTGGAATATTTCAAATATAATGCCTGATACATTTTTCTTCTATTTGGTAACCGTAGTTTGACAATTACATGATTGATAATTGTCCATGTCACCCTTGGTTTGTTAATATTGTTTCCTTTAACAAGAATCTCCTTTAACATTATGATATTTAGCAACTAGAGTTTCTGATTCTGTTTTTCAGCTTATTATTGTATCTTGAATCTGATAAGTTGATCTGTGATTGTTAAACTTGGTAGATTGAATTTGTTAATGCTGTGTCCTGACACTGAATTTTATTATATGACATGTCATTACTTGTAGACATGCTGTTCTGAATTAGATAGTAACTTACAAATTGGAACAATTTTAGAAGTTACAGCAGTGACATATTCATTAGAACTAGAATCTACACAAGTTGGATTATCTTAACTGGGTTAGAAATTTTCTATGAATAATGTGTTCCATTCTTTAGCATAGAAACATGACATGGCCCATAAGATGCAAATTTATTTGTCTATGACTTTTTTTATTAAGCGAGATCTTGATGAATGCTCTCATTGATATTGTCATGATCGAACTGGATAAGATATCATTAATTATAATATCTCCCACTTAAAGGATTAATGTCTTTGTCAAGGACCAACACAACTCAAGATCAAATCTCATGTGATGCCTAGACCAATGGTGGTTCTATATCATGACAGTTCCTCTAACTCCACTCATGGATAATCCGTTTTCTACCTGAGCTTCTTTTCATGTCCAATACTAGATCGACCTTGATACCATTTATCATGATCCAACCTAATGAAATAACTGACTAATTAACTTATTGAGTCGGAAAGCTGATTGAAAATATTTAAGCCCAATTTAATAATAATTTTTTATTTTATCACACTTCAAGTACAGTTTGCTAGTTTTAGTCCAAAATTTGCATTACCTTTACTGTCCATTTTGTTTGTGGTGTGCTGTATCAGTTAGTTACTATGACTAACATTTATGACCTCCAGATCTGAGGCATTTTTTACTTCGCAGGTTTACAAAAGCAGGTCATCAGCTAACAAGAAATTTGGAACTACAATCAATGAATGAATTAGGGTTATCCAGGAAATATGTACGGTTCATACAGGTAATTAAGAAATTATTTTAGTGGTCGATCATATAATTGAGAGCATCTATTCTCTCTGTTTGTGTATTTTGCCACATTGTCTTTAATTAATGTTTTGTGTTGACAGATATCTGAGGTGGTAAATAGCATGAAAGACTTGTTTGATTTTAGCAAGGAGCATTACAGTGGACCTATAGGTACAATTCTTTATAAACTTAGGTCTGATAGACGCATATGCTATGGTGAGAATTCCAATTCTATTGTTGAAACTTTGCTTTTAATGTTCCACTAGTAGCACAGAGTGCTTCTCTTGCTACAGAAGCAGCATCTTATATTTTAGGCTTCTTAATTTTGTTCGAGTGTCTTGTTTCTTTTGGTATATCTTGCAGTATTCACCTGACTTGTGATAATCCACAACAATTTTAGAACTCTTTATTGATATACCTTCCGCTTGTGCATACTTGAGTGGCTTAAAACCAGATTTATTTTTATTTGACTCAGCAGTTCAGACCTTACTTCACCTACTTATGACCAAATCCCATTTTGTGGATTTACATAAAACATGCCCAACATATATAATTATAGTTTATTAGCTTGATTACTGAAGTCAATTAGAAGACAAGCATCTGTTCTGTATATATACCTTTAACTTAACATAGTTAAGGGGATAAAGCAATAATCCTAATCCAAAGTTTATCAGGAAGTTCAGAAGTTAATGATGTCTGTACAATTGTTAAGAATTTTGAAGAACTGTTTCAGAAACTACAAAGATGCTTTCATCAGGATGCTGACAGGATAAACTTAGGGGTCATGCTGATTAGGCTCATGATCTGTCAAGATGTTCTATGGTCGGCCTTTTAGAAAATGCTGTACTAGATATTGAATTTGTTTATCTGATCAAGTTTGAGTTAACGATACTTTATTTATTTTATAATTCAAAATTTAAGTGAATGAAGGTATACTTGGAGAACATGCTTAATCACATATTTTAAAATTCAGAAAAAAAATAAACCATCATCAGATAATGTGGTGGTATGCTTTGCAGAGGGTAGCTGAAATGAGAATTTGGTTATAGGTTGATCATTGATGAACCCTACAACACGGTGGCAAAATGAGTCCCTTGTACCTACCATCGATGATATACTTATGTAAGACCAAAGAACTAAAAATGAATATCTCAAGAAAGATTGGTACTGATTAAAAGCTCAATTCATGAGGTGATTCTTATATGAATAAGTCAATTGAGTTGCTACTATTATGAGGTTATGTTAAATATTTCACCATTTTAGTAAAGATTTTTGGCACTACTGATTCAGTATTTTGTTCTACTTTTCATCCCAAGGCATGGCGTTGCCTTGCAAAAAAGGTTATTATGATGTTTAGAGATTCAGACAGTTTGTTCCTCGTGCACACATTCCCCCCAACAACCACACCCCCCACACCCCCGACCCCCCCCAGTCTTCAGTGCTGAATCAACCATTGCTTTCTGCAGCTCGGCTCGTACTCTTGGGGCTAATCTGGACATAATGTATGCCACAAATTGATCAATAAACTCCTTTTCTTTCTTTTTGTTATAAAGCTCCAAGATGTAGGTTCTAGCTGGGTTGTTGCATGTTTCCGCTTGGATCTAGTGAAATAGTCTCCCTACTTATCTGTGCATTTAGAGACTACTGCAGAAAGTAGATCATGTTTGAAAGCATTTTGTAATTTTATGGTTATCATCTGCTGCAGAGAGCTTAAAGAACTATACAACTCAGGCTGCAGCCTACCTCCAAAGGCAAAAATTGCAGGAGATGGACCAATCAGTTGCGGTTCACAGTCTGCCATCTGATCAAAGCATGCTGAAAAGGCATGGGCGTTCATCCAGGGTTAGGCAATCATATGAACAACAAGTTGGTGTCCAGACATGTCCCTTCATGACAACCGAGCGAGCGCGAGACCAGACCTACTGAGTGGTACTCCCAACTTGACTCAGATCATTGTTCGACAGGAACAATTGGGCCAACAAGAACAACCTATGCAATTTCAGGGTTCAGCTTCATCAATTCAGGTTAATGCCTGCGTTGATAGTATCTCGGGGCAGCATCACCAGCCATCATATGGTTGCTTGCTTCCACAGAACAGTCTGCATTTCACCCAGGTGAACCAACAACACTTGCACCAAAATGCAACTCGAGAAATGATAAATAACAACAAAAGAAGATCACAGCAGAACTCCCAGTACAAATGGTTCGGTAGCTGCAGAGGTAATCGGATGCGGCATTCAAGTCAGGATGAACCCTGGGTCTGTCGGAAACGGAACCAAGTTTTCCAATATGCACACTGGCATGGCTGCTAGTTCGATAGTGACAGTATTAACTCGAGTGGAGTTGATCCAGAACGCGGTTCTTGCAGAAGTGGACCTCATTGCCGAAGATTTTGAGCATGGAATGTTCCATGGTGACTTTAATGGCATGGGTGATGGACGGTTGGGATGCTCGAGAACTGTAAAATTTCATATAGTTAGTATACCATTTGAGTAGTTAAACAGTTGCGGTAGCATTTGGTATATTTAGAACCTATAGTTTGCTTGCTGACAGTTTTGAGTTTTGTCATCGAGAATTCGTGCCGCCAGTAATGATTCTTTTGTAGCTTGAACTTCTACTATGTATTTAGAACATTGCTTTTTGAAGGTGATTAGATATTGCTGCAAGAAGCATCACTTTCTTCATTCAATGTTCGCTTTTAACCCAAAAAATTGGAAGACGGATAAAACATTAAAAGGGGAAAAGCCTCATCATCCTTCACATTACAACATCAAGACGGTAGATATGTATGTACAGGACACCACCACCATCTGCTGGGACGACATGATGCGCCTCCCACGGCAAAGCTACAAGAGCTACAAGAGCGGGCAGGATGCAGTCGGCAGACCGACGAAGCCCTGCGGCCATATCAAAACTGAGTCAACGCAGAGACCCCCTTTAGTGTGGGTGCAGTCGATCTGCGTCATCGAGAACTTAACTCCGGTGGGTGCATCTGAGCTTCTCGAGACAAAATCCCCCACATGGTAGTGGATCCAACTTCCGGGTTCGTCCAAGTAGCACTTGGATTGAGCGAGTTGGCCATCCGAGGTTGATAGCGTAAACCTCACGGGCTTCACATCCCATCCGTGGATGTGCTCAGGGCTACAAACCCGACGGCCGAGCCGTTTGGTGGCCCTTCCTAAGTGAAGTCGGAAGTATAAGCTGTATGTGCCCTCGGGGAAGCAGAATTCCACTTCCCCACGAACCTCCAGCCACCATATCTGATGAAGATATGCCACCGTCTGAAACCTACATGAACAAAGTGCTTCATGTCATTTACCTTCTTCTATACATAATGATGAAGTGTTTTAATTGGCAAATCAAGCATCTAGTAAATGACAGAAAAATAATGAATGATGCATTACGGATCTTAACAATGCATTACTCCTCATCTTGAGACAATACATTTGGAAGGAAAATGGCAAGTATGCATACAGGACCATTCAGAGAAAAGAAATATCTCGACATACGAATCTAATATACTACCGAGTGTCATCGTTGAGATATCTGGACTGATTAATGCATTGTTGCAGAAATGAAGGTTAATACATTGTTGCACAAGTGAATAATCTCATATTTATGCCCACGGATGAGCATCATGTATGTTATTTGATGTAATAAAAATTTCTTTTAAAAAATAAACTTGAGTGACTACGCTGTCAACGAAAATACATTAGAGAAGTCTACAAAACATATCTCAGCAAAAGGAAACTGTTTTGACAAAGGCTTGCTGCTTTGTCATGATACAATATCTCCTCAGAGAAACAAAGCTTTTGATTTCCTCCATATGCTTTCAACAAATGTCACCTTTATTTCAATTTCTTTTTGTGTTGACAGACTACTCCTTTATAAAAGGAGGAAAATGTGGCAGCAGGGAATGTGTCATGTTAGTCTCATGTGGCAAACCATTTCTGATTCTTTGGTTATTAGTCAACAAATACCAAAAAATGAGATTGGTGGTAAAGGAAACAAGATAAAATGAGACATGATCCTTCTCCTAAATCAAGAAACCTAATTGGCAAATGGCAAGCAAATCAAACAAATTCCTAATGTCAAACCACCACACCCAAATATGTGCTAGAGGAAAGGCTTAAATAACATGGTCTACAATTGCAATGGGATAAATGTACAACATGGCAGAAAAAATAGTGGGAACATGAGAATTAAGGAGAGGGTGCAGAAACGGAAAAGGTTTAGCATATGGTCAAACTGCGGACTGCATAAGAGAGACAAGGAACCACTGTTACCACAGCAACATACTCGATAGATTCTGATATGTTGTTGTATAAGCTGATAATAACAGTCAGCTGATTCAAGTAGAATCAAATAATTCAGTACCAAGATTCAATACAGTTCAATCTTCAGTTATCTAAATAGACGAACCCAAATACACACGAATACGCCTTTGCGATACAAACATAGCTTTCAAGAATACATGAACAAACATAATACACAAAAATGTAAGACTCATTCCCAAATTAATCTTCATCCATCCGTAATTAATATTTCTTACTAATATCTTTAATTGATTTACTACTTAATCAATGTCCAAAGTCACTGATTTATGTTTAGGAGTTAAGCTTCTTGATTAATGGCCTAAATTAAATTCTCTCCAGCAAGTACTCTTTTCTAATTAATCCCTTGTGTTGCAATCTCTCTCCCTAATAATAATCAAGAAATTCCTGGACATCTCATTAATAATACAACCATGCTTAATGAAAAAAGAGAGATTGTAATATACAAGTAATATACATAACTAAATTAAGGTTGCAAATGTATTGAACTTTATAAGAACAAATCCATGAGACCAGCCAGATTATGCTTCAAATTGAACTAAAATCATGTGAGTCACTCACTGAAGTATGTCTCCGAGGAGACATCCCAGTGGTTAAGGTGCTCAGTGGTCAAGCAAACACAAGAAGGAGAGGCATCTACCTAGATTCTGCTGTTGGAATGAAGTTCCAGTATCTCCTATCACCAATCCCTGTTATCGACAATGCCTTTGAAGATATCCACATACAAATCAAACCCCTCTTCTTCTCCAGGCAAAATTCCTGCATATTTCCGATCCATCAACAAGATAAAACTCAGAATCTATGGTCCAGTCATCAAATTTTGTCGCCGAATCATGCAAAAAATTCCTCCCTTTATGCATAGAACTAGAGAAATTCGCATGATGTTCTTATCCAAACAACAATTCGAGGATGATACAAGAGCCAAACGATGAAAAGGAAAAGGAAAACGATACGCCCGTACCATGTTTGCCCCACCGAAGGCATTACGGCGACAGAGCAGCGCGAAGATCTCTTTCTTGCTAAGCCTGCGGCCCTCGGAGTTGTCCTCCCCCGACGCCTTCCCCAACAGATACCTGTAATTTCTCGGCAGCTTCGTCTCCCACACGAGGTCAGCCGACGCCGCCCCACAAAACGTGCGGCAGAGCCGCGCGAGCCGGCAGATCTCCGCCGGCTCGAGCCGCAGCATGATCTCCGCCACGCAGCCCTCCGGTAGGGTGCCAAGCCCCGTCAGGCCGCCGCTCACCCCCTCCGGCCCCGAGTCGCTCGACATCCCAGCTCCCATCGAAAGAACCCCTAACCCTAAACCCGCAACTCCAACGCTCCCCCTCACCACCGCAGAAACCGCTGGCAAGGAGCGATCTTGAGGACTAATTGGGGCGGGATCGGTAGAGGGTGAGGGATTTGGAGGAGAGGAGGAGGGCGACTCCGGATCGCTTCGTGGACGGCGGCAGATTCATGGGCAGGAAGAGGAGGAGGAGGATGAGAAACCCACCATCCATTCCAATTCACGCGACCTCGCGGGCTTCCCCGTTTGGCTTCTGCAGCCACCAATTCTACCGTTTCTGGCTTCAACCTCTGCGACAACTCTCTCTCCCTCTCCCTCTCTCGCCGCCTCTTCTATTTATTGCATTTCTTGCCATGTAGAATATACATAAATAAATAAATATATATGTAAATTATGTATTTTTATATATTTATTTTCTAAAAAAAATCCTAATAATCTCTTATTTGATAATTAATCGAAACACTCGGATTATTCAAATTTACGTGTGATAAGGATTGAAAAGAACTGTTAATATAAATGGATTGAAAAGAACTTTGTGCTATCTTTCACATCTCACAGATGGAAAGAGTTGTGTTGGATGCCACTATCCATGTTCTAAAGGAAGGGTGTTAAATAGACAGATTTGATCAAGTAGGCCATGAAAGTGTTTGATGAATTGTTCCATAGAAAGTGATAAGGATGCTTGTAGCACAACAAGAACACACCCACACCACTTGGATCATTATACTGAATTGAATACTCTCATAAATCTCATTTGTTCTATCCTAGATTGGACTGAGCAACCCCAACACTGTGGATGGTGGATTACTTTTATGGAGTTGATCTGAAAACAGAGCTACAAATATCACATCCTTTTGGCCAATAAATTAGTAGGAATACCATGAACAACAACTCTCCTCTGCTCAAATGAGCTTTTCTTTTGAGTGCTCTGTTTCCTCCATCCTGAGTAGGAGGGAGACTGATGGGGACAGAGGGCATTTAGGGGACAGTGGAGTCAGAACTGGATGAGATTGCCGTCTTGTGCCACACGGTGGAAGCCTTATCCCCACAACAGAAGAATTTGATCATGGATTCTTCCATAAGAATAAGCACTTTATCTTAAGATTTTTGGATGATATCTTATGAAGTATATTTGTGCAGATTCTCAGGTGGTCTTTCATTGTCACCTCTCTCTCTACAGTGCAACTGAACATTCTTGATAATTCCATGCTACCAAACGGAGGAGGAAGACAGATAAGAAGATGATAAGCAGAATGCATGATTCTACCTTCTTCACAGAGCGAATTCTCTCTCACAGAAGTTATTAATGGAAGGTTTCCTGGTCCAGAAACTTTTTGGACAGGAAATAAACTCAGTCTCATCAGGAATAAATCATGGAATAGGAGGATGCTTTTGCCAATATCTCCCAGAATCATGAATAATGACAAGCTTGGCTGGCTTCCTGCCACAGGCAGCAGGTTGATTTGTACACCTCCATCTCCACAGCTCTACAGCTATGAGCTCCATTAACTAAGAAGGGCACTTTATGATCTATACATGGAAAGGAGATGGCCACAAGGATATCTTCTAAGCAGGAGATGGCCACAAGGATATCTTCTAAGCAAAAGAATCCATTCCCAGTTGCGTGGATCCGAGTCATCATATGACAGACTCTGTCCCACCCATCTCTTCTTGTGGCCAGCATTGAACAGAACAAGAAAACGAGAAGACAATGCTACGACCATTGCTGTTTGGCTTTGTCTTGACACTATGATTTGCTGAGGAAGCAAACAATGAAGGAATCCTACACAGTTTTGAATGTACTACTGATCAGTTTGACTTATCCAAGAAAGGTAAGAATGCTGCAAAAACTCTAATTTTTGCCGGTGCCTTTGCTGGCTCATCTCTACTGGTAGGTGCTGAGACAAGTGCCTGTTTTTACTGATGAGAGATGTGTTTGTGTGCTACATTTCTTGATGAAATAACAAAAGTAGATCTCGCTGATGGTGGTTTCTTTGACATCCATCTCTCTTCTTGTAGGAGGAGAGTTAGGCAGCAAAGATTCCATTACAGAGTTCAGTGACAGGGGAATTCAATGGTCTTCTGCAACAGTAGTGTTTTCTCCTCCTCTTCATTTGTTTGCTGCATCAAGATGTCATCTTGCCTTTTCTAGAGTGACAGCCATGAATAGTTAATAATCAACATGATAACAGTGATCTTCTCGAGATGTTAGCTTCTTATCACCTGTTCTTGTTCCTTGTTCCCCTTATTCATCTACTACAGAAGAAATGACTTGGCAAAGAATTTTGGGCTGGCCTAGGATTGCTTCAAAAATGTATGTTATGAGGCAGATCTAACTTGCATGGAACAATTACTGGTGGTCACAAAACCAAAACTTCAATAGCATATCAGCAAAAGACTTATTGCAACTCTGCTAATACTGCACAGATAATGATTTTATTTTCGCAGGTTTATATATTCTATGGTAGTATACTCACATACTCATTAGTTGCAGCTAAATTTTATCTATTCTCTGATTCCAGCTGAAGAGATGAAGTTGATATAGAGATCAATGATCAATCATGTGAACTCAGCCCCTTCTTTCATTGTATTATTATTACTTCTTGGCACATAACATACTTTTATCTCAACCACAGATGAAAGCTGGTGAGTTGTGATTCATCAATGAATTCTTCTAACTCTTGCAAAGATAGTTCAATCAACTAATGAGCGTTTAGTTTAGTTGATTGAATCATATACACATCAGGTAACATTTTGCCAAGTTCATTAATACAATGCAGATATCGAAATGCCAATCCTATTGCTTTCTTCCTGCTCTAGATTATTTAAAGATGATGTACAACAAGTTTTTCCTCCAAAACAAATGAAATCTTACAATGTCCCTCGCAAAAATATAGTAAGCTGTATTCGACAACCATTTCTGATTTTTACAGCAGCAAAAAAAGATAATTTCAACAAGGGGAGTAGTGCTTCTCAATGAGTATCACAAGATTGTTTGACTCATAAGTTCTCTATCTGCCAGCTTATAATTTCAGAAAGTCAAAGTGTGTTTGACAAATTAAGAAAAGGGTTGACTTTGTATCACATCAAGACATGATTTCTGAAAGTTATCTTCCACAAAGTGTGTTTGATAAATTAAGAAAGGGTTGACTCTGCATCACATCAAGACACATGATTTAGTCAATGTGATGAGTGGATGGAAGTGTCTGTTAGGCATTAGAATCTAACTGGGCAAATCATCCACTCATAGAACAGAGCACCACAGAAGAGGGCATAAGAAACTTGGAAGACACACACAGAAACAATTACTATCCATTTATAACTGTTACTACCATCAACATGAAGCAATGACAAGAATGATGTATTGTGCTTCTGCAGCTACACTAGAGGAAATAATCAAAGAATACTATACCTATCCTCAAATTCTAATGGAAGCAACTATAAGGTAATCTGCTGAGGACCTAAATTACAATCATTTTGAACTTCTGCAACATATATGGGGAGCCTCAGCCACAAAAGAATCAAAGAATTGCAAAAGAAGAAAAGCAAATAAAGAATGTCTATGTTGTGTGAATGGTAAAGAATGGACCTGTTCATGTCTGGAAGTGTATAAAGAATCCATATGAGAGTGATGCAGAAACCACCAACTAGCTTGGCTGAGACATGGAGGAGCTGCCTGCAACATCTCTGGGAGCCCATGCAGAGACCGTGTACAGAGGCTGATCTAACCACATGAGAGTGAGTCCATCACCTTCCCCTTGCTTCTCTATGCTGTACTTCTCACAGGAGTACATCCTCAGGATCATGCGACTCTGCAGCATCTCCCTTTCTCCAATTCCCAGGCATCTGAACCCACCATCCTCCATCAGCTTGCTCCACCCGTCGAAGCCCTCGTGTCTCTCGGTTCTCTCATCCCCTTCACAAGCAACTATGTTTCTGATCTCTTTGGCGAACACTTCTTCAACCTTGATCCTGGCCTGGCTGTCCTTGGGCAGGGCATCATCCATGGAATCGAAGATGGCCGCGTAGTAGCTTAGTGATCTGGCCAACCTTGTCTCCCAGTTAGGCTCGTTGTGCTTTGCTTCTTGTTCTGCCATGACGACGATCTCTGGGTGTGTGCTCCTTATCAGATCCAACAGATCCATGAAAGCCTTTCCGCTCTCGTCGTAGAGTGCCTTGTGCATCGTCAGAACACAGTTCACCGCGAGGCACTCCTCCCTCTTCACATGAAGCATCCAAAGCCTCACATCTTCCAACCTGTCCACGACTGCATGGAACTCGAACGCAAGGTTGAACGACTCCGCGAGCCTCGCAAGCCTAATTCCTGTGTCCTGGAGGTCCTGTCTAGATTCGCCGACCCCGGTGATCCGGACGTGGCTCGGAGGATTAGGCCGCCGAGAAGCCAAGCTCTGAAACAAGCTCGGCCACTGCAGGCCTTGCTTGATGTTGAAGTCTATGATGTGCACTCTGTCTCTTCCTTCCAATGCCTTCAGCAACCTCTCGTTCAGTGTGAAGTGGAGAAATTTGGGAATGGGACTAACACAATCGAGGAGCCGCAGCGCTATAGCATTGTCGTCCTCGGTCGGGTCGAGGAGGCTCCTTGGTGGAGCAACAGAGAACATGTGAGGGCGGAGCCTTGCGACTCTGAGTGCCAAGGCCTCGGTGTAGTAGGCGACCACCCGGTGAATGGGGGTTCCCTGTGGGGTGGCCATCTCTCCGAGCCTGGCCAAGAAAAAGTTCATGGCTTCGTAGTTTCCTGTGCTAATGGACTCCGCACACGACGTGAGCAAGCGCACGAGCTCGAGACCCTGCTGCTCCGTCAAGCTGCCATCTCCGTCGCCGCCTGCGTCAGCAACACCGGAAGAACAAGGGATCCGAGACCCGTTCGATGCTGTATTGCCAGAAGAATCCTTTGTTGGCTCCGGAGAAGAAACGTATGCGGACGACGACGACGAACTCGAATCAGACTGGGACTTGCCGTTTGGATTTTCACCTGTGCTCAAATCATTGTCGGGGCCGGAGGATCCTCCTACCAAAGTATGGCTCGAGGACGACGGAAGCGGAAAGCTTGCTGCTGTGGGCACGAGGAACACCTTCTCCCCTTCCACCAATGGAGGCTCCTGGGTGGACTGAGGGAGCCATACCTCGCCCTCGACGTCGACCAATCCCGCTATGCCGCCGGTCCTCGTCCTCTTGGCTCGGTAGTCGTCGCACGAACCCCTCTCATGGAATCTCTTCGAGCTCCTCCGCCGCTCCCAAGGTCCGCCGTGGCCTCCATCGATCTCTCCGGTTCCTCCCCACGAGGACGTCCGAGCCACCATGGATGACGATGAAGAGTGTGTCACCGGGTTCCGCCTAAAGGAGCAGCTGGTACCCCGAGCCTCCGCCGTGGGCTTCTCCACCGACAGCGCCACCCTCAGGGGATCCTTCCGGGAGGCAAAGCCACAGGGCAGGTCGAGTCGCTGGGTACCCATCTTCTGCTGCTGCGGAGGGCAATGCTTCTCCTGTAACTGGAAATGGCAGGCTTGCAACTGCACGGAAGCGTCGATCCTCAACTTGTGCCTCGGCGACAGCAGCGTCGATGAGCACCCAGCCAACATCCTCTACTCCTCGTCCAACTCTGCTTCTTACTCAGATAAAACGATGCAAATTCTTCCTATCGTGCTGTGTGTGCCGCCTAATTGCTTCAAAAAATTAGTAAAAAAGGCGATTTTTTTTATTCGAGAACAGAGAGAAAGAGTGGAGGAGAGATTTGAAAGCCAAGTCAAAAAGAATCAAAGAATGGTTAGAAGAACAAATCTTGATCCCAAAACATTAGCGGGAGGAGCCAAGCACAGAGCCATGGACGTCCCACAGCGAAGCTCGTGCGGATTCCCCGGTAGCCATGGGAACCTCTGAGGCATCACCAGATATCTCCGCGACCTCCATGATTCCAGAAACCAAACCCAAAAACAAAGAGGAGAAGAGAAAAATGTAGAAGGCCGACTTCGAATTCAGGTGTATTTGGAAAACATGAGGAAGATTAAAGAAGCAACGAAATCAAAGATTATTCTGTGTGTTCTTCTTCTTCTTCTCCTCCTCCTCCTCCTCCTCCACCTCCGCCGCTGCTCCGCTACTGTGCCGGGCGAGTGAGTGTGCGACGGACTCACCGTTCCATGGAAAAAACGCCAACAGCTGCCAAAGTGGGATTCCCGGCACTGTCGGCTTGACGACGGGCGACCGCCCGATGTGGATCGGACGGAGAGGAAGGCGGGGTTCGATTCCGACCGTTGCGAGTGGTGGTAATCATAACGCCTTTTGCCAATATGACCGTTGCCGTGACTGTTGCACCCGGCTTCCTCGCGCGGCGTGACTCGCACGTGCCGCCTCTCCACGACCGTTGCATGGAAGCAAGAGTTGGGATCCGCTGTGGAGCCACCGTCACGCGGGCGACCAATGTTGCAATAGACTCTTGACGCGCAGGGATATATTATTAATTTTCTTTAATATTTGACATATGTACTAATGACAATCCTGCAACCTAATAGCAGTGAAAATTTTGCTTCAAAAGCAAAATAATATGGTTGGGAAATCAATACTAATCACAAGCTTAAGCATGATGCACCTCCCACTAAGCCATAAATTTGCCAAATCAAAGTTAGTAACAAGATACACTTTTTCATAATGAGATCAAGAGCAAGAAAAGATAAGAGTAAATCTACAGACATCCAAGAGAATTTGATAGGCCAATCCTGAAAAGATTATGTAAGAAAAGAATTTATATAGAGCTTAATGTTTTGGAATAAATATCTATTAGTACAGTAACACTTGAGTTTCTATTAAGAATACAATCACTGGAGAGTTTCACCTCCAAATAAATAATAAATTCTCCTCAAGCCCTAAGCAAACTATTGCAATTATAGCTTCTTGATAAGATTGAGAACTGAGGTGGAAATCTATAACCAGATATGTGTATACAGTCTATTCCAGAGAATGCAAAGATTTTAATGCTAGACTGTCTTAAACAACATTAAAGAAAATATACCTTTCTTTTGCTATAAAGTGAATTGTAATCTGAGTACACTTAATAGTTTCTTGTTCTGAGATTAAAAATAATTTCACCATGCCATGGAGAAGTTGGTGTTACAAGACTGTAGATCATATTTGGTTTCTACAGCAGTTGATGTTCAATAAACATTTTTTCACTTCTAACTTTTTATCTTAATCTCCCCATGAAGAGCAAAAGAGAATAGATGACAACTTGGAGTAGAAAAAGGAGCTGACACAAGTGCATCATTGTGAGATCAGATATTACCAAAGCAAGATAACAAGGACACACTCCTAGTCTTACAAAAAGAAAAAAGAAGCATTCATAGTCAGTCATAAAAAAGCTAAGTATCAGCTAAATTAACGCTTAGGTTACCAAAGACTTGGAATTTGCATTACCATGGTGCATCAACTTCCTGGAATTCAACAAATTCAAGGAATGAGTTATATAACTTCCATAGGGCACATAGGAAGAAGATGATAGTCAACAGTCAATCAATTTCAAGCTAAACTGGAAGAAAGAAAGGAATTGTACTTTAACAATAGCTGCTGCAGGGAGTTCACCAGATGTCAAGAGCAATAGCCAAAAGATGCAACTTATCAAAACTAGACCTTGACTAAAACATCTTGTTAGCATTTGATTCCAACCCTTCCAAGTATCATGCAACATGTCGATACGATCTTAGACCATTTTATGCGTGTTTTGGTGACTGGTGAGGGTGTTTTCTCCTTTGATCTATTAATCAACTAATTGTTGAAGAGAGACATCCCAACTCAAATTATTATTGTTCAGAGAGGCATAGTTATTTTATCTTTTGACTATAATGCACACCGCTCCAAATCAAATATAATAAAGTGACAATTGAGACTAGTTAAGCAGCTAAACTATATGAAGCTAAAGCTCATTGTTAGGCAGATTGCAGCAAAATAAATCATGAAACATTACTTAAACGCATATGCCTAACCGATAAGCAATTGTTTTCATGGTGGCAGGACCGACATCTCCGAGACCACAAGTCTGGTATTTATATAAAGTTCAACAATCGTCAATTAGGCGACATTTCTATGCACAAGAATATATGGCTCTATCAGAGGATTCAGATCGCAGAGACAACCGTCTTATGCAGACAGGGAACTCACATCAGAAGCTTCACCAACACATCATCCATTTAAACTCTTACTACCAGTTCTCCTTGATGATTCTTAGCTTCTCAAACACGAACTTCCCTTCCTTATACTTCTGTGTCTCTTCGTAAGCTCTTTCATACTTCCATCCCAACACCTCACCACAATCACGGCAGTATATATCAGCAACTGTATGCAGTCCTGTCATTAGCTGCCTGTCTTCCTTTGGCCCCATAACAATGTTCATGGCATGAGAAAAGAGAAATGCATGCCCATTTCTCCCCTACAACACATTTAAAGCATGTAGAACAAAGATCATAAAATCAATTCATCAAATGTGAGAATCACCATATGGAGGACGCAAATAAAGAATTGATTGACCTAAAGAGCAGTCCCCTTTGATCATGTCAAAATGCTAGCTTCAAACAAAATACTAAAGATGAACACCATGAATCTCCAAAATCAGCAAAAAAAAGATTCGATTCAAACACCGGGTTTCACTATTAAGCAAATGCGTGGAGTTGAGACCACAAGTCTGGTATTTATATAAAGTTCAACAATCGTCAATTAGGCGACATTTCTATGCACAAGAATATATGGCTCTATCAGAGGATTCAGATCGCAGAGACAACCGTCTTATGCAGACAGGGAACTCGCATCAGAAGCTTCACCAACACATCATCCATTTAAACTCTTACTACCAGTTCTCCTTGATGATTCTTAGCTTCTCAAATACGAACTTCCCTTCCTTATACTTCTGTGTCTCTTCGTAAGCTCTTTCATACTTCCATCCCAACACCTCACCACAATCACGGCAGTATATATCAGCAACTGTATGCAGTCCTGTCATTAGCTGCCTGTCTTCCTTTGGCCCCATAACAAAGTTCATGGCATGAGAAAACAGAAATGCATGCCCATTTCTCCCCTACAACACATTTAAAGCATGTAGAACAAAGATCATAAAATCAATTCATCAAATGTGAGAATCACCATATGGAGGACGCAAATAAAGAATTGATTGACCTAAAGAGCAGTCCCCTTTGATCATGTCAAAATGCTAGCTTCAAACAAAATACTAAAGATGAACACCATGAATCTCCAAAATCAGCAAAAAAAAGATTCGATTCAAACACCGGGTTTCACTATTAAGCAAATGCGTGGAGTTGAGACCACAAGTCTGGTATTTATATAAAGTTCAACAATCGTCAATTAGGCGACATTTCTATGCACAAGAATATATGGCTCTATCAGAGGATTCAGATCGCAGAGACAACCGTCTTATGCAGACAGGGAACTCGCATCAGAAGCTTCACCAACACATCATCCATTTAAACTCTTACTACCAGTTCTCCTTGATGATTCTTAGCTTCTCAAATACGAACTTCCCTTCCTTATACTTCTGTGTCTCTTCGTAAGCTCTTTCATACTTCCATCCCAACACCTCACCACAATCACGGCAGTATATATCAGAAACTGTATGCAGTCCTGTCATTAGCTGCCTGTCTTCCTTTGGCCCCATAACAATGTTCATGGCATGAGAAAACAGAAATGCATGCCCATTTCTCCCCTACAACACATTTAAAGCATGTAGAACAAAGATCATAAAATCAATTCATCAAATGTGAGAATCACCATATGGAGGACGCAAATAAAGAATTGATTGACCTAAAGAGCAGTCCCCTTTGATCATGTCAAAATGCTAGCTTCAAACAAAATACTAAAGATGAACACCATGAATCTCCAAAATCAGCAAAAAAAAGATTCGATTCAAACACCGGGTTTCACTATTAAGCAAATGCGTGGAGTTGAGACCACAAGTCTGGTATTTATATAAAGTTCAACAATCGTCAATTAGGCGACATTTCTATGCACAAGAATATATGGCTCTATCAGAGGATTCAGATCGCAGAGACAACCATCTTATGCAGACAGGGAACTCGCATCAGAAGCTTCACCAACACATCATCCATTTAAACTCTTACTACCAGTTCTCCTTGATGATTCTTAGCTTCTCAAATACGAACTTCCCTTCCTTATACTTCTGTGTCTCTTCGTAAGCTCTTTCATACTTCCATCCCAACACCTCACCACAATCACGGCAGTATATATCAGCAACTGTATGCAGTCCTGTCATTAGCTGCCTGTCTTCCTTTGGCCCCATAACAATGTTCATGGCATGAGAAAACAGAAATGCATGCCCATTTCTCCCCTACAACACATTTAAAGCATGTAGAACAAAGATCATAAAATCAATTCATCAAATGTGAGAATCACCATATGGAGGACGCAAATAAAGAATTGATTGACCTAAGAGCAGTCCCCTTTGATCATGTCAAAATGCTAGCTTCAAACAAAATACTAAAGATGAACACCATGAATCTCCAAAATCAGCAAAAAAAGATTCGATTCAAACACCGGGTTTCACTATTAAGCAAATGCGTGGAGTTGAGAGACCGCAAGGAACAGAAAAAAATTAGGTTTGCAGCGTCTGTCAATCATTATTATCTACGACAAGAGCTTCACCTGGAAAGCCTTCGATATGATATCGTCATGAAGGCAGACATGGTTTCCGCAATGACTGCAGCTGTAAACTCGAGGCCCGACCATTTTCGCCATCGATCGCTGCCCCCAGGTCCTCCACTGTTCTAATCAAGCACACACAACAAGAACACACTTTTAATAATCTAAACCATCAAGAAGGTAAAGAACATCAAAACACACCAAAAAAAATCCTAAAAACCCCCAACAGAAACCACAACCTCAATCGACAATCGGGGAGGAAAAAACTGACCTAAAATCGAGTTTCCCAACCACAACAATGTCCAAAACAATATTTGTGTGTATATATATATATATCGACACCGCCGCCGCCGCCGCCGCCTCTGATAGATTATCTGAGGCAAGAATTGGAAGCCAGAGGATAGAGACGCGGATAGATCGAGAACAAGAAAAAGGGGGAAGGAAAGTGAAAGCGACGGGCAGTTGTTGGTAAATGGCAAAATTAAGAAAAAATAAATAAATTCAGAGGAAATATATATTGAATATAAAGTTAGTTGATTTGGTAGTTGGAAACCACAAAATGTTACATGTGATATGATTTCCTTCGTTATGACATTTCTCGTGTTAAATAATTATTTTTATAAGAAAATATTTTAGACTTTTGAAAAGGATAGAAACTGTGTTATGAAAATAGGAAGAGTCAAAATTGGATTTTTTTTTGTTTTTTCTTTTTCGAAAATCACCCTTATCTTTTATATACGCTTTAAAATGAAATTTTAATTAAATATTATGATCAATTAGCTCATCCATCAGTCAAACTGGTGATACGGTGCTCGTCTGGACGAAGGAGCCCGAAACCATTGGCCATCCCTCGTGATAGGAGGGTGGAAGAAGGGGCGGTGCGAATTCCACGCACAATGAAGGCTGCCTACGGTACGAAGCGAGGAGGAAGGGGTGGCGGAGACTCCACGAAACGTCCTGTCGTCTTTTATCGGCAGTAGAATCTCTCTTCTTCCTTCTCTGCCTCTTCCCTTTCCATTAAGACTGGCAGATAGGAATGGCTGCTGGGGGCCATCTGCTCCCTTCTCTTCCGCCAAAATGGAGGCACAGATGATAACTACAGAGGATAGATAAAACACACACAAAATGCTCATCCCGAACTATACGACGCAAGCGATGGACAATGGAACGAAACACCACCATCATCATCACATCACAACCTCTCTCTGCATCAAGCATGTCTTTCACTACATCCGTCTACTTCTCCGCACACTCCACTCTCCAAATGAACTCCAAGAAATGCTGGCACGTGAACGACATGTGCATGTCTACATCCACACACACATCAGCTTTAAATGTAGCCAATAATAGTAATGATACAACGCCATATCCTCCTCCTTCTGCACATACAATCTACAAAGAGAAGAGCTAAAGAGGAGGAGGAAGAGGAGAAGGAATAGCTACCAAAATGGACAACCCCCAAGAACGAGAAGAGGATCCCAACCAGATCACAGCTCCTCTGCGTACGTAACCTTATCGATCTCTCTTTCTGTCACCCGCTTCTTCTCTTATCCTAACTCACCATGCAGTCGTCCCCTCCGATCTCCCTACCGCCGCCGCTTCCTCCTCCTCGCCTCCGCCGGATCAGGTGGAAGAGGAGGAGGAGAACTCACCCATCGAGCAGGTGGCACTCACGGTGCCGGTGGAGGACGACCCCACGATGCCGGTCCTGACCTTCCGCATGTGGGTCCTCGGCACCGCCTCCTGCGTGCTGCTCTCCTTCTTGAACCAGTTCTTCTGGTACAGGAAGGAGCCGCTCTCCATCACCTCCATCTCGGCTCAGATTGCGGTGGTGCCCCTCGGCCACCTCATGGCCTCCACCATCACCGACCGCGTCTTCTTCAAGGGAAGCCGGTGGGAGTTCACGCTCAACCCGGGGCCCTTCAACATCAAGGAGCACGTCCTCATAACCATCTTCGCCAACTCCGGCGCCGGCAGCGTTTACGCCATCCACGTCGTCACCGCCGTCAAGATATTCTACGGAAAGCACATCACCTTCTTCGTCTCCCTGCTTGTCGTCATAACCACACAGGTCCCCATACGATCCGTTCACACTCCCTTGCTGCCTTACCTTGTTTCCCGGTTGGTCAAGATCTCCACGTGATGTTGCCAGGTTCTCGGTTTCGGGTGGGCGGGGATATTCCGGCGGTACCTGGTGGAGCCGGCGGCCATGTGGTGGCCGTACAACTTGGTGCAGGTCTCTCTGTTCAGGTGAGAGGGACGAATCTCCGATCTCTTCTCATCTGCCATCGACCTATTTCGATCTTCGTAAGAATCCATTTACTTACCTTCTCTTGTCTAATATGATAAATGGACAAGACAAAAGACTGGTTGGTAGTGATGATGATTGCTACTGGCGGTCCAATCAACCAGGAAAATTAATTCCGATTTGCATCTACTTGGACATCTCATCACAACCAAGCATAATTATTGATCTTAATGATAGTAGTCTCTATGTGAATTAGATTTAAGCTGTAGTTATTTTCTTGTTTCTTGGATGAAATCAACTTCAAGAGCCACTCTAGTGCAAGAGGTAGAATATTACATCCCAATTGCTCAGATCTGACAAATTGCTTGTGAGTTGGTCTGTGAAAGCAATAAAAGGACACAGTTTTTCTTCTGTGATTGCAAAACTACAAATTCATACCTAATATTCTGTAGATCGTCTGATATGAATTTAGAAGATCTTTTCACTGTATTATCTCTGGATCTTTGGTAAAACCTTAGGAGCTCCCGGAATATTTTTCTCTACTTTTTTGGATACTTGAATCATTTGTTTCAGAAGTGAGACTCACCGGTGCAGTTGCAGACGACGTGAACAGTTCGCCATCTGTCCCCATGCAGGGCCCTGCACGAGAGAGAAGATCGAGCCAAAGGCGGCATGACCCGGAACCAGTTCTTCATGATGGCCTTCATATGTAGCTTCGCCTACTATGTCTTCCCGGGCTACCTCTTCTCCATGCTCACCTCCCTCTCTTGGATCTGCTGGATCTTCCCCCACTCCATCCTCGCCCAGCAGCTGGGTTCTGGTCTCTACGGCCTCGGCCTCGGCGCCATTGGCCTTGACTGGTCCACCATCTCCTCCTACCTCGGCAGCCCACTCGCCAGCCCCTGGTTTGCTACCGCCAACGTTGCCGCTGGCTTCGTGCTCATCATGTATGTCGTCACCCCAACCGCATACTGGCTCGACTTGTACGACGCCAAGACCTTCCCCATCTTCTCGGATGGCCTCTTCACGTCCACGGGGCAGAGTTACAACATCTCGAGCATCATAGACTCCAATTTCCACCTCGACATCGAGGCCTACGACAAGAACGGTCCGCTCTATCTGAGCACCTTCTTCGCGGTGACTTACGGCGTCGGCTTCGCATCTCTCACGGCCACCATCTCTCATGTCCTTCTCTTTCACGGAAGGTAATTAATCTTTGGCACCACCAGAATTGCTGACGGTTCCATGTACCGACAGATGAGTAGCAGAGATTTCTACGTCGTATGACCTAGTTGACTGCGTGTCCACAGCGAGATATGGCAGATGAGCAAGTCGGCATTCGAAGAGAAGAAGATGGACATCCATACGAAACTGATGAGCAGATACACTCAGGTCCCTCAGTGGTGGTTCATCGTCATCCTCGTCGCCAACATCGCTCTTACCATCTTCGCCTGCGAGTACTACATCGATCAGCTCCAGCTGCCCTGGTGGGGTGTGCTGCTAGCCTGCTTCATTGCCATTTTCTTCACGCTTCCCATCGGAATCATCACGGCCACCACGAACCAGGTGTGTACTCGCTACTCCTTGGCATGCATCTCCTTCACCAAGTCAACTAATCCGATTGATTCTCTCTCGATCGATGAAGTAGACGCCAGGCCTAAACATCATTACAGAATACGTCATGGGGTACCTGTATCCCGGCCGCCCGGTCGCCAACATGTGCTTTAAGGTATACGGCTACATCAGTATGACACAGGCGTTGACTTTCTTGCAAGACTTCAAACTGGGGCACTACATGAAGATACCTCCCCGAACTATGTTCATGGCTCAGGTTCGTCTACCGTTCCTTCTTAGGTTTCACCACACGATGGATCTTCAAATCTCTTTGACATGCAGAACCCGCCTTAATGATTAATGTAGGTTGTAGGCACCTTAGTTGCGGCAATCGTTTACTTGGGCACAGCATGGTGGCTCATGGAGACCATTCCCAACATCTGCAACACCGAGCTCCTGTCTTCGGACAGCCCATGGACGTGCCCCAGCGACCATGTGTTCTACGACGCGTCCGTCATATGGGGTCTCATCGGCCCTCGCAGGATCTTTGGCGACCTCGGCACCTACTCAGCCATCAACTGGTTCTTCCTGGTCGGCGCTGTGGCGCCGCTGCTCGTCTGGCTGGCACACAAGGCCTTCCCAGGCCAGGACTGGATCCGTCTCATCAACATGCCCGTCTTGATCGGCGCCACCGGCATGATGCCGCCGGCGACGGCTGTAAACTACACCACATGGATCATCGTCGGCTTCTTCTCGGGCTACGTGGTCTACCGCTACCGGCGCGACTGGTGGACGCGGCACAACTACGTGCTCTCGGGGGCTTTGGATGCTGGCCTCGCCTTCATGGCCGTGCTGCTGTACCTGTGCTTGGGATTGGAAGACATCAGCCTCAACTGGTGGGGGAATGACTTGGATGGCTGCTCTCTGGCTTCTTGCCCCACCGCCAAGGGTGTGATAATTGAAGGTTGCCCTGTGTCCTGATCTCATGCCAAATTTTGCCTCGAAATGGCAGCATATATATAGATTGATTGATCGTTTAAAGTTGTGAATATGTATCAAAGACAGAGATTGGATTCGGTAGATATAAATAAATAATATAATATAACCGGAGACAGTGAATCGAATGGACCGGCTTTGGCCCGTTCTAAGATGCCGAAGTATCAGCGCGGTAAGCCGAACCCGGTCCATCGGTTCAATTGGCCTTGGGCCACGCCGCTCCATTTCCCAATTGGTCGACGGCCGAGTTGCTATTTAAGCGTCCGAACCGTGTCTTCTCGAGTGTTTTGCCTTCTCATCAGAGAAGCTGAGCGGAACCAAAGCCCTCCTCGGGCGATCGCCTCAAGAACCCTTGTGAAGCGCCAAACCCAACCCTCTCCCGTGGTTCCGCCTCGGGAGGAGATCGATGGCGGTCTCCGCAATGCTTCGAGCTCTGAGACGGCACGATCTGTCGCCGCTGCCCGCTCTGTTCTCTCGCCTCAGATTCGTGAGTTCCTTCTTGGATAATTTTCACCTCTAGAAGCGATTTGGATCTAGTAATCGTGATGAGGTTCAATCTATTGCTTTCCGGAAAAGTTTTGGTGTTGTTTTCGTAGGTGGACATCGTTTGGACGTTCCATTCACCTCCCACTTCGGATGTATTAGATTCACCTCATTTTGTGTTAGGGTGATATGCAATTTGTTACTATTGTTCATCATTTCTATATAGTTTATCTTTCTTTTTTCTGTTATGCTTTTATGCGTAGATGATAAATATAACAATTCCAAGTGATCTTGTCAATTACCAATGGGTGAAGTATATTTGGCATTTAGCTCAGTGTTTGCTTGATGATTTGAAGTTTCTGCGCATCATACTGTCTCTACCCATAGTATATTTGATTTTAGCCGACCACAGGAGTATGTTCTGAAATCAATTGTAGAAACAGGATCTTGTTGTCATGTGTATGACATGGTTTACCCTCAACTTAGACTGATCTTTTGGTTTCCATTGGAAATTATTAGCTAGCTGGGTAATGCCCCAACTATTTGGCTAATTAGTTAGCTAACATCTAGGCGGGTAATAGTGATAGTGGATGAATTTAGTCCTTGCATCACTGGGTTGTCCCCTTATTTGAGTATTAGTGTATCATTTTTGTTTCAGAGAAGCGTAGCAAAAGTTAATAAAGTACTTGAAAATTTTCCTTACTATTATGATGTGAGTAGCAAATGTTCACACTATGTGAAACATATTGATTGAATATTAATAAGCCAATCTCAAGATTTGTCATCTCTTAGAGCCTTAAATGGATGATTTGTTTGCCCAACATATGTACAGTGTATATATCTAAATAAATCTACATGGTATGAGAATCTTAGATATGTGAACTGCCCAAACATGTGAAGGTGGTCTGATAAGTGTTGGTGTCCACATGGACTCAACATGGATGTGATGCACTTTTTTGGACTTTTCATATTTCATCTTTGTTTCTGCAGTTATCTGGCAATGCAAGCATGCAGTTGGGTGCTTCTCGTCTTGGTCACAGAGGGGCTAGTTTGGTTAGACCCTTCAGGTTTCATCCTATGCATATAATGTTGAAGTACACTTTCAGACTATCTCCTTTAAGGTGATCACAGTACAGTTCTCTAGTATTCTTTGGTTTGTTTCACCAAGAACAAGTTTTTCTCCAATGCAGCTCAAAGCCAGCAGGAAATGATATAATTGGAATTGATCTTGGAACTACAAATTCTTGTGTTGCAGTTATGGAGGGAAAGGTGGCACCTCAGTCGTCTTCGCCAAAGTCCTTTTTTGCATATGATAATTTGTAAGTCTGTTTAAATCCACAAGATTATACAATTTTCTTGTTTATTACAGAATGCTAAAGTTATAGAAAACTCAGAAGGAGATCGTACCACGCCACCTGTTGTAGCTTTTAATCAGAAGGGAGAACTACCTGTTGGAACTCCATCAAAACGTCAGGCAGTGACCAATCCTACAAACACTCTTTTTGGGACCAAGGGACTGATAGGCCGTCTCTTTGATGATCCTCAGGCACAGAAAGAGATGAAGATGGTTCCTTTTAAGATCGTGAGGGCACCTAATGGGGATGCATGGTTGAAGCCAACGGTCGGCAGTATTCGCCCAGCCAGATCGGTGCATTTGTTTTGACAAAGATGAAAGAAACTGCTGAATCTTATCTTGGGAAGTCCGTGTCTAAGGCAGTTATCACAGTTCCTGCATATTTTAATGACGCGCAACGTCAGGCTACAAAGGATGCAGGGAGAATTTCTGGTGTTGATGTGCAAAGAATTATCAACGAACCAACTGAGCTGCACTTACTGACTGGCTGAACAACAAGGAGGGTCTCATTGCAGTTTTTGATCTTGGTGGTGGTATATTTGATGTTTCAATATTAGAGATATCAAATGGGGTATTTGAGGTATATTTTCTTTATGATCTCACTTCAATTTCAGGTCAAGGCAACAAATGGTGACACTTTCTTGGGTGGGGAAGATTTTGACAACGCATTGGTAGAATTCTTGGTTGATGAGTTCAAGAGAACAGAGGGAATAGATCTTTCAAAGGACAGGCTGGCTCTGCAGAGGCTTCGAGAAGCAGCTGAGAAGGTTAAGATTGAATTGTCATCAACATCTCAGACTGATATCAATCTTCCATTTATAACAGCTGATGCTTCAGGAGCAAAACATATGAATATCACTCTGACCAGATCAAAATTTGAGACTTTGGTTAATCACTTGATCGGAAGAACAATAAATCCCTGTAAAAGCTGTCTGAAGGATGCAAGCATAAGTACCAAGGATCTTGATGACGTTCTTGTTGGTGGAATGACTAGAGTTCCAAAAGTTCAGGAAATAGTTTTGGAAATCTTTGGAAAGATTCCAACCAAGGGAGTAAATCCAGATGAAGTTGTTGCAATGGGTGCTGCTATCCAGGGTGGTATTCTCCGTGGAGATGTTAAAGGGCTGCTCCTCTTAGATATCACTCCCTTATCGCTAGGTAATGAGACACTTGGTGGTATCTTTACGAGACTGATCAACAGGAACACTATCATTCCCACGAAGAAGAGTCAGGTAAGGTTCAGTTCAAATAGTTGAATTGAGCTTAAGTTTCTATTAGTCAAAACATGAAGTTATGCATATAGCAAATTTGGCAAAAAATGAAAGGTGACATCAAGTAGCAAAGATTCACTGTCTTTGATCTACACAAAATTATAAATACAAGTCCTTAGCCTTCTTTTTCTTATGGATCAAAGTCTTGGGAAAATTACTTCAAAACTCTTGGTTGATGGTACAGATACCCATGATCAAGGATGTGCCAAGCCTATTGGTTACTGGCACTAAACATATATGGATACTAGTCATGTGATCAAGTGCTGTCCTGGCACTAGATGCAGAGTCATGAATTCTGATTCACACACCATGCCAACCCGACACTGGTGTGTAATATTCTTGACTTGTCTAAAATGCCCTATGATATGGTTTCAAGACTAGGTATCTCTATAATCTTGACTCATTTAAATTATCTTAAGTTATGCCTTCAAGACTAGGGACATCTTGTTTCGACAGCACCTCTTCGTTGTTGGAAGACAGCTTACCAGACTTTTGGTGTAGACTCACGTGGGGGATGCTTATGCTTTTGTATGTTGAGTGTTTTAAAATAATATTTAACACACAGTATTAAGGTTTATATAATTGTAAAAAAGCTGAATTAGTTCCTGAATCATACATAATGTTTCTTAAATAAAATTTTCATATATCAATACACTAATCTTTATCTTTAATGTATAACCATGTCACCGTTTTCACATTTTTAAATATGTACTCAAGTACGCAACCATTTCGGATGATTCAAACCATGATACATCAGATCCTCCTAGCATGAGTACCATAGGTATGATTTAGAAGATTTAAAACAGATCAATATGTAATATCCAATATGCATCAAGGAACATATTAGAACTTAGTATTGTGACAGCTCTGCCTCCAGGAAGTTCAAGTTATATACATTCATGCAGCTATACTTTACTAGCCAATGTTAGGACATGATGTAGCTCAATTGTTAGAAGAAATTTAAAGATGTCTTTTCTTTTTTAACATCCGCTTTTCTGTTTCCTGATTTCTTGAGCAGCCCCTTTACCTACTTCTTTTTTAACTTAAACGATAGCCAAAGCCATTGAGATATAAAATTTGTTGAGATCAATAATCATTTCATCTTAGTCAACTTGAAGAGACTGACACAGATTTTTAACTCGCATTTTCTCTGCTGAATGTTGTATACTCTATATCAATGTATATTTTTCCTATATTTTGGTAATTCATTATTTCGGGTATTGTGACAGTCTCTGCTAAAGACAAAGCCACTGGAAAGGAGCAGCAAATCACTATTCGCTCATCAGGTGGCCTCTCTGAGGATGAGATTGAGACGATGGTCAAGGAGGCCGAGCTGCATGCTCAAGAACAGTGCTGACACCACAATTTACAGTATTGAAAAGAACTTAAGCGAATACAAGGATAAAATTCCGGCCAAGGTAGCTTCTGACCTACGCAAAGAGATGGCAGGAGACAAAATCGACAGCATCAAGGCCAAGCTTGATGCAGCAAACAAGGCAGGAAGTTCGGGCGGGTCATCATCTTCTGGTGGTTCTCAGGGTGGCGACCGGGTTCCGGAGGCAGACTACGAAGAGGTCAAGAAGTAGGGTATCTGACAGATGATTACAGCCCTACTATAGCAAGTCAACTCATCATGTGTGGGAGTTACTATCACCCTCATCTAATTTCGGACTCTTTTCTTTCGTGAAATAAGAAACAACGGTTTCTACTAGATAGTACTAACTCCTGTCGCTTGATCATTCTCCTCTCCAGGTAAATCAAGTGCCACAGGGTTTTGTTGTCGCGTTGGATTCCAAGCATTTCTGGTGCTTCCTACGGAGAGCTGATCAAACCTGCTGTCCCCCGAATAGGAGCAAATTGTGGACATTTCCCTGTCAAAGACGCAGACTTATTTGATTCCAAGATCAGGCACTATCCTTTGTCGAAAAATTCTTGTAGTATGTAATCATATGAGCGTTTGTTCTTGTTCATACAACTTGTCTCTTGATATCAGACACTTGAATTCTTCTCGTATGTATTCACTGTGAGTATTATTCGATCTCCAAGTCCCAAGAACTGCTCTCATCTCTACACTGGTCGACCACCATCAAGACTCACAAAAGTTAACGTGCCTTGTAACAAAACATGCAAAGACTATATGTATCGCTGATATCTGTAGAGCCCTCCTGAGAGAAAAAACAATGCAGATTGATCTTGTATGGATAGATTCATAACCTAGATGAAATGATGTGGATGCTTGTGGTTGTCTCGTTAGGAACAGAAGAGGTTTGATCCAGTTGGTGAAACAGTGCAGTAACAAAAGCCATGAGATTCTTTCGAGTCTAAAAGGCAAGTGCATGGTGCTGTTGTTAGATATGTTTGTGATCATAGGAATATGCTTAGTTTTCAGTTCGGATGACACAACGCAGCGAAGCCAAGTCACCGCAAGAAGGTTGCCGGTGATGGTGCGTGAGCCCTGCGACGTCGCGTCCATCGGGTGCAAGCTGACGTTTTCTGCTTCCGTGTGGGGAGTCTCCGATTTGAAAGCTGTCATTTTTACCTTCTCAAACCCTAACCTTCTCTCTCTCTCTCTCAGTATTTCATGCTTCGCCAACAGAAGAAAACAAGGTAATGGAGATGGCGGTAACAGCCACAGTAGTGCAATGTTCTTAAGCGAAAAGCAAAGCTGGTTGTGAGAGGTTTCACATGTTCAAGTCTCTCTCACTGCTCTATCTATTTCCTCCAAAACAAAACCTAAAGGGTGCAGAAGGTTTCTTTATGCTTCTTCCATGAAGAGAAAGCTTCTCTTCAAAAACTAAGGTCATCAACCACGGTAGAAATATCTAAAGATCAAAGGTACATATATATACATGTATACCCGTAATCTCTGATCAGTATCATAACGCCGACTGCAAAAGGCCTCGTAAATTGCCTCAGGCATTTGACGTAATGAAGTCTATGGCAACACACGACCATGCTCGGCAAACAAAGAAAAGAAACCCCTAAGAGGGATTGCAAACATGGGAAGAGAGAGAACAAAGAAACCAGAAAGACATCGGAGATCCAAACTCGGTCAACCTGGAAAACCTTGCAGGGAACCTCCCCACCGTGCAGATTTGCAAGGAAAAAGAAAGCTAAGAAGAAATAGTACTGTCAGCACACAAGCAAAGAAAGCTGAACCATGTCAAGAAGAACTGAGAGATGCAGAGCTGGTTAACCTGGGAAGACAACCGGGTAACTCTGCCTGCAGGTCTGCAAGGAAAAAGAAAGAGAGACAAAAGAAGAAACCCTTCTTGGAAGGTAATGATGAAAGCCTCTTACCCTGCATGTCAGCATGAGCAGAAAGGATAGATCATGAAAAGAAGGTAGGTAGTCGTAACCCCTCCCCACCATGATTGCTCCAATCTGCTCATCCTCACAACATCAACACAAAGCAAAGAAAACAGGAAGAAGAAGACGAAGAAGAATAGGAAAGAGAAAACATACTGTACCTGCCAAAACAGGAGATGAGATCAATATAAGAGAAGCTGGGTCACTACTGGTAGAGATGGAAGCTGTGATTGAGGGGAATGAAGCCTGGTCCGAGATCTCTTCACACGCAACAACAGTGAAGGAGAAGATGGCCTCGAGCCAGACAACATTCCCCTCAAGGAAAAAGCTTCCCTTTCTTGATGGTCCTCTCAGCTGCCTTTGGCTTTATCCTCCTCTCCCCCCTCCCTCCCCCATGACTTCCGGCTTCCTTCCGGCTGCTGCAAGAGATGTTTGAGCAGCATATGAGGCGATGATGAAGGAATGATTACCCTCACTCCGTATAAGGAGATGCGTGCAAACGAGTCACAGAGAGAGAGAGAGAGAGAGAGAGAGCAGTGGGTGTGCGGTTGCAATAAAGAAGGAAACAACAAGAAAATTTAAGCGAGGATGTGTGTGTGTGTGGCTGTGGGGAAGAAGACGGAGTAAGAGACAAGACATAGCGGCAGGCCGCGACCCCACAGCTGGGGCTGTCCTCGGAAGAGACCACGAACCCATGCACTCTCTCTCTCTCTCTCCGCTTGACTCTTCTCTTCTCCACCTTCTGCACGTGATAACGCCGGTGGCAGGCAGGCCCTCCTTTCTCCTATAGTTAATTCTCACTGCCATGGCCTTGGAATTGCTGCTGCAAGCTACTGATACCTTTCTGTGCATTCTTGGTCCAATTGGATCTTGACGGCAGGGACTGCACTCTGAAAGGGAAATGAGAAGGAAAACAGTAGATTTAAATGGAGTGGTTGAGTTGATCAGAGCCTGCAGGAGTACGGTCTCACACTTGCCCACCACCACCACCACCACCACCACCACCACCACCACTTTTGTGTAGTTCTTCGATACCAGTC
The DNA here is from genome assembly GCF_036884655.1 of Musa acuminata AAA Group. NCBI lineage: Eukaryota > Viridiplantae > Streptophyta > Magnoliopsida > Zingiberales > Musaceae > Musa > Musa acuminata. Next base: position 4,378,947 of record NC_088355.1, on the reverse strand, counting down.
TCAATATGTATGATCTACATGTATACATACGTATACATAGGGCATGTCACCTGAACAACGTTCGCAATATGACATCTTTCGTCACACAACAATATCTCACATCATATGCCAATCAAGTGTTATTTTCTTGCTTGGATTGATTGCAACAACTCTTCTTTTTCTTGATGAAAGGACGAAGGCACGCGGGGGGTGAAAGAGGAGGCAGCCCTCCACCTACCCAAGAAAAGGTCAACAACGGACAAGATGATACTGTGCGACAATTTAAGTGAAGTCTTGGAGTCATAACCTGTAGCAGCAACCTAATAGCCTCCTCCACCAAGAACTAGTAGCCTACATTTTAAATCTCTCTCTCTCTCTCTCTCTCTCTCTCATACGATCATCTGAGTACCTGACAAGGAACTCTTTTCACTGCCATTTTAATTGCATGCATCTTTTCAAAGGCCGAAGATGAAGAAGGACGTCATACTCTCCACTGTCCTACGATGGGAGTGGGAAGGAGATCAACGTGCACACTATGGTTGATCCGGAAAAGTAGGTTATTGTCGCTCGATCAAAGCGTCCAAGTTTGAATCTGTCTACAAATCCTAATCGTGGAACATGTGGGAGAAGCTGAAATGGAAGAGCAAATCTGGTTGCCACCCATCTAGGAGTGTTGGTGATGAGCTCTGATGACGAAGATCCTAAAGCTAGCGGGCGTGGTCAATCGCTGAGGCAGTGGAGGAGGTCAGTTCTGGCAGCGTCGCTGCGTTGGAGAAAGGCTTGGGTTGTCCTCGATCGATGTAACTGATGTCGAGGAGAGGGAGGAGAGTAGTTTTGGGACGTGGCGGGAGGAGGAGGAGGAGGAAGGGGGGGGGGGGGGGGGGGGGGAAGGGAAGAAGCAGCGGGGATCGCGAGGAGTCTGCTCTGGAGTTTTTCTTGGAGTCCGGTCACTGCCGGTGAGAATAAGACCACGGCGGTTGCACGCTTTTGCAATGTTTTTGGGTTTTTTGAGGCTCTAATCGGCACCTCTGCTCGTCGGTACTTCGCAATCTGCTGACCGTCCGTGAGAGTAAGACTATGGACGGCTTTAGGTTTTTTCGAGTCTCTCGGTCGACCGACCACCATGCGGTGACGGCACACGGTGACTCTGGAGAATACTTGGTATCCGCTGACCTCCGGTGTCAATAAGAGTCTAGAATTTGGACGCTTTAGCAACGTTTTAATTTTATTCGAGGCTCTTATCAAACTATCAGGATGCGGTAACCTCACCCGAGAAGTTTCCGCACCTCCCCCGCGGTGGGAGTAAGTCGTTGCTCTAAATCCGAGGAGGCGGCAAGCAAACATATTTTTGCTTAAAATATATATATGTTTAATGAATATATTTAAGAGATAAAAAGAATTAGCCATAAAATATTATTTATGTTAACAGAGTGGCATCAAATATTTATTTTTTCCTTCCTTGTTCCGTTCTTCGTCTTCAACCTCATGTAGACAAAATGGAGGATGATTCGGGACTAATTATATATCAACCCTTACTTGGCCCTATTAGTATCATGATTTTTATATTTTAAAATTTTATATTAAAAATAAAATATATAATTTCATTCTCATCAGCTGTATTGACGAAAAATATAATACATTATGTTCTTCATCAATGCAACATGTTATATTATATATTATGTTCAATCCAACATGTTATATTATATATTATGTTCTTCATCAATGCAACTAACGATGCTAGTATAAAAAAAATTATTTAACTTTCAAAACTATAAAAGTCTCAATATAAATTTTTTAAATACAAAAATTATGATAAGATCTAAGTATAAAGAATCATATATAATTAGCTCGATGATGGAAGCATAAGATAGATACCTAACAATAATTTGAGATCTTGACTCAAGGAACAAAGCTTTAAAATGGTTGAATATGAGTGCAATGTCAAGTTGAATCATCATACACATTACCTCGAGTATATTGAGCATGCACTGACCGACGAACCAATCATGACATTCACCAATGAGCCCAATGTTCAATCCAATCTCAACCCTATAATGTCAATTTTGACTCCACTCCCCAGTCAACTTAAACGACCAGGTCCGGAGTCAAATCAGTCTCGAGCGGCAGACAGAGAAGAGTCAGGTGGCAGTACAGATTTTTGACCTGCGTAGATTTGTTCTAGTAAAGGCATTAAGAAAAGTAATTTAAAAGATACTGCTCTGCACCCCTTCAGATCCATTCCAGCTTTTTTCTGATCCACTGTGGGTGCAACAGAACACAAGAAATAGATCAGACCACTGTCCCACCAAAACGAAAGAAAGAAATCGACAGTAGCAACAGAGGACACACTGGATGAACAATATTCACACGACCATGCAAATCTATAGAATGGATGATAAGATTGCCCGTCCCAAGTTGAATCTTCAAGACCATCATCATCTCTCTGTTTCCCTTTACTCACTGGGAAGAACAAGACTTCATGCATTGACCCCCTTGAAGCATCATATTGGTAGGAGCATCATGCAGTGGACCATCTTTTTGTAATGCACTCTAAGAAGCTACTATGTCAAGTTGAAAAGGAGAAAAAAAAAAGATAACAAAGAAGGAAAAGAAATGGTGAAAATGACATGCTCTATATTTAATGGATCAAATATTAGAGATCTACAACAATGGTCACCGAATCTAGCGATGTCTTGTGTTTGAGCTGCGTATAGTGACACCATGTAAATATCTGGTGTATCCGAGAACGTTGAGCTTCCCATCCTCTGGTCTAATCCAGTCTTTCAGAAAAGAATAAGACGTCGGGGGAATATTCAGTTCCTATGGACAGAAGGATACGTTAGAGTCTTAACACATTATACAGTCAATTGGAAACATAAATAGAAAGCTTATTATATGACTTGGTACCTGTGCCAGTTCCTCAACAGAGATGACTCTGTTTCCCTCCCGTTCAAAATGCTCGAAAGCTCTACTGGCTAGCTGTTCCCAACCTTCCAAAGCTTCAAGATGATAGGGGCTGATTGCAGCAGCACAGAATTCCTCAAAATCCATCCATCGATATGAGAGTGGCTCCAACTGGATTTCCGATCATACATTACTAAATATAACTGATATTTTCAGTAAAAACTGAAGGCGACATTAAATGGCATGACAAATGCATCCTTTATTATTTCCAGTATAATTTTTTTGTGCATCTGATAGTGATCTATAAGATGAGACATAGATTTCCAGTATAATGGATGCCTCACCGCATTTAGTATGTCTGTAACCCTAGACTCCCTCATTGCTTCCGTTGCATTTTGCATTAGTGCCTGCACCAAATGCACATAGATTGAAGAAAAGAATCATGTATATAGTATATCGGGAAAAAAAACTCTCAGCTATTACATTTCCTTCTACCAAATGCTGTTCTACCGATATGTTTAAGAAACAAAAAAGGGCATACTGACCATCCGAAAGTTTTCAAGGAATATGTGTCCATCTTTATTTGGTTGTAACAAATTAAACTGAAATCTTAGATAAAATAGCTCGTCCTCTGTTAAACCTTTAGATAGCGCCTGCAAAAGAGGTACAGAAGAATATAAAATTATTAAATATATCACAAAATCCACTAGCATGGTCAGACTGAGGTCAACATGCATATATAGGTAAATATATAGATGCATCTACGTGTGTATACCTAAAATGTCACAAATCTTGCAGAAGGATGAAGAACTGAGAATAAATAGGGCATCCATTAACAAAACAACAAAGTTGCAACATTTGTTCCTCTGTGTGCCCCTATGTGGTCGATGCATAGAACAAACACTGTCATGTACAGCTGAAACGACTTTGACCATTGAATGATCAAAATGCTATATCTGCTTTTGTGGAACTCCTATTAACTACTTACCAGTTTGTAGCCCTCATCTCTTTCATTGTCTAAATTATGGGCACTTCCAATCCATACTTTTCCATTTACAAATCTCATCCTCCCACACATCTTCCTGATGCTGTCCTGTTATTCCTCTTTTTCTTCATAGCTGGTGACTTTCACATATTACGGCTTCTGTCCAATAGTCTCTTCTTTTCACCTTGACCTAATGTTCTTCCTCTGCATGTTGCCTTTTTTCGCCACCATCACGATTCCTCTCAGATAACTTTACTGCATATGGCCACATGATGAAATCCTAGGATACTTTCACGTGTCTACATGCTCATATGTGCAGTTTATATAGATTAAATAGTCACATGATGACTGGTATAATGATGTGTATGGTTACTGCATTGGAATAGGCATTTTATTCTAATTCTTCTCGTGTTTTCACAATCATAGTATGCTGGTATTCTTAAAGGCTACTATTTAACATTCAGTTCTTAGTTTTCATGCATTTGACTAGGAAAGTTTCTTCTTTTTGACTTTCAAGACGTGTTATCCCTAATTGATATAGCCTGGATGTGTGTGGACTTACCTCAAAATACAACATGAGAAGTTCCAAACTGCAATCTTGCCTTGTCGCTAATTAAGGTAGAAAACACATTTTTTCCTCCTTTGGCAATCAAGTCATAACTGGCTTATTTTCAGTTGGAGAAAGTGAACAGTAAGAAGGGAAAATAGGCCACATGCAATAGAAAACACATTTTTTCCTCCTTTGGCAATCAAGTCATAACTGGCTTATTTTCAGTTGGAGAAAGTGAACAGTAAGAAGGGAAAATAGGCCACATGCAATAGAACAGACAGTGTGTCATGAATATACAAAGTGATCTTTGACCTGAACAAATTACATATCTACATTTTTACATATCAGGTTAATTTTTTGCTTGTATAATGGTAACCCAGAATAAAAATCCTAGGTATAAGAAAGAACTCTTTTTTTTTCAGATGCATCTGTAAGAAGTAAACAAACAAAGAGACGATAGAGCTATCAAATTCTTGGTACATATTCACATATACCTTTAATGCAGCTCGTTTGAGAGGTGTGGCACGTAGATATGACTTGATTAACTTAAATATCAGCATGTCCAGAGGAATTTGCCGTTGTTCATCTCTCAACCAAGGGTGCGCTGCCATCAAAGAAGCAAAGGTTACTTTTCAGAAATTGAGTATAGCTCAAAACCTCAAAAACTAGCTAAGCTTAATCTGATATCGAGTGGAAAAAAGTGAAGCTACAAACATAAGGACTAACAATGAGCTAATATGTAGAACAATACTGTCTCTTTGTTAATGAAAACAAATTATAAGTAGTGAGGAGTACAACTTACTCAAAGCCTGTGCAGCTGTCATTCTTTTTCTGTAATCCTTATTTAGAAGTCTTTTCACAAAATCTTTAGCTTCACAAGAAACATCTGGCCATGGTGAATCATCAAAGTTGGGATCAGCTCTCAGCACAGAACGAAAAATTCCCGATTCTGTCCTTGCCCAGAAAGGTCTACTACCACACAGCAAAATATACGCTATAACACCAATACTCCAGATATCTGCCTCTGTACTGTATGATCTATGTAGGACTTCAGGAGCAACGTAGTATGCACTTCCAACAATATCATTTAGTCTTTCTTCTGCACAATCATAAATAATTTTTTTACTAAATATCAACCATAATAGGATGGAACATGCCAAAGTAAAAAATAGTGACAAAAGAGAATGTCCGAAATAAAAAAAATTGAGCAGTTTGAGAGACAAATGTACTAGAGATGCCAGGTTAGACAGGGCCATGGGATATTCAACTACTAGGTTACACAACCAGGTTAATTTCCCAGTTAGTATCCCTTCTCTCCATGACATCTCTGTTTAAGAATAGTTTTTTCATCCTTATTCTCATTTATATTCTTCTTTGAAACAAATTCAGAGGATGGTCCAGCCACAAGCTATAGTCCCCTTCCCACTGTCCCAGTCCCCATATCAACTGATTCAGCATTTCATCAAGTTAGGCAGGTTGATCTTATAAAAGTATGAAGCACCCACTTCAGACCTACTCCTAACAATTCTGGTTGCAATAGGTGGTACAATATTGTGAAGTTAATAAAATTCAGATGTGATCAGTGACCAAATAAGAAAGAAATATATATGATCAGAAAGCTAGAGCCAGAAAACACTTCTGTACAGCTAACGCTTCAACCACCTTCCATTCTGATCCTCTTATATATATATATATATATGTGTGTGTGTGTGTGTGTGTGTGTGTGTTTTCACAGACTAGCCATTAAAAAGATATGATCCTTTTATCTGATGTTCATAGTAAGATTTGTCCTTTTTCTACTTGTATACATTTATTTTGATCATGGGCCTACACATAGTTCCATTCCTTTTTAACCAATCTGTTTTCCTCCCATTACTCGTATGATATCAGCTTATGCAACATTTTTTATCTCTATGTGCTATGTCTATGCATAAAAGCTGAAAAAAAAATATAAGGCTTTTATTGCATCAAATTCTTATACATGATCATAATGTCCATTGAAAAGTAAACTCATTTCATAAGACCAGAAACGACAGCAGAATATCACCAAATCTAAATGCTTCTTTTCAGAGGACTTTATATAATAAAATCTAAAACAATCACAACATGTGACTCTGATAAAATTAAAATTTTAATATAACCAAAATCTGATGATTCCAGAATAGCTGCATATCTTCATGTCTGGAGTGACTAAATTGACAATAAAGGATAACAGATAAGCACAAAATTACATGTAATTGGCAAATGCTCACCTGGTTTAATAAAATCAGAAAGACCAAAATCAATCAACTTCATTGGTGAATTTTCATCTTTCGTAGCGAAAAGAAAATTCTGTCATCAACAATAGAAAAACATCAGCAGCATAGAAAAAAAATGTTAAGAAAGAATGAGAGAAATAGTTACTGCAGAAAATAGCATATGCTGCAATGACTTAGTAGTTTGTGATATAGACCTCTGGCTTTAGATCGCGATGTACAACACCTTGAAGATGACAAAAGGCAACTACACTGAGAATTTGAACAACAATAGCCTTTGCATCCTCCTCCAAGTACCTTCCACCTCTTGAAAACACAAGAAATAAGGATTTCAATAAAAAAGTTAATGTATGAATAAGAAACATCAAAGAGTTGTTAATGATCTCAAAGAAAAACCTGGATAGAATTCTATCTAATAATTCTCCACCTTCACATAATCTGGAAAAAAGGAAAAGAAAGAGATAGTAGGATTGTCACACCAAAACACCAAAATGTATAATGCACATATCATCGTCATTCATCATGGAGAAACCTTTTCTTTTATTAATCTTCAAAAAGGATTCTCATTTATCAATAAGTCATACTAAGTGGGATGCAATATGCATATTTTAACAGTATTTACAGGACAGCAGAGAATCAATCAATCCAACCTAGAATAACAAGGAACAAATATCAGAGAGTGTAGCGCAGGTAATTATATTCCTAATATTACGAAAGTCATTAAAACAATGAGAAGAAAATTAAGAAGACATACTCCATGACTATGTAGACGTTAAGTGCATCCTCACATGCATCATAAAACTTGACAAGATTTTTATGGCCAGACAAAGATTTCAGGATTTTGACCTCCCTACGAACATCTTCAATTGAAATTGGTGTTGTCATCTGTAACCAAAAAAAAAGGTAAGCTAACCACATGGTCAAATTAAAAACCAGTATGCAGCATGGGTGATCATCTTATTATGCTAGGCATGAGTCGAGTTCTAAATATAGACTCAGAAAATGCCAATACTCAGATCACCAATATGTAGATGTGAAGCAAGGCATAATATATCCCTTTTGTCTATAAATGAAAAAATTGCTCCAAGCTGATACAAAATTTTCACTTATGCTAGCTTTGGCCATTTTTTTATTCATTCAATGTGGCAGCCAGTCACAATTGGATGTCAATGGAACTATTTAATTCAAACACAAACTTGGTGTTACTTGTCCTAGTAGAACCAAAAATTGAAATATCAGTATGGCCAATATATATCAATCAAATAGTCGTATTGACATGTATAACTCCGTACTGGTAAAGTATATGTTTATTTTTCATTATTTTATTCAATTATACTAGGTAGTACAGGTAGGTATACTAATACCATATTGATCCAACAAATCATTGAAGTTGTTATCGGACCAATATTTAAATCATTTGAGAAAATTGTGGCGGAGCAGCTACTAATAATGACTGAATTCCTCTTCCCAACAAATATGAAGTCAATAAATTTGTTTACTCCTTGAAACAAATAGCCTCCTACTTTCCCCCTTCCTTTTAGAAGGTAAAACAATTAGATTTGAGATCACTAGAATAAGGAAAACAGCAAAAAATTTATCTAAATAACTTCAATATAAATGATCCTCACATCTAGGCACTTCAATGGATATCTATATGCATACAGTGAAATGAATGTAACTGACCACGACAATTTTTTGATAAAATTATTAAGGCATCTTATCAAACTGCATTTTACTACTATTGCATCCCACTGAAACTCTAGGAATTCAAGTTGAAACCACTAATTTGACACACTGCCATGCATGCAGGTGCTTTGCATCACATAGTCTTTCTGATTTCATTTTTCCAGAAATCGCTGCAAACCAAGATAAATTGTCACTCATCTAATCAATCCATTTAGGGCAACTATCATACTTTTTGTAGTACACATTGCTTGCACAAACATGTTAGCTTTTCTAGAGTGTTCATAATATGTTAGTGAGTGTGGACATGCACATTTATTAGATGAAATAGTAGATGGTTATATTATATAGTGACTCGATGATTGTACCAGAGGATTTAGTTATGTCCTTCCATTTCTTGAGCCAATGACCAAAAAAATCCTATCAAGTATAGAAGCATTTTGATAAAGCGTCTCACCTTCTGCAAATCGTTGGTTGTCACTAAGATTCATACACTGGAAATTCTAACTAATCAGAAGTGAGAATGCGATATATCCTGTGTGCAAGTAAACAATGAGTACATGGTTTACATACATGCTTAAAACCATATAAGGGTGAAATGTCATCAAAAGAAAGCACGAATTGCTATTTCATTATTAATGAGTCAATGGCAAACCATAACTGATCTTAGAGCCTCTAGAGCTCACTGGCATGCTGTTTCTTAATTCTTGTCACAGAATATACAGCATTCATGCCATGCAAGCAGGCACAACTCTTCGGCACCCTTCCCCTCCCCCAACTCACCCGCCCACACCAAAAAAAAAAAAGAGGACAAAAACGAAAAAGGAAAACAAAATAGAAGAGACTAATTTTAAGTTAAGAAGCAATCTATCGATAGTCATATTGTCGACCGACCTAATGGGATAATTGACTCATTAGTTTTGTTGAAGACTCTGAACCACTATCCTAAAATGAACCAACAAACAAAAATGATGAGGAAGAGATAACCATGCTGGACCTAATAAATTATATAATTCGGAATATATCATTTGGCAGTAAATAGTTGGCGATTGTTAAAGAAACACTAAGGGTAGAGACGGGATAAGAGTGAACCAAAAAATGTCCTCCTTGGACATCCCACCGCACCTTTGCTTTGGAGATAATCTTGACGGCGACAAGCTGACCCTTGATCTCGCCTTTCTTGGCAGTGGCCAAGCACGTGTGCCCAAAATGCCCCCTTCCAACCTCCTTCCCTAGTTCATACTTGGCCCCGAAGTTCTTGCCGTACCCGAAGCTCTTATCCAGCGGCCTCTCCACCTCCCCAGTCCCGTCCTCGGGGATCGGCCCTTCCTTAGGCTTCGGCGGGCCCTGGCGCTTCACGAGGGCGGCCATTATATGCTTCGCCGGGGACGGCGGCGGGAACGGCCGGCGGAAGAATCGCCGCGGGGTTGACCTCGCCGGCGATGGGGAGATCCCGTCGGGGAGGGGGCTGGCGGATCCTTGCGGGTGCGGGCTGGGCCACGCGCTGGCGCTGGCGGAGGAGCGGACGGGCGTGGCGGCGCCGCTCCGACCCTTCCGCTGCGGGGTTGGGGGCGCCGGGGAGCCGACCCTCGGTCCGCCGTTGACCGAGGTCTGGGGATCCCGATGTCGACCGGCGTCGCCGTCCTCGGCGGCAGAGACGTTCTTGCCGTAGCACTGCCCCATGGCCCTGCCCACCGCCGCTCCCTCTCCTCCGCAGACTCGTCTTCTATCTCGCTAGGGTTCGGATTGGTTCCAATCGCGAGAAGAGGGGGGGTCAAAGAGGCGGCAGTCGAGAGAGAGAACACGAGGAAGAAGGGAGACGAAGGAAGGGATCGCACTTAAACGGCTTCCTCGAAAGCGTGGGGTAGAATGACAACCTGACTTCCTCCAGGGACCGATTTGTAAGAAACCGAGCCCGGCTGAGTCAGATGGGAAGACGGGCCGACCTGGTTTTGTTTCTTCCGGTCCCATTTCAAACCGATCTGCCACAACACCCCCCGCAGCAAACGACCTGTACAACACTATCAACTCTCAGTAAGGTGACGTCATATATGGACGTGTCGGAAGCGGGATGGTTGAGAAGAGTGTTCGACGAAACGAGTGGGAGCGGGGGATGGAGGAATTCTCGGTTCGGGGTGCCGAAATCGCTCCCGAAACACTGCGTGTCGCCGAGTGCGCAAACTCGCGGTTATTACGGCACACTGACGCCGCAGTAAATCAATATAAAATGATACCTAATAAGAAAAGAAATATATATAATATATAGTATGTCTTCTTTTACATTATCTGTTTACACACCATGCTGGATTAGCACCATTGACATTATTGCAGGATGGCTGCGAGAATCATGCTAAGCCATCATGAGAAAAAGGAAAAAAAATGAAAGGAAAATAGCATTACTAAGTGGTCTTTTCTTTTTCTTTGCTTGCTTTTTTCTTTATTGGAGGAGCTGATGGCAATTGATGGAGATGCATGTAGTAGTCTTGAAGGCGATGCAACTTTGAATAGGTGGCCTTTCACTTTAAGCTTGCCAACTTTATCTTCCCTTGTGTCATCATCTTTTACTTTTTCCTTCTTGGCTTGTATTCCCTGATCATCAAGTTATCATCCTTGGAGCAAATCTCTGTGTGGAACATAGCTTTCCAAGAATCTTAGAGATGATACAATCATCCACTTGAATGCTAATGCTGATCACCTTCTCTGGTAGAGATTTTTTTAAGACCAGCTCCAAATTTGCAGGTCCATTTGAGCAAGCTCACCTTCTTGAAGTTGGTGTTTGTGGTGCTAAAAGCAAGCATTGGAAGAACAGGTCACATAGACTGTTCAGGAATCCAGAATTTGCTTTGGCAGAACAAGATTTGTGTGGTGGTGTGGTGTGGTGATGGCCAGCATCTGAATTGCTGCACAAAAAAGACTGGTGCCTGCATAGAATAATCTTCTAGGTGTTGACTGGAAAGCTTCCACTGAGAAGAGAACCAATTCTAAATGAACCTGCATTCAACCAGTAGGTGGGATCAGTTTCATGCTCCAAAGAAAGCTAAACAATTCTAAGTCAAACCATGGGTTGGAGTCTTCATTACCATTACAAAACCAAGGCTCAGTCAAATCCCCAGCCAAAGAGAAGAAGGTAAAGCAAGCTTCCACTTGTTTCCTTTGGATCCAGTGGATGCAATTGGTTGCCTTTCCATTTCTTCTTCTTCTTCTTCCTCCTCCTCTCTCTTTCAGGCAGGCAAAAGATTTATTATGAGATCACAGGCCCTGAGAGGTTGCACTCTGCAAAGTTCCACACGTTTTCTGTTCTTTTGCCTTGACTTTTAGACCAATGACTCCTTCCACCATTGACTTCTCACATCATTTGAAAGTCCTCTCTATGCTTGCTGTAGCTTAGTTGACTTTATGGATGAGATCAAACAATCTGAGTAGCACTGCTACTCCAAATACTATTTACTGGTGGCAGTAACTGCAGAGTCGTGGAAGCTTGTGTGTGCAGAATCCACAGGGTTCAATCAGCCAAGTGCTTCAGTTGTAATTCTATTTATGAAGCTTATAACAACAACAACAACAACAAATTTATCCCAATCGTCAATCTCCTTTTGTTTCCCCTAATTTTGTGCTGCTGAACATAATTTAAACATGGGCAGAAATGTAAAGGACAAATAAGATGTGTGAAAGAAAAGAAATCAAATCAGAAAAAAGGGAGAAAACTAGAGGAACTATTTTAAACTTGACTGTATCAGAGCATGAACAACATACATGGGGTATAATTCTGTAAGATGTATTTTCCAAACTAATCTTTGATGAGAAGTCTACTTTGGATTAGTTTTACCATGTTCTGAATCCTAACCTGTTTAATTAAAGAATTTATTTGAACATCAAAGTAAATATGTAACCATCAGAACTTATTCATCAAGTCAGATGTAACCAAAATACTAAAAGGACATAAGATAGTGCCATAAGAAAGGAGAGATTTCTTGAAAGTATTTATGGCTGATTTAGAAGAAAAGTATTGCAATCATGTCTTGCAGTTGCTTGAATTTGAATTGTCAAAATGTGCATGCGGTGTGTTGATGTACAAATGACCTTACCGAGAGCGCAAAAGCCACTGCTTTGCGGTTCTCAAGTTTCAGATATAGCTAGGAATAAAGGATGCAGCACTGGTTTTCTGTGGGCATTCTACAGAATTAAATCCTCACAGTTGCCGAACCATATAAGAAAATTTTACTGATGCTAGCAATCAGATATCAGCTCAAAAAAATTAGACTAAGGTGATCTAAGCATTGAAAAACTATGTCAATTTAAAATACCGCATAAGCAGTCTGTGTCTTGTGGAAACATAATCTGAAACAAGCTAATGAGACATCAACCTAAAAAATGCTTCCCTTTCTGTGCCAAGTTATGATCCAAGACTTGTAATGATATATTTATCTATAACTAAAAGGATAAATGGGAACTTTGGTTTTCTTAATGTCTGAGCTGCTTCCTTTTGGCCACTGAGATATCAGACCACAAATCTAGCACTTGACTAGTAGCATTTGGGATAAGGAAATCTTAGTTAGGTATGATTCAGGATCAGAATAATTGGTATAGACAAGAATAGTTCAACAGAAGCCTGGAAAAAAATTGTCAAGGGTCTTCTTGCCAGCTTGGATGTTGGCATGAAATGTGTGTTATGCAATTTACCTCAGATAAGAGTTATATAGTGAAGTTTCTCACAGTTTGTAAAAACTATGTGAACAATTCAAGTGGTAGCCCCGTCAAAAAAGGGAGGTAGACAACACTGTTAGATTCTCAAGCTGGAGACCAGTCATATGGCCTGCTGATTTATCTCTCATACTGTTGGTAATGTGGTGCATGTGCTGGTCACAGCTTCTCTCTCTCTCTCTCTCTCTCTCTCTCTCTCTCTCTCTCTGCCTGCATGGTTTAGCTATAAGAATACAGCCTATACCCAGCTTTAATCAGTGGCAACCAATTTAAGTACGAGAACATGGTGACAGTTCTCTTGGAATTTATTATTTTGGTCCACAACATCTAAGCCATCTTTGGTAAGTCATTATGTTCTAGGAAGTCAAACCGATGCTATGATATCATCATCTTCATTCTAGATTTGCTTTTGCAGTAGTTGCTCTTGCCTTCTCTATCCCTACTCACATGAGTTCTCTAGTATAACAGATACTGTATCATTTTGATTCTTAAGTGTTTTCCCAAGTTTATAACCATTCAAGTTCTTTTCCAGATTTGAACAGACCCCGTATGCCAAATCTCTTAAGCTCTCTTGAGGCTTCTCCAAATTGTACAATGTTCGGCTGTGTCACTGATTTAACTTTATGTTGCTTATGATTAGGCTAACAACATAGCTAAGCAAAATGAGACAGGTTACAAATCCATGCAAAGATATATGGCAAACCCTTTCTCTTCTGGTAAGGATATTGCAAGCTACTTGAAATGTTTTGCTAGCTGACAAGTTAATGTATACCTTTGCAGTAATGCTTTAAGGGAGTATTATAGCATGGAGATTACAATAAAATTACATTGTTGACTAGCTCCAAAAAGATTCTATCTGAGAACAGTGGGTTAAATCCTCATGCAAAACACATTGAGATACCTTGAGTTTTATTTCTAAGCAACAAGAATGATACATGAAGAATCAGCATAGAACCACCTAGAATATGAGAAAATATGAAGAATGGAGCATGCACATGGAAATAGAAATGCAAAAGAACAAGCCAGGACTGGTAATAGCCTTGTAAATGATACATGAGTGGCATGCAAGAACAGAAGTTCTTTTCATCATCCAGGTAAATGCAGTAAATTTGTAAGAAATTCTATGGAGAATTGATAATTAAAGAATCATAAGAATACACACACTGGGGAAAAAAGGAAAAAAGAGATGTGAATAAGTTGATGTCAAATCATGATAGGCAGTTCTGCAGACTTACTGCCTTGTGAACCATATGAACATATTCCTCACATGAGCAAAGACTTCCTGTATGTGAAGCTGAAGGATCTATGGTTAGTTTGCTGTGGTATGAAACTGAGTCCAAACATCTCCTTGAGGGCATCCCCTTGCTCCTGAAATCCAATCAACTTGGCTACAAGCGATGCACTCTCCCTGACATGTGGCATGTCAGTTTTTGTCCAGACAAGCTGGGCCAGCTGCAGGCTCCTCTGTTTCGTGTTGAGAGCAATTCTCCACTTGGAATAGATTGTGATCCTTTCTTCTAGGGATAACTTTTTCTGCAGTTGCCTGTACAGCATTTGCCTTTCGCGACGAAGATATCTCAAGCTGTCAAATTGCAAACTTTCAGATACACTTTCTAAATAATATAAAGATTATGATAATCTGATTATAACATCTAAAATTTGAGTTTAAAAATCTGCTATTTTAATAAAGGAAAAAGAGGAAACTTTAACATGGTTGCACCTTGAGGAGGACATAATGGTACGACCATCTTCAGCCACTATCATGTTAGAATGCTCAGGAAGAGAAGTGTTTCTTAGAAAGGATAGCCTTCTATTCTCCACTTCCAAGTAGAAGGAGTCGGATGGATCACCTTTGAAAAGTAGGAAAAAGTAAGTCCTGTGGACTAAGGAAACATTGCATGCATGCCAAAGTTCAATTATCTCCTGCTGCTTTCTCTGAAACTCTATTGGCCATCTCGAAGGAGATTCAATAGAATACAATACTGAGTCTACTCCAACATCCTTTACAGTTTTCTCAACTTCGAATTCTTCAACTTGGGCCCATTGAGTCTCCTAAAATCAGACAACACACAAAAACTCGGTGATAAGAACAGTATTAAACTGATTGGGCATGTGATGAAATATCAGCAGGCAACTTCAGTTGCAATTTAAGATTGTTAAATTGTTAAATTTTGGATAAAAAAGGATGCCATTTGATTTGCATGACCAGTATCACACAGTAAAAGGCCTGAAATGCACCGAAGGGAAATTATTATTATTTTTTCTTGTCCATGCATGAGTTAGTTAAACTTCAGATGCTGCTAACAAAGATGAGTTCGATGATGGATCTCAACTCAGCCATACATCCACATTATTGGGACAATTAGTGAAAGTTTGCTGTCTCCTTTGTTCATGTAGAGCATTTGTTTTTCATGGGTAAACAATTCCTTTCTGTAATTTTTTGTGTCCCACTCTGCATATAAATATTTTTTACTTTTTACAGTCATGTTGATAAGTCTACTATTATAGTTACCCATTGGAGAAAACACACAACAGGATGTCAAGAATGGCATTCATAGCAACAAAATAAGAATTATGCTATATAGGTACATATATGCACATGCATTCATTTAAACATATATCAATGGGATGCATCTACTATTCAAGCCAGATTCGATCCCCATCCTTAACCACCCGTAATGTTCTCTACTATTTACGAATTTATACATACCCATAATATGAGGAATATTTTTTTTTCAAACATACACATACATAAATGTACAAGTTGATAAATGCATATAAACAGAGTTGATCTAATATCCAAGCAATAGGGTTTAGGTCTCAAACTTACTAATTCATTATTAATTAATTCCTCCATATAGTAGACTAGCACATGGACATAATCTATAGCTCATAAAAATACAGAAATATTGCCTTAACAAAGAAGAAAAGAAAAAGGATATAGACATTTGTACAAAGGGAATTTGTGAAATTCGATAATTTTAAACACAAAATGAAACCATGTCAAAAGGATTTGTGGTTGTAATATCTTCTAGGTCATTTCTACTGCTATCAAAACTGTTTATCTTCATTTATTCAAGCATATAAAAGTTAACATAATTTGATTCTTTTATATATATTATCTGAATGAAATTGTTTTCTGTGCCATAAAACTGTTTTGTTCTTCCACTTGATCCATAAATAAGAAAACTCTATAAAATATGAACTTCTTAATCGTTTCACTGTCGCAGCATGTTTTGCATACATTCTTCAGATCCAAGACAGACCATCTACTTTTAGATCCACATTTGGAATCAAAAGAGGAAGACAGCTGCTGGTAAGAGCTCCCTGCCATTTATATTAGTAGTTATTTGATGCTGATGATGGATTCAAAGGAGAATGTGTCATCCAAATTCCCATGATTAGGATTACCTTATCATACTCGTGAATGTGCATAAGACCACATATCAAATATATATTAGCTAAAATTAGTGAGAATACTGTAGGCAGGTGATTGTCAAGGACAAGACTTTTGTTGGCATTCAGTGTCATAGAAAGGATATCTATACAAACACACAAATAAAGATATATCTCGCTATAGAGAAGAGGAGTCACACCTGATCATCAGTAAGTTCCTTTTGATGCTGGCTCTGAGCCATCTGAACCACTCCTGAAAAAAAGTTACTGGCATTGGTAATATCCTCTTCAGGAACAATCCTAATATTCTGGTCTTCAATGACATGACTAGGAATAGGCTCTTCCATGTTCTGGGATCCTTCAAATGAGTGTGCCTCATTTTTTATATCATTCAATGGCACAGAAATTTTTCTTGGAATCCAGCCAAGGCTGACAGGAAACTCATTCAAGAAGTTCGTAGGTGGTCTCCTGTCATGCTGCTCTGCCTCTTCAGTCCAAAAAGAGGATGACGTAGTCATAAGGCTTGCCCTGCAACTTCTGCTTCTAGTTAGTGGCAACTCCCTGAAAGTCATTATTTTTGGCATTGTGGGCCATGGAGACATATCATCAAGACATGTTTTTATGAAATCATCAATTGTCTCTGATATGCTCTTCACTGATTGCTCCGTTTCAGGTCTTAGAAATGCATAACTTACAGATTGTGGTCCAGTATCTTCAAGCTTGTCTAAATCAGTCTGAGATGGTAGATCATCACTTTCTTCAGTCAATGGTGGATTGAACTCCTCAATTCTATTTGTGCCTAAAGCATGTATCTCAATACACCTAACTTCCCTGTAATGGTCTTCAAAATCGTTTGATGAGGCTTCAAAACTTTTGTCCCTTGTCTGCTGTAAGATCATTCCAGTAGACATAGAACTGCTAACTGAGTGCCTAGGTGAGATATCTGGAACTATGTCCAGTTTATCAGAAAGCTCTACATGATATTCATTGTTGCTTTGATGTGGTGCATCAAAACTTATAGAGCCAAACTCGGAACTTTGATATGCAATACCTGATGTTCCAGAAATGGAACATACATCCTCAGGCATATTGTGCACATGTGATACAGAGGCGTGACTCAGTTCATGCTATAAAAAGGAAAACAAACTTCAGCAAAGACAAATGACAAGTTATGAAATATGAACTTCAATACACATATTCAAGGGACTGTACCCATTGACTTGAAGCTTGATCATCATCTACAGTGGCAAGCAAATCTTTGAGTTGAGATTGAGCAAGATCTCTTTGCTGTATCAGCTCCTTGATTTCTCGCTCCATCTAAAAGAGGAAACAAAAAAGGCCACATGTTCAGAATTCATAAGGAATATTTTTCTCTAAGAAAAAGGAATCAATATAGTCTATGAATCTTATACTCAAACAATCAGTGGAGGAGAGTAGACTACTGTTCATTAACTTTATTTGAATTGCATAAATAGCTGAACTAGAATTTTTTTTATGACCTTTTCAATCTGAGCATCTTTATCCCTTAGGGCTTCAAAATGAGAAGAACAGGAGGCCGATCCTGGATATTTCAGTTCACTCTCTAATCTGAAAACTTCTCTTTGTAGATGCTTAACCAATGCCTTATCAGACATCACTACATTGACCTGTGCATTTGTAACTACTTGTTTTGCACAGCTTGCAAATAGAAGGGTATTCCTGGACTGCTCGATGTGGCTTCGTGCAGGGCTCATTGTACAGATAATAGCTGTTCTTGAATTACCTCCCAAGGAAGACTGCAGTATGCGTGTCAATTTTGAATCTCGATATGGAATATGCCCATTTCTTCCCTTGCTGTATCAAGATCATGTAATGAAAGCTGAAATACATACAAAAATAATATACCGAAGAACAAAACATTACTATTCAGCTAGTTGAGGCCAAAAGCAAATCAACTGTGGAGAAATCTAAAATCTCTTTATGGTACATACACCCTCTGGGATATATGCACCGTTGGAAGATACGAAAGCAACTCATCGACCAAATATAACCAACAACAACTTTCTCCTAAGTCCTAACCACATGTATATGT
This sequence comes from Musa acuminata AAA Group, assembly GCF_036884655.1. Taxonomy (NCBI): domain Eukaryota; kingdom Viridiplantae; phylum Streptophyta; class Magnoliopsida; order Zingiberales; family Musaceae; genus Musa; species Musa acuminata. Next base: position 4,360,423 of record NC_088355.1, on the reverse strand, counting down.
GCATTTACATTTAACTAACAAATGGTAAACGACTGGTCAATTGGATATTAAACTAACATCAGACTTCTCCTAACCAAAGAATACTTGTAAACTTGTATGTACATGTACATATAGATGTATTGTATATATAGAGAGAGATGACATGTTGCTGACAGCAATAGCTATGAACTTGTACTAGTGGCAGCAGGATGTCTCATGCAAGCTACTAGGAAAAAGAAGTGCAATAAAAGAAAGAGTAGAAGCAAATTTCAGCTTTTATCTGAAGCTTTTTTGTGGAGGACACAATTAAAACAGTGTCTTGGTATCTTAGGTTTTGAAATTCATTTATCCAAAACAAGGTACATGAAACATATCTTTAAAGAATCTTGTTAACAAGAACTAAATATTACAAACTTGAATGATTGCCAATGCACAGTAATATTCAACAACCTTAGCTTGCGTATGACAGTTCCAAGGGTAAGCAAGCTTCGATTAATGTGGCAGCCTTCCTTCAGTCTAGCACCAGTTTGAGATGCTCGTTCACTCCCTGCAAGATCAACAAAATTCTGTCCGAAGAAAATAGTCAAACTGTGTTGTCATGTGGAACAAAAATGATATAACTGATTTCTTAAGAAAAAAATTCTACCATGGTGGCTGCAAGAGTGCTTGAGCTGTTCCTATTCAGAAGCTCTCGAGCAGAACTTTCAATTGTCTACAAGGATAGACAAAAAAAAATGGGTTAGTTCCAAAAGTTCCATCAAAATGGAGTATGATAATTTATATTAATCTGGTCAAAGAATCAAACCAATCTGAGTATCTGATGTGATCGTGAGCTCATTTCATTTAGGGAGGTTTCCCCTGTCTGTCTTTGTGCTGCACTAGAAAATGCGATACAGTAAATGTACAGAGTTCAGTAAGAAATTATGCACGATCATCAGGCATGCAGCATTGCACCTTCACATGTGGAAAGAAGCTCCTTGAGGTGGTTCTCATCCCTCAGAGTTTCCTCTGTAAGTTTCTCCACTATGGTTCCTCTCTATGAAGCATAACTAATAAGATTATGGAAAATACAGATTACTGAAACATCTAGTAAGAACACTCCGTTACCTCTGGATCGTCAAGTAGCCTAAGAGGGGAACCATCCATACTGAGGAGATCCCTAACCACTTCATTGTATATCTCCATAGCTGAGAATTTTAGAATGAATTCTCTCTCCTCATTCTGTGAAATCCGAATAATCTCCCCTTATGAAATGAACATTCAAAAAATATACAGAAGCTCATCTTTTACTAGAAGATAACGATCAGAGGATACCCTCTTTATGTGGTCATAGATATCTGCTACACTATACTCGGTTATCCCTGTCATTGTGTATGTCTTTCCGCTGTTAGTTTGCCCATAGGCAAATATAGTTGCTGAAACAAAACACATGCAGCATAAATTAGCTCATGATAACAAGTAGCAATCAGGTGCCTGTTAGCAATGGCTAAATAAATAGATGGATTAATCTTTGTAAGGTATAGAGAGAGAAGTTTCATACCATTAATTCCACTTACAACAGAAAGAGCAACTTCCTTGGCTCCTTCCTCGTACACATCCCTTGTGCCGCACTTTGACCCGAAAACTCTGTCTATCGACCAAGAAGAAAACAAAGTTTAGATGGAAAATATCTTAACAGTAAGAAAGAAGAACATATACTTTTTTCTAATTCTAGATTTTGAGAAAAGCCCAATCAAATATTTAGATACATCTTTTAGCATTGCCAAGAAAGAGAAAACATGTTCTTGGCATGCTGCTCCTGAGTGACAGAGCCAAGTACATTACCTGGACAGAGATGTTCAACATGAATTGTATCTCCTTGATAGATGGTGAGACAGAGGTATTATAAGTTCAAAAATATGATATTATTAATATGAAGCAATATTCGTTGTTGCTATAAAACAATTTTATATCCTAGAGAAGCATCTTGCTTGGTGTGTGTGTGTGTTAACAAGACCAGAATTTTCTTGAGCATCAAGAATCACCACATTGTTAAGAAGAAGCTTAGTCAGATGCAATCGATTTCCGAAACATTATCCAATTCATTTAGGACATGCAGTATCCGTTCGTTCTCATCCGCATTACCAGAGCAAGAATGGACAATAAAACAGGAAAACAAAGTTAAAGCAATTGGAAAGCACTCACCAAAAGTATAGGCTGTCGGATACATGGATCGGTCGGGGAGGTTGTTCTTGAAGACGACGGTGGTGCGATCAATGCACTCCCAATCCGAGGTGTCATTGCGCTCCAACTCCTTGGCATTGAGCGGCCTCAGCCTCACCGAAACCAGTATCCTCTCCTCCTCCCCAACAGTGCCACCGCCCTCCGCCTTCTCCCACTGCGCCGGCTCCTCGCTGCCGATGCTCCCCATTTCTCCCACCTCCCTCCCCTGCACCACCAATCCGAGAACCTCCAATCTATATAATCGAAATTCCAACAATGATTGAACATGGAGAGAACCAAATAAACTAATCTAAACCCAATGTGCTGTTATTCATCTCCCCAAGAAGAAGGAAAAAATACAAGATAAGATTTTTATTGAAGAGGAGAAGGAGCGGAGGCGGTAGAAGACGAGAATTCCACGGTGCACACCGCGTTATGCGTCGTTCATTTGGTTGATCCCACTTCGCGAAGATTTCAGCCTCAAAAAGACCTTTTTTTTTCCCCGTCCTTCAAGATTCCAACATTCTGATGCGAAGAGGTAAACAAAATGATCGCTGTTCCATCACCAATTCGATTCCGCAGCTTCTTGTAATGGAGTCGCCGCCCGAGTTTGGACATTTCTCCATGGCCAGGATGGTCCCCGCCATGACCACGGCGGCCCCGTGCCTTCCTCCTTCCCCACCTCAGCTTTTTCTTTCGTCAACCTTTTAGTAACAAGGTTCACATGGGTACTTCCTAGTATTTAAGGAGAAATCCAGAAAGAGGTACATGGAGAGCAGCAATAATGCAGGGAAAGCAAACCTGCCCGAGCTCTTCGTCCTTGTACAATGGCCTCTCTCCAACCACCTCTGGATCGAGAGAGAGAGAGAGAGCAACAAGTAAAAGGCCTTGCCATGGTAGATGGGTTACAGATGTGCGTGTGAAACACTGAGAACGAAGAGAAGAGAAATCAAACTACTTGCGGTAACATTTGGTGAAGTCGATGCCATCCTCATGTTGATTCCTCGCATTTGATTGCCCAAGTGGGGGCGCTCTACCGCTGAGGGATGGCGAAGCGACAACGTGTAGCAGATTCCTCAATCCTCCTTTTCTAAGGCTGAGTAAAGCAAAAATAAAGGCTGAGCGGCGCGCAAACCTGTCGGTGGTTGCGTCGCGCCTTCCACCACAGCGAGTGCGGAAGGTCCCTTTGACCGTCTCTGTCTCTCTCCACCCGACTCTCCGTCTCATCAAGCAGTCCGTGAAAGAGCAGAAATTGGATTCTTGTGTGGCTCAATGACTATTTACGTGGAGAATTCGATGCATGTCCAGCCATGAGGATGCCTGCACATGCAGGTGTCTGCAGTTCGCTGAACACATCTTGAGATTTCTGATACGCTGTGTCATCGTCTCTGTGCCGAGTTTATGTTGGCAGTAAGTGTTCTTCCCTACAAGTTCCATCCAAATGCATTTTCCCAACGTCTGTCCATTCGATAATTTGCTCCGCGTGAGAGCTTAATATCATATCATGCTTTCGTTGATGATCTGCTCATGCATGGGAGCTTGAGTTCTTTGGATCTGAGCTGTATCATCTGAACTCATGCTATATGTATTCTGTGAGATTGGGAAGAACATCGTCAAAAGCTCCCACAATTCCCTGTTTCTCTCCTCAGACATCTGCCGCTGAAAGAGAACAAATATGCGATGATCTAAATCGAGTAAATAAGTGGATCTAAATGGCTCACTTGCACAATTCTTAAACCAGTAGTTCTGCACATCATGGAAGTCCGACCCATGGGCCTCTCCTTCGATGCGATACGCAGATGGAAGCCTGACCCCCTCTGCTCGAGGCGATCCCTGGAGAATGTGTTGGACGATATGAGAGGGTTATGATTAAGCTTAACATGTCAGATGAAGAACTAGACGTCGGATCTCTCTAGCAAGAGCCTCACGTGGGGGAAGAGATAAATGATGGGAAGTACGTTATTTGCTAATCCTCATCTGATATGTAACTGTTCTAAGATAAAAGTAGAAAACGAAGGACATCCTCCACCCGTCTATCCACATGAACAAGGGTCCTAGGTAGGTGATTATGACTTGCCACCCTACATGGATAAGAGGCCAAGGAAAGCCTAATTGAGGCAATTAGAGGTTACCTCATCACAGAATATTTTATAAAATATTTTATCCTTTTATGACTAGGTATAAAAGCTCGTCTTCAACACAATGAAAATGAGATTTACTTTTGTTGACTACTTGCATACACACTCATATCGAATGGATCGGGTCGAGAAACCTCACCCGACCATGGTCTTCATGCAGGTAGCAACTCATGAGCTTGACATTTTCATCTTGGAGGCATCTTGGACAACCTTACGCATATGGGTCCGGACCACATCGAGCTGACCAGAACATTAATGACTTCTTCCCCTGTCATTTTTGGCACTAAGATGGTCTAATATTATAGGAATACTCACTCACTAACCCTCTCGATAAACACTCAAGCGATGAAGCTTTGCTCTCGACCCATAATACTTCTATTCAAGGGGTGCAATAGCCACCCTTTCCGCACATCGACATATCTACCTCGGTATAATAAACGATGGATGAATATTGACGTTTATTCAATGACCCGGGCCTTTCACCCCAAGGACAACTCCGAGCCATCTATTCACCCTATTGAGTTGTTCTTGAATCTCACATAGCAAGTTTAGATGCTAATAAGCACCATACATATCATCATTCTACTTTTGCCCCAATTAATCCAATAAATGATGCCACTAGCTCAATCGCTATCGACATTAGCACCCATCGAAGTTCTCCCACCTGACGTGGTTTCATATCCTAGGAGCACCAAAGGACCAACAAATCGCTAGCTAAGGGAGAACTTCGCTCCTTAATCTGAAACCTAATTGGCGAATTTGACAAATGATCTACTGCGAATAAATAGACTAATATTTAGAAAAGATATAACAAAAGTTTCAACAACTCAAAGGGAAAGCACTGATCAACCCTGCCTCGGGTTGATCGTTATTCACCTAGAAAAATATAAGAGAAATCAATTATAGTGAACTTTTTCCTCGTTGAAGGGATTCGATGGTATTACCGATGCAATTTAGCATATTACAACAACTTTCCATTATCAAATATCTATAATTTAGAATCTAAGATAAATGTACTAACATTTAGAAAAGATACAACAAGAGTTTCAACAATTTGATGGTATTACCGATGCAATTTAGCATATTACAACAGCTTTCCATTATCAAATATCTATAATTTATCTCAAATTAGAGTGATTTTTATGTGTTTGACCACCTCAAAGCAATTGATGTGTTTGACTTCGTCTCGAGGCTCCTCTATAATCGTAACGGGAGTCCGAAGTTGTAGAACGACCGAGGATGCGACGTTTGAGTAGTTCCCATGCGTGCGTCCGTGTGTGCATGGCTGGGCTTCTCTATAAATGAGGACGCACGTCCTCTGTTCTTCCTCGCACCATCGGTAGCCGCATAGGGGAAAGGCGATCGTCTTCTGACCTTTGCTTTGATCCCTATGGCGTTCTTCAAGAGCTTCTTGCCTTTCCTCGTCATGCTGCTGCTCGCCTGCAGCGTCCAGGGCCAGTTATTGCCCGACTTCTACAAGAGCACCTGCCCAAGACTCCAGCGAATTGTGAGATCGGCCACGAAACAGGCCATCGATAAGGACCCCAGAATGGGGGCCGCCGTGCTCCGCCTCTTCTTCCACGACTGCTTCGTCACCGTACGTGAGGCGACAGCCACGATCTCCTTCTCGTTCTGCTTTCGACTTCATCGCCATCACGGCTTCTTGCTGCTGATCTCGTGTTCGTTGGTTCCGTAGGGCTGCGATGCGTCGGTGCTTCTGGATGACACACCCACCGCCTTGGGCGAGAAGAATTCGCCTCCCAACTTCAACTCTCTCCGCGGCTACGAGGTCATCGACTACATCAAAGCGCGCGTCGAAGCAGCTTGCCCGGCGACCGTGTCGTGCGCCGACATCCTCGCCCTCGCAGCTCGTCACAGTGTTTCAGTGGTTAGTATCCACTTTCTTCATCTACGTACTACGGATCGATGGTGGTGAATGACGCGGTGCTGGATCTGGATGCAGCTCCGTGGACCAAGGTGGCAGGTGCCGCTGGGTCGCAGGGACGCAAGGACGGCGGCGAGCCAGTTGGAGGCCGGCGCCAACCTTCCCCCTGCCGGCATGGAAGTCCCAGGCCTCATCGGTATATTCGCGTCCAAGGGACTCGACGCCAAGGACATGGTCGCGCTCTCCGGCGCCCACACCATCGGCGAAACGCGGTGCGGCGTCTACCGCTCACGCATCTACACCGACAACAACGTCGACCCCAACTTCGCCGCCATCCGCAAGAACAACTGCCCGCCTTTCGGCGACGACAACAAGTGGACGCCGCTCGACCTGCAGACGCCGACGCGCTTCGACAACAAGTACTACAGTAACCTCCTGGGTGGGCGCGGGATGCTGCACTCGGACCAGGCGCTCTACAGTGGCGGACCGGCTGATAGTCTGGTGAAGTTATACAGCGCCAACAATTCCGCCTTCTTCGCCGACTTTGCGCTGGCAATGACGAAGATGGGGAACATTAGCCCTCTTACGGGAGCCAACGGGGAGATCAGATTGAACTGCAGGAAGCCAAACTGATGGTGACGACGACGATCACCATCACCACGATCAGGGTCAAGACTGTGGGATTGCTGTGTTCAGAACGATGTATTTTTCAGCCTGCAGAATGACGTTTTGTTCTCGAGAAGAAACAATTCTTTCTCCTTTTTTTTTGCATATTTCTTGCCGTTTTTCCCATCTAATAATCCAACCAAAAAACAAAAAAGTCGTATCCAAAATATTATTTATAAATTTAAATATATCTGATAACAAAATAAAAGGTATAATTAGTGAATTGGCCAAACCAAGAATAAGAAGACATGCCCTTATTTGGAAACAATGAGATCAATAATTTCTCATCCATATTACACTAAACGGAGGAGGTTCTTTCTTCTCCATGGCGATGCTGTTGTGCTTCGACTCGGATTTAGCTTTATTATTCGGAAACAAATCTTTCAGAGATACGTTTCTTTTCCTATCGAGTACAGTTTTCCGGTTCCGATTCGACAACCGACCAAAGATCAAATCTTTTCCTCTCTCTCTGTACGAGGACAGGAGGTGAGGAAAACAAAGAAGGAGAAGAGCTGTGGTTGTCGATACACAGAGTGGCGCGATGTTTCCGATGCCTTTGCCCCGCCCGCCCTGCCTCAACTGGCAGCGGTTGGTGAGAGAGCAGCCATGGCTGCTGCCGGACGACGGGCACAGTGTGTTGAACTTGTCTTCTTCGCTTCCGGCCAAGTATGTGGCTCTCCCCGTTGCTAACTTCCATGACTCACCAGGCCAAACTCATGCCTTAATTATGGTGTAGCAACTCTTTATATCTTTGTTGCCTTAATTATAGAAAGGCTGCAAATCGCGAGTCAGCAAAATGATCCCGAATTAAGAAGACACAGGTTGAATGCTCTGAGATCAATAATATCTCATCCATATTACACTGACGGAATCGTACGGAGGAGGTTCTTTCTTCTCCATGGCGATGCTGTTGTGCTTAGCTTTATTATTCGGAAACAAATCTTTCAGAGATGCGTTTCTTTTCCTATCTAGTACAGTTTTCCGGTTCCGATTCGACAACCGACCAAAGTGAGGAAAACAAAGGAGAAGAGCTGTGGTTGTCGATACACAGAGTGGCGCGATGTTTCCGATGTCTTTGCCCCGCCCGCCCTGCCTCAATTGGCAGCGGCTGGAGCAGCCATGGCTGCTGCCGGACGACGGGCACAGTGTGTTGAACTTGTCTTCTTCGCTTCCGGCCAAGGATGTGGCTCTTTCTATCAATTTGCTGGTTTTTAAAGGTCAGTATTTGACCTCCTCCGTATGATTCCGTCAGTGTAATATGGATGAGATATTATTGATCTCATTGTTTCCAAATAAGAGCATGTCTTCTTATTCTTGGTTTGGCCAATTCACTAATTATACCTTTTATTTTGTTATCAGATATATTTAAATTTATAAATAATATTTTGGATACGACTTTTTGTTTTTTGGTTGGATTATTGCATGGAAAAAACGGCAAGAAATATGCAAAAACAAAAAGAAGAATTGTTTCTTCTCGAGCACAAAACATCATTCTGCAGGCTGGAAAATACATCGTTCTGAACACAGCAATCCCACAGTCTAGACCCTGATCGCCGTGGTGGTGGTGGTCGTCGTCACCATCAGTTTGGCTTCCTGCAGTTCAATCTGATCTCCCCGTTGGCTCCCGTAAGAGGGCTAATGTTCCCCATCTTCGTCATTGCCAGCGCAAAGTCGGCGAAGAAGGCGGAATTGTTGGCGCTGTATAACTTCACCAGACTATCAGCCGGTCCGCCACTGTAGAGCGCCTGGTCCGAGTGCAGAATCCCGCGCCCACCCAGGAGGTTCCTGTAGTACTTGTTGTCGAAGCGCGTCGGCGTCTGCAGGTCGAGCGGCGTCCACTTGTTGTCGTCGCCGAAAGGCGGGCAGTTGTTCTTGCGGATGGCAGCGAAGTTGGGGTCGACGTTGTTGTCGTTGTAGATGCGTGAGCGGTAGACGCCGCACCGCGTTTCGCCGATGGTGTGGGCGCCGGAGAGCGCGACCATGTCCTTGGCGTCGAGTCCCTTGGACGCGAATATACCGATGAGGCCTGGGACTTCCATGCCGGCAGGGGGAAGGTTGGCGCCGGCCTCCAACTGGCTCGCCGCCGTCCTTGCGTCCCTGCGACCCAGCGGCACCTGCCACCTTGGTCCACGGAGCTGCATCCAGATCCAGCACCGCGTCATTCACCACCATCGATCCGTAGTACGTAGATGAAGAAAGTGGATACTAACCACTGAAACACTGTGACGAGCTGCGAGGGCGAGGATGTCGGCGCACGACACGGTCGCCGGGCAAGATGCTTCGACGCGCGCTTTGATGTAGTCGATGACCTCGTAGCCGCGGAGAGAGTTGAAGTTGGGAGGCGAATTCTTCTCGCCCAAGGCGGTGGGTGTGTCATCCAGAAGCACCGACGCATCGCAGCCCTACGGAACCAACGAACACGAGATCAGCAGCAAGAAGCCGTGATGGAGATGAAGTCGAAAGCAGAACGAGAAGCAGATCGTGGCTGTCGCCTCACGTACGGTGACGAAGCAGTCGTGGAAGAAGAGGCGGAGCACGGCGGCCCCCATTCTGGGGTCCTTATCGATGGCCTGTTTCGTTGCCGATCTCACAATTCGCTGGAGTCTTGGGCAGGTGCTCTTGTAGAAGTCGGGCAATAACTGGCCCTGGACGCTGCAGGCGAGCAGCAGCATGACGAGGAGAGGCAAGAAGCTCTTGAAGAACGCCATAGGGATCAAAGCAAAGGTCAGTAGACGATCGCCTTTCCCCTATGCGGCTACCGATGGTGCGAGGAAGAACAGAGGACGTGCGTCCTCATTTATAGAGAAGCCCAGCCATGCACACACGGACGCACGCACGCACGCATGGGAACTACTCAAACGACGCATCCTCGGTCGTTCTACAACTTCGGACTCCCGTTACTATTATAGAGGAGCCTCAAGACGAAGTCAAACACATCAATTGCTTTGAAGTGGTCAAACACATAAAAATCCTACTAATTTAAGATAAATTACAGACATTGTTCCTAATTAAATTAAGAACAATTCAAAATATTGTTTATTTTTTTTTGTAGTATAGTTTTTTTTAGCTAAATATGTGGCTATGAGATGAAAGACCACATTAAGTACGTGAAACCATGGACGAGTCACGTTGGGTTCACAAGGCTCGGCTCGTTAGCGAACCGAGATAGACCAAACCGTGAAACGAACCGTGAAACGCCACATTTCGTTTCACCCTTTCTTGCCGGAAACCAAAATTGGGCACCGGTCCAGACCGTCGCCGACACGGAAGCATCGTGGTCTACTATGTCTGGAGGATCCATCGGTGGTGGCGTCGGGCGAGGCGAGGGAATGGCGGCGGAGTCACCCGACGGGGCCTGCCACGGGGATCGGAGCGGTGGAGGTGACGGCGATCTGCGGCGCAACCCGAAGCCCTCGACCTACAAAGGGAAGTCGTGCAAGGGATGCCTCTACTATTCCTCGCGGCTCAGATCTGACTCCAGTAACCCCATGTGCGTCGGCATCAGCCGGACTCTCCCCCAAGGTCCATTTGCTTTCTTCCTGCCTTAAAGGTTTCTAGTATATGCAGATTATAACCTGAATTTCCTTGGCAAAGATGAACTTTAGGGTTATTGAACTTTAGGATTTTTGGATGATAGAATGTCATGCATGTGTTCATGAATCAGGGTTATTGAACTTCAATACTGTGGGTGTATTGTTGATTTTAGCAACATGTTGAATTGTTTGTCAACTCATTCAGATACTTCTGCTAATGGATTGGTGACCTCCACTATGATGGAAAGGAAAGTCTGTTATCAGTTCTTGGGAAAGAAGTATAGGATATCATCGTAGGTCCCAAAAAGAACAACCAAAAGAATCAACAGCAAATAAAATATAAATCCAAGATTTAGCATTTAAAAATATGAAACAAAATAAGTTAATTGAGTCCCTTGCATGATACTTTATGCCACTCCTGCTATTGCCAGCTTAAAACATGTAAAATATTGCAAGTTTTCCATATTTGATGCCTGGTTTATAAGAAAACGGTTCGTTTAGTCAAGCAAATTGCTACACCATGTATGATAGTGATGTTAGGAAAGGGAAATAGAATTATAGGGAGGATACCCGACTGAAAATAGATGGTACTCTCTTATTCTTGCCTGGTCCATGTGTCTTAAGAACCTCCAGCTCACCTACGGTTTTTTTTCTTCGTTATTGTCAATGAATTGTGTTGTTAGAATAGAGTTGTACAAAATTGACAATCCAATCTACATGTTGTCACCTTAATGGTGAAGTTCCTTATTAACATAAGAATGCAGTCTTGTTAAAAGCTGGATTGGAACTTTTAAATTGGTAGGTGTTAGATTCAGTACCAGTTTCATTAGTGCCCTTAATCAAATATATTATGACAGTGTAGAGCTTTCAAGCACTGTCTGAGGTCAATGCTCTTGGTGCCGTGGAATCACAGCATTCTTTCTTGTGCTTCCAATTGGATAACAAAAGAAATTGATTTGGTCAGTTCCTCAATTTTCGGGTTAGATATTCTTTAGCGGCTATAGAATGTCTTCCTCCTATTTTGGAGTCACATTAACTAATCCTTTTATTATAAGATAGCTAAACCAGTTTGTCATATATCTATAGTGTATTATCAGTTATTAATTGTTATTTCAACCTTCACATGTTAGATTCTTCTTCAGGCCATAGATAGCATTGAAAATTATGTCAATTTGATTGCAGTCTTAACCAAGACCATAAAACCTCAATAACAGAATGTACTTTGTTTCCTTATCAATTTCAGTCCATCATATAGGTCCTCTTTCCTCAGAGAAGTTTCCATTGATTAATTCCATGGAGTTAGGCATGAATATAAACCATGATATTAAGTGCCATGGAGTTAGGTATGAGTTAAAAACACAGAAGTATTAAGTGTACATTAGCTGAAAAGTGGGTTGCTTTTTAGGCTTCTTAAATCTCTGATAACTAGAGGACTTTTCCGTGGTTTTTATCTATGATTGACCTATTAGCACATTTCTATCTGATTTTGTTTGTATTTTTTTTAATCTTGTTCTTTTTCCAGTCCACCATAACTTAAGGAGTTATTTGGTCTGAAATGACTCATTGGATACTGACATATTATCATATTGTTTTTTATCTGAAAAATTGGCTACATGAGATTCATTCTATTTTCATTGACAAATAAATATGAACTCTTGTCACCAGTACCAAGCTACATCATTGGAGAATCTGAAATGGAAACTACAAAAGATGGTCATAACCTGTCAGATTTCAAGTATGCCTGTGTTGGTTATTCAGTTTTTCTTGATAAGAGAGATGACCCTGTTGGAAAGCCAGAGAACCAAGCAGAGTTGCCGTTTTGTGCAGGCATAGAGGTATTTCTTGCTTCTATGACTTTCTTAACTGCATTTCCCTTTTTAGATTTATCAGAAGTATGCATCTTTTAATCATTATTGTATGTGTCTCTATGTGCTTTCTGGAGCAGAGAGTTGATGCATGCATTAAAAACCACTGGTATATTATCCAGATGCACCTACTGCTGTAGTTAGGCATACACAAAGACAACTTCTATTACAGTTCTTGTTTGCTCTGGCAATTACTGCTAAGCTTGTAACATGGTTTCCCATGGGCTCCCCATGGTTATTTAAATGATGGTTTCTCTCAGTGTTGGAAAGTTTAACCTGGTTATACCTGGACAAAGCATCCGTGAATGATAATATCCCATAGTCAGCAATCTTATTTATGAAGATATATATGTATGGCAGTGGAAGGTTAACTTGGGCAAGCCGTACCAAGGTCTTATAAATCAAGCAAAGACAAACTTGTCCATAATTCCATCACAAGATATTTGTCCATATAGAACTAGTCGATCTCAACCCTAGGTTCATATTGACCTTTGATATGTCTCTCATAATTAATATTGCTTGCAAATAGCATAAAAGATGTCATTGAACTCACAATCAAAAACATGGAAATAAGTCTAAATAATTATGGTTACCTGGAGACTTATCTGTGTCAAAGAAATTTCTAGTGCAGACATGTTGCATGAATTCATCTTGTTATTTTTTGCTTTACCTTTTATAAAAACTCAAGAACTTCACTGTGGTCCAGACTCCAGAGTGCTGCAATTTATAGATATTGACAACAAATGGAATAGCCAAGAGTGCACTTTGAAGAGTTAACTCTTGTATCTTTTACTTGCAAAAATACTATGTTTTTTCGGAACTCAACCTTTTCACTGTCAGTTTTCTAACATCTGTAGAAATTTATTGTAGCTATTGGTGGACAGGAGAGCTTCAACTGCTGGTCATGTTCCTGCAAATGTTCACAAGGAAGGTATTTGAACTGCAAAATGTTTTTTGGGAAGTTCTAATTCATATAGGATGTAAATGGATGTTGAATTATGTTTTTTCTGTTACACTGGATAATAGTGCAGATTTCTTGATATGATTATATTCTTGGTTAAGGGGTTAGGCTCGAAACATGCGACTTGACGTTCCTTGAGCCTCGAGCTCTCAATGTGGAAAGACCAGTCTTATGAACAACATGAATCTTTTTGCTAGTTCATGATGAGGAAAGTAGCAGACTGTATCTTTTGTGAGCATTTTTTTCTTCAAAAAAGCAAGGAGATGGGAAAAGTGCAATTTGTACTGTCAATTTTCTGAATATTTATACCAGAATAATGGCTGAGATCATCAAAGCATTTTATTCTTATTCTTGTAGATCCTAAATTGGAATTTGGACCAGTAAATCCCTTAGAACACTGAGTGGGCCTGAAGAAATCAAATTCGTAATGTTATTACTATTGTTTTAGACTAAGCTTGGAAAGTGAGCCAAGAAGTAGAAGCTGAACCAGGTCAAAAGTTGTTTATTAGATTTCTGTTGGGTACAAGCATTAATGGTAATACATCAAACTTAGTAAGTTGTTACAAATCTGAAAATTGTTATCATTGGTCAAATTATAATATGCTTATGCTTAAAGAGACTTCTCGCTGTGTATTCTTAAAGTTGTTTACTGAAGATTATTTGCATTTGTAGATCATTGATAATTTTGAGAAGCTGTTTGGGCAAGATGTAGGGGATTAATCAGTATAAAGAAGTCATAACCATAAGGTGTTCTTCTAATATTGGCCTCGCAATAGCTAAAGCCAAAACCCAGAGGTTTTCAGGATTTTTTGTGACCCAGATGGAACCCAATGTTTACTGCATATCAAAATTGTGATAGCTCAGAGTGCAAATCTGGAGCTAGATTAAGAAGTCCATATGCTGTACCTAATCAATTTTTCAAAAATCTTGTACATGCTGTGAGCAGCAAGAGTTGTTTCTAGCCTTTGTGACTATAAGAACAATCTGATGGAGAGCTAAAGGTACTCTCATGATTCAAAGGCTTTGATAATAATTAGAGGATGTGAACCGTGCAAAGACATGCATCTTTGCAAGTTGCTCCTTGGCTATAATGTTTCCAGTGGACTCTGCTGGTTATAGTGGATACAAGGTTTTTAGCAAAGATGTATCAAGAATGTCTGTTGTCGCCATCTAAATGTGGGAAACTATTTCTATAACTTTTTTAATTGCCTCTTCTATTGTTGTCAGTTAGCCAAACTAAAGTTTGTCAATTTGCATGAAATTTAAACAAAGTGAAGATTCATATTCTTTTTTTGCAGATACTTCTTGCGCCTTTTATTGATATAGCTCAGTGGCAAAAAAAAAAAGACCTGCATACCTAATACAAATAGTTTGGACCTTAGGGCTTCTTCTTTTTGTATCTTGTACCTTTTGTGATCTCCTTGCCGTGATATGGGTTGTCCACCGTTGCCTGCTATTCTCTTTTGGTGTGTCTGTTTCTCCTGTATTTCCTTTGTCTCTGCAATTTGGCAATCTGATCGGGTGTTGTCGATGTAGATGCTACGCTTCGTTCTCAACCACATCCACACCGACCAGCTCAATCTTCAGGGGACGAATTCTTCAGCAGGAAAGCAATTAGTTTTAATTCTATTTCTACAGATTCCCCGTCCAACTCAGTGTGAAGAATACTGAAGGCTTGTCTGTATGCAGGTTTAGAAAGAATGCTGGAGTAGTGGCATCAGGGGTGGCCAGAAACCTGAACAAAGTGGGCAGTTACATCAAAGAAAACATCGAGGACATATTGTATCCTTATCGAAGGCCACCCAAGTAAAACCTTTACCCTAACCAACAGTTGATCTCAACGGATCTCCCATGTTTCTTTCCTTTCTGTGCTGTATAAGTTTGAATGCCATCACTTGTTGTGAGAATAAATCTGTTGTAAGAATCTATGTGCTTGGATGCTGCATGTTGGCTTTGTAGCAACATTCCTTTTCTTTTAAATTTCTTTGAAATATTGTGGCATTTTCTTTTGTTGGCTTAATGTAATTCCTCTGGTTGTACATTTAGTCATGTCATCTGCCAATAAAATTGGTGTTTGTTTGTGTTTGACCACACTCAAATATGACCATGTCAACTGATTTCATGTAAATCTGTTATAAACATTCTTCAGAGGTTCTGCATAGAAAATAAAATTATGGAAAATGACTAATAAAAACAAATATTTGAGTTCCTGAAAGAACAGACACTGATGCAGGACCCAACTGTCTGTCCTCTATTCTGTAGTCTTGTCCTTGGAATTCCTGAAAGATGAAACGACATCAGGACCCATCGGTGTCTCAACAAGCCAATATATTGCAGGTGGAGGCTACTTCTTTATGGGTCTCGACAGATTCCTTCTTGTTCTTTTTTCGCTCGATCTCAAACACAATAAAAGATTGTCCATTGTCATTACCTACCTCGACAACCTTTGGACCATGTCGAGGTTGGCTCACACTGTTTTCTTCTTGGAAGAGAATCCTTGACCTTACCACGGGCCTCACCGCGCATGGAGGATACAGTCATGAATTAGGCTGCTTAATCTCAATCGGAGAAGACAGCGGTCGCAGACGCATACCGACGAAAACACGCTTGCTAGCTGACAGATGAAGGCAGACCTACCGCTGCCCTTTATGTCATTTCTCCTTCACCAGTGAAATGTCACAACCAAACTGTGGTCAAGATCTTCCATCGAAATGGATGGTCGGTCAAATCCAACGCTGCCCATCACGCTTTCTGTACCAGAGACATGTCTCTTTCGACTTCCACATCCCTCGAATCACCGAGGGGAAGAACGCTCGATAAAAGAACGCGAATGGCTCTGGTTCCGAGGAATGGATTCAGATGGCATGGCAGGCAGGCAGGCCATGTCTCCTCCACCCAGGGAAACAGTGGCCGCGAAAGGGATGGATGAGCTCCGGCCCTCTCTCTGTCTCTCTCTCCCCACTGATGGTGGACGTTACTGTTGTAATCACCCTGCTCTATCTTTCTCAATTCTACACGCGTTTCTCCCACTGCTGTCGCCTTCCTCTCTCTCTCTCTCTGTATCCGTGCTCGTCACCAAACCACCCAGAAAAGAATCCACTGGGCGAGTCAACCCACATCGTCTTCCACTCCTATTTGCCTGACACACTCAAAAAGCCATACTCCCAAGCACCAATCATGGAGGAGTGACTTCAACCCCAAGCGAGGCGAACAGTAGCGGCGCTTTCCCCCAAGCATGAACTCGGAGTCCAACGTGGATCCACCGACACAGCCCCGAACGGAGCGAGAAATTACAGATCGCAGTCACCACACGTTAAAGCTCCCTCTTTCACTCCATGATTGCACGACCACTGCGCCAGTACAATCGTCTCCTCTATATATGAACTTGTTCCTCGATTGCTCCCGAAACCATGGCTGCTTCTTCATACTTCACGCTTCCTTTCCGTCTGCTACTGCATTTCCTGCTCCTCGGTCTATTTTCTGCAAGCAATGTACGCTCTCCTCCTCTACTTCATCTCTTGTTTCACTGTGTCTGCTCCCTGCTGTACTGCGTTTTGATGTCCCCCTGTAGGTCTACATCGTTTACATGGGAGAGAAGGCGCAGGACGAACCAGCGGCAGCTACGGAGCTGCATCATGCAACGCTGTCCACCGTGCTTGGAAGGTTCGACTCTGCTCCTGGCCCTCTTCGTTCCTACCGAAACTACTCGTGTGATTCAGACTTTTTGTTCGCAGCAAGCAAGCGGCCACTTCCTCGATTCTTTATAGCTACAAGCACGGATTCTCGGGGTTTGCCGCGGTTCTGACAGAATCTGAGGCAGCTCGTGTTGCCGGTAAGTTTGTGAACGTTTGCTGGTCGTTTTGGGTCCCGGGCGTTAATTGGTACTGAGCATTGTCATAGATTTGGCGGGAGTTGCTCATGTCGTTCCGAATCGGATTCTTGATCTGCACACGACGAGGAGTTGGGATTTCCTTCATCTGAAGTCAAACCCTTCGGGTGGGCTTCTTGAGATGAGTCGGTCCGGTGATGGGTCGATCATTGGGGTACTAGATACTGGTACTCTTTACTAGTTTACTCCTCCTTCTGATCACTGGTAGCCGACATTGAGTTCATTTGTTCTTAGAAGTTTGTGTTTCTTGATGGAAGGAATATGGCCCGAGTCCGAAAGCTTCAGCGATCGTGACATGGGAGAGATTCCATCTCGTTGGAGAGGAGTCTGCCAAAAAGGAGAGAAGTTTCATGTTTCTGACTGCAATAGGTCAGTGTTTCCTTTGTTGCCTTAATTGATTGGCACAACTCTTACTCTTGAGATGCACATCAGTTGTTTGTGAATTTGTTGCTGAAGCAACAGCTCCCAAATTTGTGCGGTCGATTGCCTATGTCAACTTCTTTAACTTCAATTCTGACAGTGCTTTGCCTTACTGAAGTAGAAGTGCTTTCATCTAAATGGTTTAGTTATCAGCATGGCAAGACACATCATAATTTTGCCTTCCTGGGGTGAGCAGAACATGATGTTGTTGTGATTCTTGAAACATCCAGCATTTGAGTCGAGACTTTTATTGCACACACATATTTGTTGAATGTTGAACGATGGTCAAGCATGAATTTACTACTGTCTCAGACCAATCCTGTTTTGTTGCAAATTTCGATTTGGCCATGATGAAAAAAAGGTGAATTTCTTGGTAATGGAAGAAGGCAAAAATGAAAGAGGATGCGAAATGTGAGCTTTTGTAAGTGGATCAGTGATTGACTTCATTAACAACATTCAATTGTATAGTCGTCTGCCTTTAGATCTATGCTGGAGGGCTGGGAATATGTGCAGTGCTGAAATCCACATCAGAAATTTTGATTGCTTTTGTGTTGTCCTGCACGTATTTGTTCTTTTTTCTTTTTTGCCTTCTCTTGGTTCCGATGGTAATCAAACAATAGTTTACTTGATAGTTAAAATAGATGCTTCTTAGTTGTGACCGAGTTAGGTAGCCTTTAACATCAGAATCTGTCAAAATTATCTTGTTGAACTTTCTGAAGCAACGTGAGTTTTGGGAAATGTATCGTTGCTGTTTTTTAAGCTGATGTTTAGCCTACATCTTTTACTCTTGATTCTTAGGTGATTTATCATCAAATACCAAAATATGAAGATGGTTATGTTTTTAATAGCACTGATCCCTCCTGCACACTTAAATATAATCATTTGATGCTCTTCATCTATCCAGAACTTAATTTTCTATGATGTACATGGATAGGTCTTTCTCCTTCTAGCCTAGACAGACTATGCATATTTACTTTCTGAGAAACCCTCTTGTCACATTCCCAGTTTTGCTAATGATTGTGCCCATCTTTTGCTATAGCTGTGGATTTGTAAGGGGTTCACAAAATCATTGTATACCAATCTCTCTGTTATTTGCAACATTTTGCACATGGCATCAATTCCTAAGATTGAGTTTGTATTCCTGACTAGTAAATAGAAACAACAGTGTTCTAGACCTTGTGATTATTGAGGTGGTGACTTCAAGTTTCACAATAGGGCCTTTTTGCAGGAAAATAATTGGAGCACGATGGTACATCAAAGGATATGAAGCTGAATTTGGAAAGTTGAATACAAGTGACATACTGGAGTTTCTATCTGCTCGTGATGCAGTCGGACATGGTACACACACATCATCTACTGCTGCTGGTGCATTTGTAGGTAATGCAAGCTTTATGGGAATTGCTCGAGGAATAGCAAGAGGAGGTGCTCTAAGGGCTAGGTTGGCTATTTACAAGGTGTGCTGGGCTACTGGTGGTTGCAGCTCTGCGGACATCCTTGCCGCTTTTGATGATGCAATACATGATGGGGTAGATGTGCTTTCAGTGTCTTTGGGCCAATCACCCCCACTTCCTACCTACATTGAGGATGTTCTGGCCATTGGTTCTTTTCATGCTGTGGCCAGAGGGATAACTGTTGTCTGCTCTGCAGGAAATTCTGGTCCTTTCTCACAGACTGTGATAAATACGGCTCCTTGGGTTATAACCGTTGCAGCAAGCACGATAGATCGAACTTTTGTGACATTCATATCCCTTGGGAACAACGTAACAAAAGCGGTATACATTAAACTCCTCCTCACATGTAGCTCACGATTCACTTTTTTTTTTATTTTGAAGGCAAGCTTGTGATACATTTAATAGCTTTCATAAACCATAAATTCTATTTTGAGTTGTTTAATCATGCAAGATATTTTCTGCATTTATGTTTTGATCATATACTTCCTAATCAGTGTGGCAAAAATGCTTTTGAATTTACATGCTTTCAACCTGTGAATTGCAATTCTATAAACAACTTTCTTTGACTTGTCTCCAATTGTAAATATTCAGGGTCAAGCATTATACCTCGGGGAGCATGTGGATAAGTTCTATGGGATAGTTTATGCTGAAGATATTGCTTCAGATAATGCAGACAGTACTGATGCCCGGTAGGACCTTCATTACCTGTGCTTAATTATCCGCCTTGTGTACTCTCAAGTTTCTAGCTAAGATGATGTCTTTGTAGAGGTTGCGGTGCAGGTTCGCTAAACGCAACTCTAGCAAGAGGAAAGGTTGTTCTATGTTTCCAAACTCGGGACCAAAGATCCCCTCTTGTTGCTTCAGACACTGTACGAAGAGCTCATGGTGTTGCCGTTATCTTTGCACAGTTCCTGACTAAGGATATTACCTTTGCTTTTGATTTCCCCTGCGTCCAAGTTGACCTTGAAATTGGAACATCTATACTCACTTACCTGGGCAGCACAAGGTACTTCTTAAAATTGATTTCTCTTGTCATCATGGACTCACAACTTAATCGATTTCTATAAATTGTTATCGCCCAGGAAACCTATTGTGAAGTTTAGCACCACAAAGACTGTGCTGGGGACAGTGATTGCTCCTGAAGTGGCGTACTTCTCATCTCGAGGTCCTAGTTCACTTTCGCCGTTTGTGTTGAAGGTGCCACTGTAATTCAACTAAATATCAAACACTTTCAGTTGTTCTTATTTGTGCTTGATAAACTGATAACGCGTTAATCACCTCTCCTTTTCAGCCAGATATCGCCGCACCTGGTGTAAATATCTTAGCATCTTGGTCACCAGCTTCCCCTCCACGCAATATGCCTCCGCTTAACTTCAAGATCGAGTCAGGTACCTCCATGTCCTGTCCTCACATTTCTGCAATTGCTGCTCTTCTCAAATCAATCCATCCTAATTGGAGTCCGGCTGCAATAAAATCTGCAATAGTCACAACAGGCAAGCGACATCCACTCTGTTTCGACTGTATTTACTACCATGAGTATCGATCTAAGCTGTTTCTGCTTCAACAGCCTCTACTATCGACGAGTATTCTCTTGGCGTAGTAGCTGAGGGAGCTCCTCACAAGCAAGCTAACCCATTTGACTTTGGAGGTGGACATGTGGATCCGAACAAGGCCATCGATCCTGGCTTGGTATATGACATGAGAGTGTCTGCTTATGTGCATTTCCTGTGCTCCGTGGGCTACAACAACTCAGCCGTGAGTTCATTGACACAGCATCCCACCATCTGCCATGACATATACCGATCACAGAAGGACCTAAACCTCCCTTCCATAACCATCCCTGAGCTGAAAGAGAGCTTTACAGTCACAAGAACAGTCACAAATGTCGGTCCAGTGACATCTACCTACACTGCTCATGTGGAAGCACCTCGAGGGGTAAGCGTTCGTGTCAGACCCTCAATCTTAGCGTTCAACTCGACCGTGAAGAAGCTAAAGTTCAAGGTGACATTCGGGTCGCGGCTGAAGGTGCAAAGCGGATACTTGTTTGGGAGTTTGACATGGAAAGATGGAGTCCACCATTTGGTTAGAATTCCACTGGCAATTCGCATTGTCATCGATGAGTTCGATATTTACACTTAATAGGATTGTCTTCCTTCTCCTTGTTCATAAGTGTCTTTGAAATTGCAGGGAGTAGATTGTGACTTCAAAATCTCATTCTAAAGAAATCAGACAAATAATCAAATGATATTTCATATATATATATATATATATATATATAGTATGAAATAGAAGTGTCAATAATCAAATTTACACCCCACTAAAAAATATATAAATTTTAAAAATAATTAAAATATAAGATAGCTAAATATTTGTGATAATATTTATTGTTATGATAGTCATTTGTCAATTTTTGAAGGATTTTAATACCTATTAAAGTCTCGAAATAGTTGTTAGACTATAAATGCTACATATGGGGATCAATATAAAAAGAAGTAATTTCAAAGGGATATATCTGCAAAATATCCGCGCTTTGAATAAGCACACACCCGCGCTTCCCTCCGCCCTCCCAACTCGCCCTAATCCTCCTCGTCGCCGCCATGTTCTCTCCTTGCCTCTCCTCTCGGCCTTCCCACCACCTTGATGGTTCGAATACGAACCGACGTCCGCCTTCTTCGTCAGCGGGTTGCCACCGCCCAAGAAGCGATCTCAAGCTTGCTGCTCATCTTGTCTCCGATCGATCCCGACCGCACGGAAGGTGGCGATGCTTCATAAGTCTCGGTTCTTGACCTGGAGGCCTACGATTCGGGAGATCCGAACACTTGGAAGCAGGTGAAGGAGATCGTTTTGTTTGCCAGTCCGGGACGGAGGCTCTGCATCCACGGCTCGACGATGAGACCGGTTCTCCAACCTGGGTAACGACCGCGTCTCTAATGTTTCTTGAGCGTTTCTTGGATGACTTTCCTTCTCTGGTTCTCGATCGTGTAATGGGTTTGTTGGTGATTAGGGCCGGGAACGATTGTTCTGCGATTGTGTTGAGCCTCATCGATGCGATGGTTATGGGCCTGGGAAGATGCTGGGACCTCGCCGCCATAGGTGATTTCCGTCTCTTGAGGTTTTCTTGGATGCGATTCTTGACCCTGGAATTCGCTTATGATTAGGGCCGGGAAATGTTCCTTGCGATTACCTGTGCCGCATCTTCATGTTTCTGTCGATCGCCGCTGCACGACTTCACCTCGGACATGATCGCCACTTGGTAAGACTCTGAGTCTGTGTAGATGGATTAGTTTTGTTTAAGCCGTAGCTTTGTTGAGGTAAGCATAGATTATCTCATAGTTAATTATCAGTAGTATCTCGATGTTTGTACTTAAAAAAAATAAATTAATATTCATCTAGGTTCATTTACTCTAATATCCTCGGTTTTGCAAACAGAAACACAGATAAATTATAAAAAGATAATTTTAATAATTTTGATGATGACGGATGATGTCGATGGTGGTACACAGTAGTGATTTCAATAAGCGCTCGGGTGCTCACCTAGGCGCTTAGGCAAGACGAGGCGAGGCTCAAGTGCCTCGTTTCATTTCCAGGCGACGCGCTTCAAAGAGCCTAGGCGCCGGGCGCTTCGGGCGAGCGCCCTGGTTAAACCAAGCGACCGAACCAGTGTTTTAGGTCTGGTTTGATCTTCGATGCTTTAGTTGGTTTAATCGAACTAACTAAAGCATCGATATCAGTCTTCCTTTTGTGACTTCCTAAACCTAACCTTGCTTGTCGCTGCTACCATTGCCACTGTTGTCGCTTATTGCTCCCATTGCCACTGTCATCGCTCGCCGCTCCTACTCGCGCTCCCGCTACTACCATTGTCGTTGCCATTATCATTGCTCGTTGCTCTCACTGTCGTCGCTCGCTATTACCATTGTCGTCGCTCCTGCTCCCACTGTCGCTGCTTTCAATTAGCAGTCTCGATCTTTCTCTTACTCACACTCTTCTCACTTCGATAATATATTGTTAACAGTATATTAATTGTATACTAGTAATAATATTTTTTTTATTAAATTAATAATATATTATTTTGATTTTAATATTATTAATTTTTATTTATTTAAAAATATTATTATTATTTTGAATTTTGAGACTTTTTAATATGATATTATGATTTTATAAGATTTTTTAATTTAATATCATATTATATTTTTTTATATTTTAATGTCTCGTTTCGCTCGAGCGAGCGCTAGGCGCCTCGGGCGTTTTTGGACCTTGGCGCCTAGTGCTTTTTAAATCACTGGCAGACATTAGCATTGTTAGGGTCGCGAGTGACTGTTGTGGATGATGAGAGCGACAATGAGAGGTGAGAACTTCTCTGCATTTGCGTTAAAGCCGACGCTTTGTGGAGCGACGAAAGGGTTGTCGATGTAAATGTCGAGCGTCATCGTTCGACAATTACATCAGCATCGATGCAAATACAAAGTGGCCCTTATCTTTTGTTGTTGCTTTCCTCATTCATAACAGTCACTCGCAACTTCCAACAATATTGTTATACGCTACCATCAATATTGTCTGTCGCTATTGACATTTTACTTTTGTAACTATAGAAATATCAATATAACTTCTTAAAGTATATGGACCAAGATATTAAAGTTGACTAATTATATAAGATAATATGTAATTAGTCACTTTCTATATGTTGGAGTTTTGATTGATTAGTTCTTCTAATGGTTTATATATATATATATATATATATATATATATATATATATATATATATATATATATATATATATATATATATATATATATATATATATATATATATATATATATATATATATATATATATAAGTTTAGTATCTCTATAGAAATCAGGAAAATAAGATAACGTGAAAAAAAGGTTGTGCGCCCTTTGTTTAATTGATGAGTAGTAGATAGTGGACGTGTGGAAGGCACAATAGAGTTTAGACCGTTATTAGGGTCGTTGTTTTTGTCCACCGCACGTGTTCCAATTTGATTGTCACCCTTTCAGAATGTTGACATGGCTGACCACTATTTTGTTTTTCACCGAGGAGTAGTGGACTCCTTCTAGGTTGAATAATTATGCAAAAAAATATATCTTGTGAGATCAAAAATAAAAAAATATATGATAGTAACATCATTTAATGTTTAACGAAGAGATCAAGAAAGTGTGCTCAGTTCGGAGAGTTCAGAGTGTTTGAACGATTGAAAAATATATTTTTTTTTATTGCTATGCTAATTAGATATGCTTAGATAGGGTCACATTATCATATGATTGAGCTTAGGTGGTTTTATATCATCATCTAATTGATTAGACTCATATGATCGATTGGATTGCATATATTAGACCTTGGTTGATCGCTCATGATTTGATTAGATTCTATATATTGAATTTTTATCGATGATCAAATCAAGTGATATCATTTATTATATATTATGCTTGGGATAATGTCAAATATCAAAATATCAAAAAATGATTATATAATATCTCTATGATTATTTTGCATAGGGCACATGGGATAGAGAGACACACGAGGTCATTAGAGTATGTTAACTTAAACAATCTCGTGTAAAAAAATATCAGATATACAAACATGTAACGGCATAGAAGTATATTGATTAGACTCATATGATCGATTGGATTGCACATATTGGACTGATCGCTCATGATTTGATTAGATTCTATATATTGAATTTTTATCGATGGTCAAATCAAGTGATATCATTTATTATATATTGTATTTGGGATAATGTCAAACTCAGGGATAATAACTACCTATATCAGAATATCAAAAAATGGTTATATAATATCTCTATGATTATTTTACATAGGGCACATGGTATAGAGAGACACACGAGGTCATTAGAGTATGTTAACTTAAACAATCTCGTGTAAAAATAATATCAGACATAGAAGCATGTCATTAGAGCATTGAGGTTTACTTCAATTGTTCATACTTGATGGCATTAAGATGTGCTTGACTTTAACTGCCTATGGAGTGTTAGAATATATCCACTTGAGAGATCACGATAGATAGGATGCGAGAGACCGATGAAAGTATCGGAGCATTAGATATAGAAGACTTGCAAGTACTTAAAAGAGCACAAGACATCTCCCATTCAAATATATATATTTTTTGTTGGAACTGTTGTGTCCTAAATATTTTTTTTTTTTGACTTTTCAGAGAACATATGGACTGAGATAGTTGGACAACAAATCTTTTTTACGCCCTCCACCAAGTATCATCAGGTGCTGGTTGCAATATGCATTATTCTATCCTTCAAGCTCCTGAACACCATAACTTTATTGCTTTATCATCTTTGAATGTTAACGATTTATACGGTTCATCATGGAAAAATAATGATTGTACTACATTGACCCGCTGAATGTGTTCGGTGCATCATGGATTTGCAGGTGTTGCTGAATTTATTCAATCTAAAAGAACCGAGAAACATTGGCGCTCATGCAAAGGACAACTCTACATTGACATGCTGACTGAAATCAATATAATGAAATGCCCTCAAATACCTGAGCAATTAACATTTTAGTAGTAGAATTACCCTTCCAATTATTGGAAGGAACACAAATGCATGTCGGGCAGTTTAATGGTTAAACACAGACTTTGTTGTTTAATGCTCGCGGTGTTGATAGGGACTGAAGCTGTGTAACTATTGCCCGATGGCCATTCTCGTTGACAAAGACAAAGCAGGAATACCGTCAGGGGGGCGGTAGTAACATTACGCTTCACCCCCTGGTAGCAACTACCAGTCAGCAATCATCATACAAAAGGGGAATCTATGGAGAACCATGACAAAATACAGGTTTGTACTTCACATCTGCATTAGTATTCTTACAAGAGAAATGTGTCAAAAAGAAAATGAATGCGCACCACTGTGGTCATCTCATAGGCTATACGACCTCTTGGGTCATCGTTTCTTCATTGCTCTTAAGACTTTTTTACCACCCGGTTTAAGAGTTCTATATTCTGCAGAACCCGAATCTTGCATCATCGCTAGAAGAAGCTATAGTGGTCAAATAATAAAGATGATTTCTTTGAGTGGGCACAGAAAATAGGACTTGATAACAGCAGAAGATTTCAAGTTTCTCACCTATTTTTCAAACTTGAATTTCCTTTGACTTGCTAAAGAAGATCAAACTTTCTTACCACACGTATAGGTAGCTGATTTGTCAGATGGCTAGGCTAGAATTCATGGATGTGGCCCTCCAAGTGCTTGGACAATTTCCTCTGCTCTTGATTGTATGCCTCTAAGATACTCAACAAGAACACGCTGTTGGTAAGAACCCCCCTCCTACAGGTAAAAAAAAGAGGAAATGATGCAAACACTCAAAAAAGTGTCAGTGATCAAATGCAAAAGATCCAGATCTTACTGTACGTATTAAGACCCGCTCAATACGTTTCTTTATAACAGCATAAAAATCTTCAGGTGCAACTTCTCCTTTTCCAATATTAAGTCCTTCGATCAATAGCCTATTCCAATGGTCCTCTGGAGCTGCATTTAGATACAATTACACAATAATAGGACATGTACCAATTTACTATAAGTTGGTTTGTCTGAAGTTGCTGCAAATTTCATATAAAAGATGATACAAAGAGTGCTGGAACTCTTTTGGCATTCTCTCTACAGAGACCAGGGGATGCAAATTTCATATGCCCATTACACAATAATTTAGATGGGGATTCACCCTTCAGTTACTTCTATTGGCATAGAGACCAGGGACCAGTGACTTCCATGGTACCAATGTGATAACTTAAGAACATGAGCTACTCCTACTGGGCAGCTCTATACAGGTTTTCCATATTTTCCACTAAACAAAAAAAGAGAAAAACCAAATGACTTTTAGATTCCCATATCAGCATACTGGTATACAAGGGTCTTAATGGTAGTGATTCTTGGGAGTCATAAGCACAGCATTACAAGACAAATCATAACACATTAAGATTTGTTTAGTATTTTAAAGTCTCAGAGGATTGCACATGATCTTGGTAAAAGTTGAACACATGATTTCAGGAACCCTGAGAACTTTGCCATTTGTGTGCATATATTTTTGTCGCTACAGACTGCTTGGTGCTTCATTTTCTGCTTGTGTGCATATACTTGTCGCTACAGACTGATATCAGGAACCCTGAGAACCCTGATATCTTGGTAAACATCATTTCTAGTTACAGTTGCATCCTACAGTGATAATAACTGCTGGACTTCTGGCTCACTGTATAATGTCAAAATACCTCTAATGCATCCAGCATGCTCATTTATTTGAAATGATTTCCTGTGAACTACAAATGATCTTTCGGATACAAAGTTTTTCCTCAATGCCATTATACTAACATGCTTTTATTTGGTGCACGATCAATTGGTTTCATATATGTGATGCTCCTTAAACTAAAGCCTCATTGACAGTCTTTTGACTAGGTGGAGCTTTCAAGCACTCACTAAAACAGACATTATAACATCTACTCTCCCACAAGGTTATAAGTTAAACTCAATGGATACATATTTATGTTTGTACACGCGCACATACAAACATAAGTAAACAGCGGCAGAAAGATACAATATATATGCCAACAATGGTTTTATCAACAACAAGAGCATATCAACATTTATTGTGTAGGACAGTATGCCAAATATAAGGTACCTTCTATGACAGTTTCAAGAAACTTTTCTCCTGCCAAAACTTTG
Source organism: Musa acuminata AAA Group (assembly GCF_036884655.1). Taxonomy (NCBI): domain Eukaryota; kingdom Viridiplantae; phylum Streptophyta; class Magnoliopsida; order Zingiberales; family Musaceae; genus Musa; species Musa acuminata. The sequence continues at coordinate 4,332,728 of NC_088355.1, read as the reverse complement.
CCCCCTGTAGAAAACATACAATTTGAGAACCTCACATAATTATTGCATCTTAAAATAATCCAGAATTTAATACAAGCACAAGACATTAATCGAAATAGCATATATGCTGATACAAAATTTTCTACATTCTGGCAAGAAAGATATTGCAAATTCCTAAAGATCGAATATGTCAGCAATAATAATATAAGTCCCCTACTTATCAGACCTGTCTTTGTGAGCATCACAAACATTATGATGGAACAGTTAAAAAAAATTAGTACTCCAAGCATAGTTTTCATCAAGCTGGTAAAGAAATCATCCTATGATGAAGAAAAACTGGTATATCTCTATGTTATAATAAAATTTTATCATATCAAAGAGATTCAACAGATAAAAGGATAAATATCGCTCATGTGAACAACGTCAAAAGCTTCTGGCACATCAAACTCATGATCCATCGTCTCCAAAGAGAAGACAGTAATATGCTTCAAAAAAGGAGAATGATAGCATGACAAGAATTGATTCCAATTCATGCTCTTTTTTTCACAACTTTTCCTATGTGTACATACATACATACATACATACATCAACTGACAGAAATCCTTTCCAATTTCAAGTATAAATCTTACTCATCCTAATGAATCAACTAAATCCCAAGATTAGTACTAAATATTGAAATAAGAAAGTTAGAATAAAAATAAAGTTAGGCACTTGAGCCTTTTGAGTTATGACAAAGCATAACTGCATAAGGGCCATGAGAAAAGAATTTAGTTCCTGTTTATGCACAACCAGCCTAATGAAAGCTGAAGTAATCTGAGGCATAAGGCTTCCTATACAAAATACCTAACATAACTTTAACTGGCATGCCTCTCCCTATTTAATTATTCTCAAGAAGCTAGTAACCAAAGCTAATGCGCACAATACTTGTACCTCAAAGAGAATCATCTAGAAATGGGAGCAAGAAACAGATACTACCCTCAACAATACTGCAAAATAATGAAGGCTGTTACCTTTGTATACATAGCTACGTTTTCTAAGTACTTTGGAAGCATATATTTGCAAAACCTTTTGCAGCATAGCCTCAAGCCCTGGCTTATCTCCATCTTCTTTTGCCTGCAAGCACAAAATTCATACCTCTCATTGTAGAAAGTATAGCATATGCATGCAAGACTCAAGAAATTAGAGTCAAAATTAAAAAACACTTGAATTTGGGATTTGGATCAAGTGCAATCATATCCATTAGTTCATAATTAAAATCAGCCTAACATGGGCTGGCACCAATCATGACCCAACGCTGGCCGGCCTGCACTGTGGTGATGAGGCCAGCACTAGCCATGAGCATGTGTTGGAACTTGACAGTTATGAGCAGTGCATGAAGTCCCCATGACCAGGATATAGCACAGCAGGCACATGATGTGACAGGCCCATGCCAGTAACATGTGTGTAACATGGCAAGACAATTTTTAATATTAATTTTTATTTTACTGATTCAATAAAAGCATAAATCTTGGATTTATTTAGACAAAAATTCAACAATTAAAACATATTGATGTATACCTGTAACCAAAGGATAACAGCAATAAATAGAAATCACCAAAAATACTAACCTGACGTAATTGGGCATTAACCTCTGAGAGAAATCCTTCATCCAGTTGTCCTTCTTGTTCTCTCTTCTCTAGTTCCTGATAAATATTTACAAGGAAACCTTCAACAATTGCATTATTTCATGACAAGAGTAACATTCTTAATAACAATGCTTTTTTTTTGGTTCGTCATTTTCTATCAGTGAAAGGAAATTTAGAATCTTAGATAATATTACAGAAAATAATTGGCTTAGGAAATCAATATGACTAGTATCTTAGCAATTATGCATTAACAGATTAACCTATTGCTAAACAATATATAGAATGGTCACTGGCAGTACCTAACAAATTGCACCATATTAACCATGGATGATCAGACCAATTAACAAATTTCACCACAAGTTCACCTGGGAATTTATTCATGCTCGTCTTAACTTACAATATCACATCTTGCAAATAAGACACAACAATACAATTTACCTACCAAATGTTGTTCAATAAAAAAAATAAGATAATATCATAAGACTAACACTGGTCGAAATCAATAATCAATATATTTTTATGATTTCCGTAACTCCTTATGCATTTTGATAATTCTCACTGATACATAGTGAACATTGTTGAATTCTTCATCCCACAATCCATATTATTTTATTGTTCGTTCATCCTGGTACTTAAGTCACCATTAGTCATCTTGCCAAAGATGTGAGAATATAGAAAATGTTTATGTAACAATCCTAACTGAAATTATCAAATTAAGATTTGAAGAGAACACCAGAATAGTGAAAGTGAGCAGAAAAAAGTAGTAGGATAATGACAATAGTAACAATTTGAATCATGATGAACATATAAAACATGAAAATTTACTCGAGACTACCTATACAAGATGGCTGCAACTAAAACTAGTCCAAGAACCCACTTAAGCCTATAGGCCTAGCATAGCAACTATTAATGTCATGATAATCCAATATACGTGCAACTCATTGGCAACAGTGCCAGTGTCGGTCCTAAGCCAAGATGAAAAAGATGGAGAGTTGCGTTAGGTCGTTGACAACCAATGTAAAACTATGTCAAATATCATGAACATGGACCTTAACCAGTTTCAGTATTTCAGTATATCTCAATCCATGTAGCCGACCCCAATAGTTGGGGCTCACGGCTTTATTGTTGTTGTTGTCCCCTGTAAGTTTCCAAATGCATTTATGAAAAAAGTATGAAAGCTAGTAGAAGTAATTTTTTTTTAATTTAAAGCACAAAGGAAGTGCGCAACATCAATCTCTCAAGATGATGAGAATGACAAGCTATGCTTCTCTGACTAAAAGGGGTTGATAAATTAAAAACTTATTGCAGTTCCTGGAGAAAGATTTAGTCAAAATATTAATTTCTCATGCAAAATTTACCACCACCACGCACCCCCCCCAGGAGCACAAGTATCAGATCAACATGCACAACTACACATAAGGAAAGACAATTTAATTTCTAGATATTTTCTTAGTGCACATATAACAAACAGTATTTGCAACAAATCAGGAAAATCTCCATGTATAGAAAATAATATATTACGCGAAGGAGCTAATAAGGGAACTTGAGAAAATGGGATAACATTTTGAGATTAAGAAAATCAAATATTTGTATAGTAGTTTTAAGTTTCAATTTACTTTCTCCATCAAAGTAAGAGCCTCAGGATTTCTCGGTGGCCACGATATCTCTTCAACATCATCCACTACAGGATTCAAAATTGCCTTAAGAACATCAGTTGCAGATTCTATCCTTTCCTGCAATGCAAAAAAGGTTCTGATATTGAATTTTCCCCTTGACGGAAATAGGGTTGGAGATTGTGATGTTTTCTTGATATAAGAACAATAAGGTCGAAAACTTCAAATAAATTGTTAGATACATTACTTGCTTGATACAAAGTGAACTACAATTCTAACATCACAAAGATATGATTTTTGCAAAAGTATTCATTGGTTGATGGTCAAATGCCTTGCCACTGAGTAGAGCACCCAGCTGGACTGTTAGCCTACTACAGTTAATGATAGACCTTCATTTGATCTCAACCACATTTTTGTATATTAGAGGAACATGTCAAGTTAAAGATTAACCTTAAACTGCTTTCAGTCACTCGGACATTTCAGTCATTGCTTGTAAATGTGCTTACAAGTGAACAAAGACTCAACTCCATAAGAAAAATATAACTTCATACTACTTCATAGTTTTTTTGTTTACTGTGGCTTGTCTACACAAGATACAAAAAAACAAGCTGACAGAAAGCACTCTAATGTTTTTTCAGCAAACACTTACATTTGTTTTATGGACTAGGCGGTCGACTATGCTCATTACAGATGCAGCTAATTCTTCATAATCCTTCTGTAAAAGCAATCAATGGTGAATTAAGCAGTTCTTACCATATTAATTCCACAAAGCCACAGGAAACACATTTGATAAGATGCTAAATGTTGTTAGAAAAAAATTGACCAAGTAGAGGAACCATGCTTTGTCATCATCTGATTTGCAAGTATCTGTTCTAGCAGCAAGGCGGATCCAAAAATCCTCGTTAAACGCGAGAACATTTTCAACAACAAGTTGATCAAGCTGTTTACACATTGGAAACATTGATTAGTAGACTAAATTCAATTAAATCAATGCAAGCACCTAGAGTATCATCATCAAGTGACACATTGCTAGTCAAATTTTATCAACATAAAACACACATACACACACACACAGGACACAAACAAAGAAGCAGCTTACTTGACAATATTTCTTTTAGAAAAATCACAGTTGGTAATCTAGTCAATCCAATAAGCTAATAAAAATGTACCAACATTCATTAGAAAAACTAATTGACACATTGTTTCCCTGGAGTAATTGTTCTAGAACATATGAAAGAGATAGAGCAAATTAACGAACACTTACAACAAGGCCAGGTTCAAGTCATATAAACAGCTTCTCTGTTTACATGGGTACAGCTACATGCATCGACTTTCCCTAGATTATATATTGACAAGAGCCTTGTACACTTGTTTATTAATTAAAAAATGTCTGGCCTCTTATATTTTGCACTCTAAACAACTCAACAAGTGATATGGCTGAAGGTAAATACACGAGAGGGCAATTCTTTGAAGTTTTTACCTTCAACAAGAAGAATACATGTAAAGCATGTACCAAAGTATGAACTCATCCGGCTGATCCAAGCAGAAAGATTTCATTATAACCTACTTATGATATTTTTTGAAAATTGGAGTTGTCGACTATCTAGTAGAATAGTTGCAATATCCCATAAAAACCAAGATGGTTAAATTTTTTCAGACATCTATGTTCATCATCATAAGATGAAGTCTATATATGTTGCATCAACATAATTGACTTACTTCCCTAGCATTTGCAACTTTCAACATATCAATAAGACGGTCTACTTCTACGGTCTTCTTAAAAGATTTTTCAGCATCTTGATTGACTGCACATATTGCTGTCCTCCTGTCCAATAAATTGAATTAATTCATATAAGTTAGTTAGAAATGCTGTGCATATACATACAAGAAAGTAATGACAGAATTTGAACATTTTAGCAACTGCTATGAAGTGAATCAGAATGAGGGTGGTCTCCATGAAACAATTCATCTTAAGTGATCGCAAATAGCTTTTAGGACTTGGAGAAATTATCAAAACAATATATGAGCAGAGTAAGGTTAAGGATCTGGTAGGCGACAGGGAGGAGGAGAGTCACTGAGATGCCTAGGTTTCTTGGGAGCCTGGGCGCCTAGGCAAGCGCCCGAGCACCCAGTGATAACACTGAACCAATATGCTCATTCACATAACCAATTGATGCATAAAAATAACATTCACAAAGAAATATCCTATTAGTTATTCATAGAAAAGACATCAAGGAGAATGTCACAGGGAATTCAGTTTTAACATGGTCTATCATACCAATCTCTGAAAGATACATGCATTGCTAATCTTTGTTCCTGCTGTACCAGAGAACGATAGACATTGTGTTATGAAACTTACAAGCGGCAAATTTGTAAGATTAAATTTTCTCTTAACTTCATATGATCTGCTTCCTCCATCATAATCATTAAAACTACAGAATCAAGATTTCGATCCATTTCCTTCCTTTTTCACGAGCTTAAATAGAACACTTGTCTACCACTTTTGAGTTGAATTGTTAACTGTTAATAATTGCATGAATCATCTGAATCTATTCCTTTTTTTTTTTCGAAATTTATTTATATTAACGTTATCTAAGCATACGAGAATAGTAAATTCAGATCACTGCCAATTTTGACGTAAACATTAACCAAAATCCAACATAACCCCAAAGCATTACCATGGAAGGTACCAAGAAACAAATCAAGAATTGCAAATGCCAGATGACTTAGATCAAGAATTGCACAATAAAGAACGCAAGAGTCATGAATCGCAACATCGACATAGATTACAGTGAACCGAACCTGGTGCCGCAATTCTTTGGAAAGAAAAGAGAACATGCCATCCCGTTACCCTCTTTCGGACCCCAAATACTTCCCCACCGCCGACAGCACAAGCTCTGTACCAAAGCACTACCATGCATGAGATTAAGCACGCTATCCCGGCAAGACTAACACTCCAATGCGATCCCTTAAAGTCGAATTCCAACCCTACACATTAAGAGGTTCAAGAAGAGGGAAGAGCCGGCCGTACCTTGGGAAGAGAAGATGATCGGAGTGGAGTAGAGATCAGAGAAGCTGCTGCCACCGTCGCCATTCGCGAAGCAAATGGAAGGCAACAAATGATTTGCCGATTTGATCGCTCGAACTCCCCCCTTCGCAGTCGCGCCTCAGGCGGGAGACGCGAACCTCACGAACAACAACCGGATAAGGAACCCAGCGATCTCCTAACGGCCTTTCCTCGGGCTTATAATTGGGCCTCAAGAGCAAGGCTTTCGGCCCACTAAAAGAATGGGCTAAATATCACCCGATTTCTTCAGCTTATAACTGGGCCTAAAGAGCGCTTTCAGGCCCATCAATATATATATATATATATATATATATATATATATATATATATATTATTTATTCCTTTAATTCAAGCTTAAAATTAGGAAAGGAAGAAGAGGAAAGGATGGAATGCCTGCTTCCATTGAAGCTGCTTTGATCGATGAACATGTAATTGCAGACTCCGAGCCTTCAGGCGCACGCATGCATGGAGCAGCTTATGTTTCTTCCTCCTTCGGACCAGTAAAACCAAGGACAATAAAAGTTGTCTGATCGACACAGCACAGCGGCAGGGAGGACGATTGCATGGCCCGCCATCACACGGCGTCCCCATCGATCGACGTCAAGAGCAAGCCTTGTGTCATCTGTTCGCCCACCATACAGACGTAGGTGTTGTCGCTTCACTTGGACCAACTTCTGTGGTGAGAACATTTTCTCTCCATCTTCCAGTTATTTGGTCTGTGATATCAGCATTAAATTACTGCATGATTCCTTTCCTAAAGAGACTCAGCTGTACAGGCAGAAGTACAATAGAAAAAGACTAGAGCGCAGAAAACTGCAGAAGGATACTTCTAACAGTAGCTACTGACAGAATTCATCCTGCCTTGGCAGATCCTGAAAAGAGGCAGGTCTTCCTTGATCCTGCAACTCACCAGAAGAAACTGCAGTTAATATGTCCAAACCATCAAGATTAGACTGAAGAATTATGAGCGATAATTAAGGTGAAGAGGATCACAGCTTTAAGAGCATCAAGTTCTAAGATCCTACTGAAGAAACATGCACTTCTTTAACTAGGTAGTATTGCAATTTCTTTGAACAGTCCATGGGTTTTGCTGCATGTCTTCAGAGTCCACCACATATGAGGTTTCGGAGATCAACCAAATGCTTAGATGACAACATTTTTCGCTGGTTCTTGCATCTACTGACTCCACAATTCAGAGGCAATTTGGAATAGAAACTTTGAACCCCTCATCATGATGTTTTAAGAGCAAAAATTGCATCCTTTATCGAAAACAAGCATCACAGATTCCAAACATGTTCTAAAGTAGAAGAAAATGTATCATAAGGAGATCAGTTGTATATATAGGTGCATAATCTACATGCACATATGTCATTGTATCAGGGAAAAACATTAACATGCTTGTCAATGAGGCCATGATCTATCAGTTGGTTTCACTCTCTCTTGAAGAGATTTTAGGTCTGGATCTGGAAAATTATTTGAAAGATGATAAACATTAATAATTCATAGAGAAATGATAACAAATGTGAGAGAAAATAAAGAGACACATAAAGTCTTAGTTTTGTTTTGTCATCACCATCCTCTGAAACTCTCTCACATCTCACAAGCCATAATCCATATATATAAAGACTAACCTCTAAATAAAGTCAATTTCATAACACTCCACCACAAGGCAAAACCATTCAAGAAGTAAATACAAAGATAATGACACACTATTTTACAATTAATCTCGGAGGAGTAATAATAAATACTTTACTTAAACTTGAGACTTCCAAATAGCAGTGACAAGAATCTTTGACATGGTTAGAAGAGCAAAGCAAAGTCGAGAATTCATTCTTTATATTACAGTATAGTCATCTTCAAGCAACAAAACCGAAGCAAATACCCAATATTATGCAATGCAATATGGAGGTATGCAAGATGAACTGTCAATTTAAACTGGGATTAGTCTGTGGTAGCTACAAAGAACATATGAATCTACATTAGGTGTATGTATTTAGGATGAGTATATGCATTCCATGTTACTAACCATTTTATGCTAAGTGCAATGTATTAGGCTTTTACCCCAAAAGCTCTTAATCACTGAATTACTTGTTATGATCCTAATTTTGCATCTTATGCAATTTTCAGAATTTTCTCACTCAAATTCATGAATGATTGCTAGACCCTTTTCAATCATGGAACAATGATCTTGGTAGGGAAAACACTAGTACTGATGATTGCTATGAATTTGCAATTTGTTGTCATAAGATTTCCTAATAGATTTGCATTTGTATTTAAGTTATAAGTTCACTAGTCTTAGGTTGGATTCATGTTCTTTTACTTCTGAAATAGATCTATGATGCTTCTAATGGAATTTTAGGAAAGATTTTAACGAAAAAAAAATCCAATTATAATCTCTTTTTCTTTAATGAGATTTAGGGTTCCTTGGCTTTATAAAATCTAAAAAAAAGCATTAAAAAAATTTCAATTTTCAAAAGAGTGTAGAAAAAATATGGCATCATCAAACATGCTGTATGGAAGCTGGTCACTTGAAACAAATTTTGAAGGCATCATCATGAAATTTGATACATGAAGTAGAATAAGATGTGAACTTGACTGATTAATTTCTTTAGAGAGAGATATCAATGAAAATGATTGAACAATTAACATTATCAAGGAACCTAACTCATTCTTAAACTCCCAATCCTGTCAATTTCAGAACTACTGTAAATTTGCCACATATTTACTGATGGGGTTTCTTCTATGGGCTACTCTTTAGAATTAGTATAACAAATATGGGAGTTAAAGGAAGGCTTATAAACAATCATAAATAGACGTGATGGAAGAACATAGGAAATTATTGAGAGTAATAAACATGCATGTAAGAGATTAGCTTAGGAGTAGAGAGGAGAAAAGAAAGGGAAAAGCTACACCAATTACAGCATCGGCATGTTTTGCAACAGTAGCCTGAAAGAGAATATTCTAACCAAGAGGGAGAAATCAGAAAGAAACAGCGACCTCGGAAGGGAAATCCAATAGTTCCATCGCTGGCCCATAAACAGGTACTACAAGCACATAATTAATACCATCTACTAACTTGAGCCACAGGCGTATGTCTCTTCTCTCTCCAAAAAGTTTGGAATCAGTCCGGCCTTAGAGATGGAGCAAACAGGTCATGAGAGCAATGCATAAGTGAGAAGAAGGTGAAGGAAAGCTTACTTTCTTGAAGCTTCTTGGAACTGCATGCATGGCTGCTGGATTGAACTCAAAACGAGTTGTACCTTCCTTGATTCAATGGTCTGCTGCAGAGCGGCAGCAGCTGCTCGCATGTCCATGTCGAACACTTGAGCGGATCAGGCAAATCCCATAAAAACCGCCATTTTTTCTGGGGAAAACTATAGACACAGCACCCAAAACGTCAAAGAGCAAAAGAAGAAGCTGATGAGGAAGGAGTTGAAAGAGTGTCCATACGGATTTGGCTTTATTAAATCGATTGAACTTGAAGTTATTCGAAAGTTTACGCAATTGCCAATAGATGAGGAGGATTGCGCATGGTACAAGACACTTAATCCCAGACGAGGCACATTAAGTAACAAGGAAATCATTAAAGATCATGCAGAGGTCTCATCTTTTTTGTAGGGTTCCGCTACGGCCTGTGTTGGTGGGGGAAGAATTGAGTGCCCGCCATGAAGGCGCTCAGCGGGGTCGCGTATGGGTCGAGCAGTTCAGTGGCTCCAGCCGTGGCAGTAATGACCGGGTGCCCGGCAGTAATAACAGCAGCAGCGACGGCCGCAGGAGAGGAAGAGCCTTCGCCATGGTTGAGCTGATAACGAGATGACGACGGGGATGGGTACTCGGTGTCGGCGCCGTGATCATACAGTATGCCCCTGAACACATGCCCGCCGATGCTCACGGCGGTTTGGTACGCGTACTCGTCGTCCGCTTCGTCCACGGGGCTCACGCGCACGCACCGGAACACGGCCTCCGCGCTCACTTCCGGGGGTAAGCTGTCGGAGTCGAGACTTCCTCCTGTCATATTGAGTCAAGTAAATAGCTTATTCCTCCGTCTCGAGTTCTATGAAGAAGGAAAGAGAACGTCGAACGTGTGGTGTTTGATGGGTGCAGCAGAAAGAATGGATCACGCAAAGGATTCTGCGAACAGTGGAGCAGATAACAACAACAGCGTTTGGGACTGCGTAGGAGTGGTAGGAAAATGTAGTACCATACGTGGTGGTGGTTGCCATGGCAGTTGGTAGTCCGGCGAAGGCCATGATCTCCCTCGGCCTCTTGGAAGTATCGCCACCGCCACCGCTGCCGCCGCTTACCTCGCCCGCAGCTCGGCCCTCCCCGCGATGGCTGTCGTCGTGCTGCACCAAGCCGCCGAGTTGCTGCTGGCGCTCGCGGCGCTTGGCGGCGGGGACCCAGGTGCTCTTGACGTGGGTGGGGCACTGGAAGCCGCGGCTCTTGCAGCAGGTCCGGCACCTCAGGTGTGCGCAATCCTTCTTGGCCTGGTTGCCGCAGTCCTGGCAACTCACCCCGCCGCTGCCACCGCCCGGGCTTCCTCGCATCGGCCTCCCCGCAAGCGACGGCAGATCATCAGGGAGGCCGGCGGAGGAATACAACTGGTCCTCCCGCTGGATCTGGTGCTGCTGCCACAGCTCGAAGCCTCGGGTGTAAGCGACGTCCTCGCTCCTGCTTCCGCGACCGCCGTAAAGGAAGAAGCTCTCCGAAGGAGGGATCACCCCTTGCTGATCTCCGCGATGTTGCTGGCTGCCACCGCCACCTCCGAGAAGGAATTCCGCCATATCTACTCCTCCACTCGATTAGTTACACCCGATCCATGACATCTCATCTCCTCTTGCTTGCAATCTTGGGGGAAGCGTGACAGTGATTATAGGAGGGAGGAAAAAAGGCGCAAGAATGGTTACTGGCAGCGCTGCTGCACTCTTTCTTCTTCTTAGGCCGCTGCTTTTTGGTCACTGCAGGCGCAAAGACGTAGCAGCCGAAGCCGGAAGGGGAGCAGTCGATGATGCCGTCTTCTTCTTCTTCTTCTTCTTCTCTCTCTCTCTCTCTCTCTCTCTCTCTCTCTCTCTCTCTCTCTCGCTTCTCTTCTTCGAGTCTTCCGTTTCTTGAATTACGAAATGAAACAATAGTTTAAGGGGACGGATCGCAGCCGGTGCTGCAACGCCGCCATGGAGACGGCTGTGCTGTGCCCTCCTCGATTCCTCATTTACTGCTCGCCACCTTCTCTTCTATTTCCAGCTTCCTCCACTTTCCCCAATCCCCATACCCTTCTCTCTCTCTCTCTCTCTCTCTCTCTCTCTCTCTCTCCGCTTGTGATAATTACTGCTCTTAAACATTAGAAACTCTCTAAAGTCTCACGCGTCTCATTATTTAGAAGGGAAGAAAACAACGGGTAACCAACGCACACAAAAACAGGAATTCTCATCATTCTATCTATGGACGGCCTTAAATGAGCCACGTGGCAGAGATCGCGACGTTGGCTCGTTGTTTTTCATTTTGACCTTCAACCCCGCTGCCCTTGCGTGACAGCTCGTCCTCACTTTTACCGTCGTCCCGCCCTGCCTCCTCCTATCCACCCTGTTCACGGAGGAGAAAGAGAAGCAGAGTCTCCAGTTACTTGGCCAGCCACGCATCTGCAAATCTAGCGATGTATGCATGCCGAATCCCAGTTGACAGATTGGATATGGTAGTTGGTGGACGAAGGCATCTCCTGCAGGCTTCAACTTGTTTTAGTAGCTTCAATCCAGTGAACAAGGCACAGATCGTTGCGTCCGCAAGATGACTTCATCCCAAACGAAAAGCAGGTGGATAACACCATCATCATGCTTAAATCTCATCATGAAATATCATGGCAAGGAGAAGTCATGCTACTGACCATTTCTAGCTCGATCCCCACAGGTTATTTACATTAAAGGGCCGATCAACCTTGAAGAAGATGTTGATATGAAGGAAGAGATGAGCAGCGTCTGTTATATGTTAATCTGACATGGAGGCATGTGGAGATTTGTCAGCAACTTCAAGGACAGCGTATGGCTTGAAGAAGACAAGTCGGCTGAGGAATGAATGGTCCTGTGACAGCTGTGCATGGAGGGACGAGCTACTTCGTTCCTGGATTATGAATGCCACCTTGCCCCTACCAGACTACACTCACTCTTCCATGGACGACTTGTTGCTCTCACCACCACCTCCTCTGGCTTGCAGACACCCTGTGTCTCGAGAGCCACTGTGTTCGCTTACCTCTACCGTCGAGTATCGATCATCACGAAGATCGGCTCGCATTAATCATGTCTCAGTTCTCACGTCGTCGATGCTGATACGACGGAACTGTATCGTTCATTTAGAACGGTACTCGACACCCAAGCGGAGCCACCTTACGAATGATACGTTGCTACTCAATAATTGTGTACTCGTCTTCTCTCTCCCTCTCTCTCTCTCTCTCGTCCTCGAGCCATGTGCTTCCTCCCCCCTGTTTCAACCTTTTCTCTCCCTCTCTCTCTCTCTCTCTCTCTCTCTGTCTGTCTCTCTCTCTCTCTCTCTCTGTCGTCTCTGTGTCACATGTTGGCCGGAGAAGAATAGAGAAGAAGAGGGGATTCGGAGGACGCAGATCCCTATATCTAACGAACAGTATATTGGGATCATGAGCAGGAAGAACCTGTGAGCAGGAGAGCCGCGGCTTTGAAAGGCGTGCGTGGTAACGAAGGGTGCTCAAGAGGAGGAAAAGTTCGCTGTCGAACATTAATTATACGTGGCTACGTCGCATGTGAAGCCCATTACATGGTGGCAAAGTGGTGCAGCAACCTGGACGCGAGTTTTCACACAACCAACGGGTCGGATTTGGCTAGGATCCGACATCCGATACCCGTACCCGATCATGCACGAAATGTCTTATCAACAGCATGCGTCACCCGTTCAGGAGATAGCTGTAATCTGCATCGCTATTCGATGTATCGAACCACTTTACCTGAAAATAACAGCTGTTGTCCTGTTTTCTCGCTTGCTATCAATAGTTTACAGTAGGAGTGACTGTATCAAATTAGATCCGTGTCGTCATGAAAGATATGATTTTGATATATAGTCAACGCAATAATTACAAAATATGCGACTTCAGAGTATTTTCCAACCTCTCTCTCTCTCTCTCTCTCTCTCTCTTAATTGCGTCGATGTCTCTCGTAATTCACAAATAACAACAATATATATATGAGATAATTGTCATGGATTCCTTCCCTTGTGGAGTAGAGGGGGTGTGCATGCACCTTTCCCATGCCATTAACAAGACAACAATGCAATATAATAGTCTCGATATATAAAAGACCGCAATACGTAGCATAATAGATAGATAGATAGATAGATAGATAGATGGCATTTGGACCCCCACCATCACATGTAGTAAGTATACTTTCTCCTTTCTACGTGACAGTAGTCGCCATAATTATATTCATCCATGGATTATATTCTCTAATCTTGTTGGGCACTCATCAGATCTTCCTTGTCTCCACTGGATCCGCCTTGTCTCCTTCTAACCCAGCATGACATAAATACTCCCATGGACTTGGTGCATGTTGAAATCACTGCATCGCTCCGAGCAAGATTCTAAACTTAAGAGCTGAACATTTATAATTGATCCCTGTGATGAAGACTAGTTGAATCTTACGTCGCTTACAATAGTAATTGCGATGCTAAGAAACAATGAAAGAAAAAGTTCTTGTCGAATAAGATGATGGACTAAGCATCACTAGCATCAAATGCAAGAGAGGATGGAGGTCCAAAGGACAAAGTATTGCCTAGGTTGGAAGAGTACATGTAGGAAGGGCCTAAACAATTGGGAGGCCACAATGAACATTGAACAAGAAGGCATGTGACTCTTTATAAAGGAAGTGATGGCCACTATGCTTTATGATTCCTTCTTTCCTTAGTATTGTCCGAATTATTTGAGGCCATGGCACACCCACTTTCAGACCTAAAGATTCTGAAGCTTAGATTAGGAGTCATTTCAAATTTACCTACCTTCTTAAAAGTAAATAGGAAATGGCAGCACCCTAAGGAACCTACAAGCACAAGCACATGATTAGGTTTCTACTACATGGCCAAAGTGGCTTAGCATCTTTTCCTCTTCCTCACATCCTCTACATTCCTTGGCAACTTGGATGTTGGATCTTGTCAAGAGCTACATTGGTGGGATTTGTTGGTTGCTGTTCTGTCATTCAGTTCATATGTATTTGTCCTGTCAACCTTTTTTAGGGGACACCTTCATCAGTAATTTAAGAAAACAATAAAAAGAAAGAGAGTTTCTCAAATCAGGTTTCCAATTTTCCTAGCTTGGATTGCATTATTAGATAATTTAGACCTGGTTAGTTTAGGCTCATAAGACAAAAAACCAATTAGTTTCGCCGGTGTTCATTTCCATCAATTTAGAAGCCAAAATGATCAAGATTAGTTTTAAAGTATATATTCAAATTAGATTGCAACCTAGAGATCAGCATTTGAGTCATAGGTGTAATGTGAGAGAAGCTTCAGGTTACTGTGTCATTCATCCTGATCCATTCTGAACCATCGAGTCCATGCACCATGCAAGACAATCTAAGTGTGTCATCCAGTCCATTGCAACAACTAAGACTTGGATCAAGCCCAGCTTGAATTGGTTCCAAATAATGACATGATATATATAAATATAAAACTCAATGAAGCTCAAGAGGCAGGAGATTCTCTCTCTCTCTCTCTCTCTCTCTCTCTCTCTCTCTCTCTCTCTCTCACTGTGGATATATGCAGGTGGAAAACATGGTGGAAAACAAGTCTAGCTAACAGATATCTTGTGGAATTCAAACAACCCCAATCTGAACTTCATACTGAAAAGTCGAGGTTTGATTGGAAGATGTCACATGGAAAATATTGACTGTCAGGATGAGGGTTCACATTGAAGGTGAGAGGGGACTATTTGTCTTGGAACTTGTAGAGACTTTTGAAGCTGATACTAGTGGCACTGTTTCTAAACGCTGGATGTTTGGTCAAAGCCATCACGAGCGGAGAAAAGATATTAGGCAACATATGCAATGACTTGGGAGTTCCGAGCGGATTCTGTGATACATATGGAAGACCAGTCTTGAATCCCCGTATCTACTTTGCACCATAAAGCTCGAATCATCTATGTCAGCTTACTCAGTGCAAATCTACAGAAGCTAATTTAGACTTTGTGAACTTTAAACGAACAGTCTGATTTTGGCTGGCGGAAGCTTTCTCGGTCCATAGGTTTTCTGGAGAGTGGAAGCGTTGACTACTTCAGATGGGTTTTCCAAAGACTTAGGGTTTGGAAAGAACTAATTAGAAGCATGTAGAAAAGTGTTGCATTGAATCCTCTAACATCGACTCAGCCAATATCGATCATTGAAGAGTTTTTCCTTCAATCATCGTATTTGTTACATGATTTCAATTGTGTATCGAACTCGATCATCATCAGTGTCCTGCAATCCACAGACGCAGGGACCAGGAAGAGGAGCTCATCCATTACCCCATTCTCGAGGTTTTCCTCTCGAGCATTTCCCATGCCTATCTCCATCATCACCGACCTTTCAGAAGCGCCACCACTTCCTTCATCGTCGGTCGGTTCTCGGGGTTGATATCGGCGCACCGCAAGGCGATAACCACCGCATCCTGTAGCTCGTCTTGCTTGAACCTTCCGCCGAGCCGAGGGTCTGCAATGCGGTCCCATGCACCGTTCGCCGCCAGGGGCGATGCCCACTGCACGATGTCGCGCATGACGCCGCCGGACAGCTTCTCGATGGGCTTCCTCGCGCTCACGATCTCGAGCAATAGGATGCCGAAGCTGTACACGTCGCAGCTCTCGGAGACCTTCCCAAGCATGGCGTACTCCGGTGCAAGGTAGCCTAGGGTTCCCTTCACCCTCGTCGTCATGTGGCTCACTCCCTCCGGTATCAGCTTCGCGAACCCGAAATCGGCCACCTTGGGGCAGAAGTCTGCGTCGAGGAGCACGTTGCTGGCCTTGATGTCCCTGTGTATGATATGAGGGCTTGCCTCGTGGTGCAAGTACCTGAGAGAAAGCATATCAGGACATGCTCACACTCATCGTAAGAAGACGAATCAGATCATATCTCAGATCCGGCTTACGCTAGTCCTTCGGCGGCTCCGATGGCGATCCGCATCCTCGTCCGCCAATCAAGCAGCACTTCGGCAGAACGACGGCCATGGAGATGGCAGTGGAGGCTGTTGTTTGGCATGTAGTCGTAGACGATCAGCCTCTCCTTTCTGCCTGCAGAGAATCCTCTAAGGCTCAAAAGATTCTCGTGCCTCACCCTTGCAAGAATCTCGACTTCGATGGCGAATTCCATCTCCGCCTTGGCTGTCATGGCTTTGAGCCGCTTCACGGCAATCTACATGACTTATTCCGCATCGGAAGTAAGCAAAAACTGGTTTCTAAGCCATGACAAATTGTGGAAGGATGGCAAGCCACTTACCTCTACTCCTTTGCTAGTTCTACCCCAGTAGACAGCACCAAAGCCGCCTTCTCCGAGCTTGTTCCCTTGGTGAAAGTTCTCCGTGGCATGGATCAGCTCCCTCAACCTATAGGTTCGCCAAGGATGGCCATGGCTCTCACTCGATCTGAAAAGAACCAGTTGGAATCAGAAAAATCTCGCCACAAAGTATAGTAATAATAGAAATATATAACAGGCGCAGTACCTTCGTGAGGCCTCCTGTTCGCCAAGTGAGAAGCAGCAAAGGCAACTCTGAAGCATCTAGCCCTTAAGAAGATGAAGCCCTTGGAATCCTAAGAAGATGAGGAGCAGAGCAAAAGCTAGGCTACACTAAGGACAATTTCATTTGCCAGCTCAAGGCACTTCGAACTCATATAGAGAACCTTGCTTCCGTATCGTCAAACTCTTCAGTACTCTTTGTTAGTCTACATTTCTGGATCTAACGCAGCATATGATTTGCTCGACAGATTCAAAAAAAGTTTGCCGTACTCGTCTACGACGCGGTCTGACACCCTTTTTTCCCTGCACGACTTGCTCCTCGATACTGACTACATCCTATTAATCTTACTACTTCATAAGGTTGTGACACAGACCATTGAACAGGTCATACATAGAATGATGCATCCAGTTTTGTTCCAAGTCAACAGTCCAAGATCAAATATTCACGGCACAGATTTCTTCAGACTTCTCCTTCGTTGACTTTGTCGCTTCTGGGAAATCCCTAACCGTTAGTTGCTAATCGACGCACTTCTTCAAGTTTGGAGAATGGCAAGTCTAACTTTGGTGCTACAGTTGTACGCGAGTCAAAGAGTTCTTATCTAGCATTTGAGCATGCAAAATGAATGGATGCAGTTCCACTCCTGTTTGCTAGTGAAGTTTGATCTAATGACATGGGGTCCAAACTCCAAAGCCCCCCATGTTTAGCATGTAGGCAGCCTGTTTAGTTGAGTCAACATCGTCTGAGCCGCGTCCACCGAAGCAAACGAGGGATGAGATGGACGGTTCCAAATGAAATTGGTGGGATCAACGATTAGGATGTGAAGTATCAAACGTGTCCCGTCATGGACCCACCGTTCCTCCAGCTACTTCGTTTACCCATCCTTTGAAGTAGCCCAAGACGTTGAATGAGGTCGCTCGATTTAGTGGGCCCGAGGACGATGCATCGAATGACCGATCGAAACGAGGCCGGTGGGTATGTCCCAAAATTAAACGTTGTCGTCGCCCTAAATTTAAAGAACCGAAGCGCCTTCCCCGTCTTTTCGGCGATCCCTCTTCTCCTTCCGGATCCCTCATCCCATGGCCACCACCTTTCCGTCTCCGCCGACGCTCCTGCCGGTGAAGATCCAGCTCCCCCGGACGATCGCCGCCACCGCGAGGGTCGCGGCGGTGCCCTCGCCGCCCGGTGACGCGAAGCGGCGCTGGTGGGCGCCGCCGTCTCGCACGGCCCCGCGGGAGGTCCCCGTCTCGGAGGAGCCGGATGCGACGGCAGAGGGAGAGTCCGCGGCCGCGGCAGCGGGCAGATCGAGGCTGACGGCGGAGAAGGCGAGGGTGCTGAGGCGGGAGATGAGGGCGACGGAGAGCTGGCACGACGCCATGTACCGCTCCGCCATCGCTTCCCGTCTTGCTTCCCCCGATCAGATCTAGACTCTTCGCTCCCATCCCCTCCCGTCCCTCGTCGTTCCGCCTCGTTCAGAAACCCCACGAATGGGCTTTTGGATTTCTCTCTCCTTTTACCTTTTTTTGGGTGTGTAAAAAGGATTATCGCAGGTGGGAGGGACGTAATATATGTGAATCTGCTACTACTTGTCTTCAAAATGCGTGCTAATTACCTTGAAGTTAATCTATCGGAATTGTCTGAGACAAGGCTATTTGAGCTCGCAGCCGATGCTAACTAGTGTTGTTCTTGGTGATTAAGGATCATCAATATCAACATTTTCTAAACTTCAATTATTAATGGATAAAGAGAGAGAGGGATTGAGTGTGAGATGACGTGGATGGAAAGCGAAAGTAGTGCTGCGTGTCGTCATATTTGAGTGGGCTGTGCTGGTTCGTGATTGAGAGGGAGGGTGACTTCAGCGTACATGCAGAGCTGGATGGCTCATCTTAATAAATGGATTAGGATGTTGTCACCGTCAGAATAAAGCTGATGATGATATATATATGTATAATATGAAGCCTCTAAGTCAATAGGCCTATCCATAAATATATGGGCCATTAAATCCATGGATCCTCCCTCCCTTCGAATCTCCATTATACCATTTTTACGACATTTTTTTTATGTTTATTATTTTTATTTCTAATTTCCGGTTCTGTTTGCTGTCGCGAAGCATTTCGATCAGCGACGGGAACCGGTCTCATCGTCCTCCTATGGCGAAAGGCTCTACGCCGCCTCGACGGCGTCCTCCTCTCCGGCCCTCCCCTCCCCTCCCCGCCTTAAGCCTTCTTCCATGACGCGGTCGCCTACTCCCTCTTCGATAGCGTCTTCGCGCTTGCCCTCGCTCCCGACTGAAGCGGCCGTCGGCCGCACCGGAAGAGCCAGATCGGCACCGCCGCAAGAGCTTCTTGATGACGTTGAAGATCTTGATCACGTAGATGGGCTGTACACTGATGGACTGTGCGGATAAGAGGATTGGATGAGTGGAGATGGGTTAATTTCATATTAACCTTAACCTCAAGTAGTTAGACCTTTTAGTATTCTAATTTTTAAAATTAAAATTTTATATTAAATTTATATAGTTATAAAAATAAAATATTGAATCTTTGGAAGATATATATAACATGTGATAGTACCTGCATAAATAAAATAAAAATAACGATCAAAAATATAATTTTAATATTTTAATTATATATTTATTTATTATGATTTAATTGAAACTTCTTAATTAGACTATTGTGGTGGTGGCGAATGGTAATATTGTTGGGAGCCATGAGTGACTATTGTGATGGTGATCGGTGAGAATGACCCGATGATTGATCTTGCCAATATTGATTTGAGCATTGATGATTGAGGTGGGGATGACGATCGTGATAGTAATGGAGTTTGAGGAACTTTCTATGACTTCTTATAAGAAAGGAGGAGGAAGAAAAGGGAGAACATCGATAGGAGTTGATGCAAAGGGAGTCGAGGAAAATGACGAGGACGATGGTCGCTCTACATCGTCTTACAATTACATCGGTGTCGTTTTGTATATGCATTGATGAGAGGTGAGGCAAAGACCTTGCATCCTATCGACGCAAATGCAGAGCAGCATGGCGCTAACGCAGATGTAGAATGGTGTTGGAGGAGGAAGAGGAGAGAGAGTGAGCAAGTGGAGGGTGTACCGATCGACGTCCTCCACCAGCTAGACCTCGGAATGTTCGGTTGAATGAGATTGTGGGTGCTTTGTAAGTTGTTGCTTGGATTGCGATTGGGTTGCTCGTCTATGGCTTCCAATCCATGCCAATTATGCAGTTGCCTCGTTTCACTGCCATCGTAATGGGTCTATGACGATGACGACATGATCGTGTGGTGGGACAGTGGATTTGGGATGATGACTCATCGTATTTGTAGCAAGGATAGATACAAGTAGCAAGTCGAGGTTGTCATCAGCGGCTTACTTAAGGAGGTTGGCATGATAGATAATGTAAGTTATGTGAAAGGTGAGCCAATGTCAATACAATTCAAATGGAAGACATAACTACAATGAGAGAGGCGATGGAGCTTCTCATCATCCCCCAACTCGTTGAGACACACCGCACACTCAAACGCCTCTTTCATCACCAACCTCAAAGTATGTCGGTATAAGGAAACTTCTTAAAGATCTCCCCTATTACCATTAAAATCAGGTTACGCCACCTACAATGTGACGATATCATCATCCATTACCACTACAATAGTTGGTATTATAACAAAATATAATTAAGATATTAAAATTATTATTTATTTATTATTTTCGTATGATTTGATTTTTTATTATTATGTGTTATATTTTTTTATTAATAAAATTGATAGCGATAGGATAAAAAAATTAAATATATAAAAAAAGGTAAAACGGGTAACATTTAATTAGCCGAGTGAGAGCGACGATGAGACCAGGAGAGTATCCTGAATCGAAAAGGGTAAACAGGGCCACAGCTTGAAGGGACACATGTTAGCCGTCGCTCGAGGGTCTCTGTCGTCCTTGCCCGCTCTCTGGTCTCCGTTCTCAGCCACAACCTCGAGAAGGCTGCCTAAAGATCTCGAGCTCGGAAAAATTCTCTCTTCCACATAAATTAGGACCAGCCCCCACCGCCACCCACCATAGAGGAACCCTAGCGGTTATCAGTCCCCTGGCGCCGTGGAGGTTGATGGATTGCCTCCACCATGGCGCTGGCCTTCTCCCTGCGCCATCACCCCCGTATCGCTTCCCCTCTCCGCCCCTCACTTCCTCGTCCCAGGCCCCGCCGGCTTCCCTTCTGTGTTGCCTGCGTGAGGCCCTTGGCTTCTCCGGCTCCGGGGCAGGGTGAGGCGGCTCGCGGCGGGTCGGCCTTGGTGTGGTTCAAGAATGATCTCCGCGTTGATGATCACCCTGGCCTCGTGGCCGCCGTGGCTAAGCACGAGACGGTCGTCCCGCTTTACGTCTTCGATCACCGGATGTTGTCCGGTCAGTTTCTGTCCCCTTTCTCTTACTTTTGCGGCTAACAAACTCCCACCGACAAACCCGACACATCCGTCGGCTGTTCTAGTTCAACCTTGTTTTTTTCCTTAGAAAAATGACGTTTTGTTGCACTTCTAATATTTTGACGTAATTAACAACTCAGTTGTTGTATGGATTGCGGCCAAGAGAATATTTTTGATGTGTAAGTCAGGAATCAGATTTAGCAGGTAGGAACTGACCAAGAACAAGATACATTGGATGCATAAAACCAGATGACATTTTTTCTGATTGCTAAGCAACCCGTATGTGCAGAAGAGAATCTCACAAAACTGTCATTGTAGTACTGCTCTGTGGGTCTGAGTTGAATTTTTCTTTTTCTTTTTGTGAATTGGAGGTTGTTATTATGGTTGGAATGTAGATGTCAATGACAACGTTGAAATGAATTTAATTTAATTGTTCCAATAGAAAGGGTAGAACTTGGAATAGCTTGCACAACAAAAGACGGGTCAATTCATTCTTTTTATGGTGATTAATTCATGTACAAGAGAGATCATGTGATACATGATTAAGGAGTGAGCCATGTTTAAGTTGACGAAAGGGAGAGCAATGAGATGGAATAGTTGAGAATGAGAAAGTTACAATGTCTTACGTCTAAAATAAGTTGTTTTTAAAGAAAATAGTAGAAATGGGTTTGTGCAACAAACCTACCCACTTAAGATTTAAGGAACTTGTTGTTTTTGTTGTTTCTTGCCAGATACCATTCCATAGCAGGTTTTTTCGGACATTTTCTAGGCTCAGAAGGAACCGCAATAATGACAACTACTCTAGTTTCATTATCATCAATCTTCTCTTTGATTGCATTTTATGAAGGACTTAGAGTAGTTAGTATCAGAATGAAAGCCAGGAAAGTCAGAATGGTTAAGTAGAGGGGACAGTGGGCAGGATTGCGCTGAGTAGTCTAAGAATGAATCATTATTTGAGCGATACTTCTTTGTTGGGGCGAGCTCAAACCACAATAAGATTGTTCCTTTATGGCCTAAGTGTCAAGGGCATCAAGTATGTTAACAACCATTTTGGTTGCAGATGAGAATGTGTATGTTAACCTCCTCAAGTTCACGGTGGTGAGAGCCTCGCGCATCGGACCATCTTTATGATAATGAAACTGTAATAGGAAAATCTTGCTGATGTGCATACTTTCTTTGTGCAATTAGGTGTTGTAAATAAAGTTATTTCCAATAGAAATACTTTTGAATTTGTTTAAAACAAAGCAACTTTGTTGTTTTAATTTGTTCAGTTTTTATATGCAGATCTTTCTGATGAAATGAGAGAGCTACTTCTTTTCTCTGTGAAAGAACTCAAGGAGCTGCTTAAGGGTCAAGGATCTGATCTGCTTCTTGGCTTTGGAAGCACTGAAGATGTCATATTAGAACTTGTAAATAAGGTTGCTAAACAGGGATTAATGTCATGTTGTACCTCACTCTGCAAATAGATGTCAGATTTGTTTTGTGGACTCTGCATGTGCAGTACTTCATCTATGCTAGCCCCCTGATTTATCTTATCCCTCAAAGTGTTTCAGGTAAAGCCGAGTCACATATATGCAGAAGAGGAGGTAGAATATAATCTTCGTAAGCTGGCCACTACTGTCGAATCATCTTTATCTGCAGTACCATTCTCATGGGGAAACCCTGAATTTATCTTTTGGAGGACTCCCTTTTATGATTTTAAGGTAGTTCAGTTTGTACTTATATTTGATTTTTATATGTTTCAGGTCTATTTTATTTCTGTAATATATCATGTTACTGCTTGATGTCTGCCCAGAATTTAAAGGAATTATCTGCATCATACCATGAGTTTACAAAACTGAAGCTGTCTATATCTCTTCCAGTGCCAGCTCCGACCATACCTGTTTTGAGCATGGAGTTGAAAACTAGTATGCTTTTGAGTTCCTTGATGTCATTTTTGTCAAATGTTTGTGTATGTGTTGATGGGCGAAATGGTATTTGTTTTTCATATAATTGTGAATTTTCTTTTCAGGTGCATTACCGTCTCTTGTTGATGTAAAGAACTATCTGGATGGTGCACCTTGTCAGTCAGATGACAGCTGGATTTCTCTTAAGAAAGCTTCACCTATGTCCATATTAAAAAGGAATAGGAATCAAAATATTATGAAAACTGATCCTGCTGAAAGGGGCGAATATTATGATGAAAAGGGAAAAGAAACCTCATCGACTTTCAACAATGTGCGAAGTACAAAAATTTCAAATTCCATGTTTGTGTCACAAGAGGGGAGTCTGGTGAAAGGTGGAACAAACACTGTGTTAAATGCTCTTGCTGCTTATTTGCGATATTTAGAAGGAACAGCAAGGGATGATTGGCAAGAGTATGTAGTTGGCTTGCTTCTTTATATTTTATCCATTATCTTGGTGAAAATAGGCACTTATCATTCACTTTCTCTGGGTTTACATAGGTTACTCTAATCTTGTAGGAAAGTTGTTGGGATTTCCCTGATCTTACATAATCTTAAAATTTTTTCAGGCTGTCATTTTCCCATCCAACCAAGGGAATGTCATGTACATCTTTTACGTACAGCTTTTGTATTCCCAAAAAGAATATATCTGAAACGTCCTGTTCACTAACGATGTCCTGGATACATGCAAGTCCTAGATATTAGGACAAATATTTATCTTTTTTGTGTCTAACTAAATTACAAAATATGTAATTAATTGCTTGCCGATATTTGTTACATTCTGTGCATTGCTATCTTTGCTACAACTTGTGACTTACCTAATATTATCAAGCATGATCATGCACATTTTATTTTATAAGATTCAGCAGTTTTGTATTGCCTGATTCATTAAATTCAATAAGTAGGTTGCATGACAAGTTACGGAAAGCTGAAAGAAGGACGGGAGCCTCATTCAGTGCGTTGTTTGGTTCTGCCCTTTACTTTGGAACTATATCTCGAAGGAGAGTGTACTATGAAGCTATAAAGTATGAGAAAGAACGCAATGGAGGCTTTCTATCACCATTTGGATATTCAGCACCTACAGTTGCAGCAGCAATTGATGCTGTTTGTTCCATGGAGGTAGGACCTTGGGGTTTATCAACCTAAAATGTGTGAAGTTAGTTTTTTTTTTTGTTTGTATCTGCATTTTGAGATTTGGAAAATCATATGACAACTGCAAACTACATCTTTAAGGTCAATTTGTTCATCTGTCTAACAATGCACTGATCATGCAACAGTGGTATTCGGTTCTGGCTTTGAAAAGCCAAATATGCAATGAAGGAGTGTACCCCGTTTGGATTTGGAGATGGAAAGGTCATTTTATTCAGGTAATTTGTGAGCACAAAGTTTTATTTTTAATTTCCTATCTTGCTGCCTTCTTTCCTTTATGTCAATAAAACTACACAGATCAGCACTGAATGTCCAATAAGGCATGAAAATGAAGTATCACAGGTCAATCTCTTTAAAATAAAATGGAAATGAAGTTGGTCTGTCCTGTACGTCTGAACTGGTCCTGTCCTGAACATTTCATAGATGCTGCAAGCTTGATTTTCAACTGGAAGCCACGGAGGGTGTCAGAAAAAACATATTAGTTTCAGGAGTACGTGTAAAGAAATAACTTATGGTTTTTGTTTCTTTACCCTTATTTTTTGAGTCACAGTGAAGGTTTTGCACATTAGTAGGTTTGATATTGGTCATTATGCTAATTGTTACATGACATGTTATTTAATCAGGCCATAAAATACTTCCATGTGCATTCTCATTTACAATAATTTTGCCTTTAGTACACAGCCGTTGGCAACGAAGGACCTGCAGCTCTTCTTGTTCATGGTTTTGGAGCTTTCCTGGAGCATTTCCGTGGCAACATATCTAACATTGCTGATGGTGGACATCGGGTTTGGGCTATTTCGCTGTTGGGTTTCGGGAAGTCAGAGAAACCAAATGTCATATATACTGAACTTTTGTGGGCAGAGTTGTTGAGAGATTTTATTGTTGATGTTGTGAGAGAACCTGTTCATCTCGTTGGCAACTCGTTAGGTGGTATGTCTGAGCTCATGATAGTGCAACGATCTACTGAGTGATTGTATCTAATATCAATTTTTTTTTTCACTTGAGTTGCACTTCATTATGAATTTGTTTGGAAACTTCTTAATCCAACACTTTTTTTCCAGGTTATTTTGTTGCTACAGTTGCAGGTCTATGGCCTTCTCTGGTGAAGTCTTTGGTTCTTATTAACACAGCTGGTTCGATTGTTCCCACGGTTTCGTCTATTCCTTCAGTTGATGTAAAGCTGATTCAGGTTCTATATCAGTCACAATTGTGTAGTTGCATCTTTCGTAACATACTAGAGTGTTACTTTTCTTGCTCATGTCGGTTAAAACTTCACATTTTATGTTGCATTTTGTCAGATCTGGAATGCTTTGCATGAAATTGTATAAAATATTGGCTATGTACAGAATTTGTTGGAATATGATATACTGTAGTTTGAAGTTTATCATTACATTTCAACTTATCTAGTCAATATTTACTTTTTTCAGCAAATAAGTATTTAAATACTTTTAATTTAATTAATACTATTTTTTTTAATGAACTCACTGATGAAAAATCCATGTAGCCAACCTCAAATAGTTATCATTATAGCTTGTTGTTGATGATGATGATATTCTGAACCAAACACAACAGAATTTGTTGGAATATGATATACTGTAGTTTGAAGTTTATCATTACATTTCAACTTATCTAGTCAATATTTACTTTTTTCAGCAAATAAGTATTTAAATACTTTTAATTTAATTAATACTATTTTTTTAATGAACTCACTGATGAAAGATCCATGTAGCCAACCTCAAATAGTTATCATTATAGCTTGTTGATGATGATGATATTCTGAACCAAACACAACCTTAGAAATTTGAACAAATGTCTGCTATGTCGAAAGAATTGACACCTGCTACGTTAAAAGAACCGAATGTCTTGATATGTCACAACCAATACAATCAATATGGACAAGCATCTGAGAAATAAAGCCTTGTCTTTAGTGATCGCTTTATAAGCAAACCGTATTGTGTATTTAGTATTAGTAGTTTCTATGTGTTTATCAGATGATAAAAATAACACCATCTAACCTTCAGTGTTGTTGTCATCGTCTTTGTGAGAAATTTGAATTGTGAGGTTGCCAATTATGCATAAATTTGTTCTTTCAGGAAAGGAAAATATCTGGGCTTGCTTGGCTGCAGGCACAGCTGCTGTTGCTGTTCCTGAGGTCAACAGCTGGCAAGTTCATTGAGAAGTGTTACCCAACTGTATGTGAACCTTAAGGATTTTCCCTTGATCTTTTTCTTGCATAAATTACATGCCATTGACATATGTGCTGTGTATTTTGTCATTCATTTGATTCAGAACATAGAGCGGGTGGACGGTTGGCTTCTTGGTGAAATTCTCAGGGCTGTATCCTCATTTATGACTTGACAATTCTGAGAATTATTACGATGGTCTAATTTCTGAACTGTTATATCTGTTCAAAAATTAACATACCACTGCTTCCTTCCACCTGTGATGAATGCAACAAAAGTATTTCTGACCTCCAATTTATTGGAGCACTGAACTTCACTTACATCTTGAATATTAGATGTTGCCATAAAACTACAATTCTTATTCATCAATTTCAACTTTAGGCCATTGTTTGTACTCAAGGAATCCACGTGCTAAAAGGGTCTCTTTCATTAGGTACATCATGGATTGACAGTGGCGCACATTTTACAACAAAATTTTCTTTTCTTTTGTTTGTAATACTGACTTCTCATTTTTTACGCATTGCATTTTGTGCAGCTCAGACTTCAGACATGGAAATATATACATTATATTGGAGACTTAATTATGTGATATTGCTACTCATGCATAGCTATCTGTTGGTTAAGAATGGATACCTGAAATTAGGATGTGAGACATCTAAAGTTCAGATTCTTATAGGCTTTATATTTTCCTTGACCAAAATCAGTCATTTGATCCCGGTGCAGCCATTGTTCTGGAAAGTATCGTGACCTTTGATTTGTCTATTCCTCTTAATTACCTACTTGGCTCCTTTGGAGGAGAGGTATTGATTATACAAGTAAGTGCATGATAGATGAGTTGAGTTAAGAAGGCTCATGCGTGATCAGTTAATCAGCTGATGGTGCATTGTGTTCTTGACAAACCAGGGGATGAAAGACCCACTGACCAAATCCAAAGCATTCTTGTCCATGGTCAGGGAGCACTGCAACAAGGTCACAGTAAGTGAATTGGATGCAGGTAACTGGTTCAACCCTTTCTGAAGCAAAATCAGATCTAGACATAATTTCTGTTTGTCCAAAATTGGAAGGATGAGATCTTAAAGCCTTGTTCATTCAGATGATGATGATATATATTTTTTAGTTTAGTTGGATGGCAGTCCTATTCCGATATACACTCACTGTTTGATAATGTTGTTTCAGGTCACTGCCCCCATGATGAGGTGCCACAGAAAGTGAATTCAACATTAAGAGAATGGATAACCAGAGTTGAAAGCAGTCTACACATCTTGGAGAGAGCTTAATCTTCTGTACTGAACATTCCTACACAGTTAACTCTCTTTTTCTTCCGAGAAACTCAAGAGAAAGAAATATATATATCACCTTACATTAAAAAGCCCTCCTATTTGAAAATGAACAGAGTTTGGCAACAGATGCCTCTGCTCATCCAACTTCATCTAATTGAGGTGTTCCGATTTCCACGGTATTCCTTTTTAATAATATTATTTCACGATATTTGGATTTGATTATGAACATGCTGGTGATTCCGTTTCTGTATCAGTTCAAATGCAACCTTGCATACAACCTTGATATCTGGATTTGATCATGAACTCGCTGGTGATTCCTCTTCTGTATCAGTT
The DNA here is from genome assembly GCF_036884655.1 of Musa acuminata AAA Group. NCBI lineage: Eukaryota > Viridiplantae > Streptophyta > Magnoliopsida > Zingiberales > Musaceae > Musa > Musa acuminata. The sequence goes on along the minus strand of NC_088355.1, from coordinate 4,304,430 downwards.
CAAATGCAACCATGCATTCAACCTTGATATCTGGATTTGATTATGAACTTGCTGGTGATTCCTCCTGTATCAGTTCAAATGCTACCTTGCATACAACCCTGGTATCTGGATTTGATTATGAACTTGCTGGTGAATTCCTCTTCTGTATTAGTTCAAATGCAACCTTGCATACAACCTTGATATCTGGATTTGATTATGAACTCGCTGGTGATTCCTCTTCTGTATCAGTTCAAATGCAACCTTGCTGAGGACCGGCCTCGGACGGAGAATTAATATCCGACCAAGCATCCGGCTTCTTATTCCTGCATGAAATGTAGATGTGACCGTCTTCTAAGGTTGTAGAAAGCTAATTTTACAGACTACATTAAGCTGCCAATTGCAAACCACGTAACCAAATAAATATCACGGAAATGAATCCACTCGGCATCCAACATTCCTTGTAACATTTCTTTCGTTCCAAAATCTGTGTAACCAGTAATTTTCTGCTGCTAAAATACCGAAAAGAAACAGAAGTTCTTAAGCTCATGAACGCTTGTGATACATAAAAATCTTTCCTCACTTCAGCCACATCGCATGTTTACAGAAAATGAATAAGGAAAAAAATCCGGTTACTCAAGAAGAGAGAGAGATGGGACTTGAATGTGATGTCAGAAACATGCAGAAGTGTTCGACATAGCTTCGGGATGGAAACGTCAAGCTCTCTGCGCATCACTTGTCCTAAGATCGATATTTTGAGAAATTTTTTAATCTGATTCCTTTGACGCTTAAGTTAGTGATTGAAGTTTCTTTATAAGTATGATTTTTTTTTTTTTGAAAAAATAGCCCATTGGCATAGCGTCGATGATTATCTTTTATATCTTACTTTGGAGGGGATAACTTGTAACCGCTCCAACGTCCTTCTCTTAGCATTTTATCTATACGAGAGATATGAGGAAGACAGTCTTGAACGGTCTGCCTTGGACTTTTATCCATGCGGGTAAATGGGTGGGGAGTGACATAGACCTTTTTTCCTTCCACGATACCTTCCACGTGACGCTTATATATCGGATAATAGTTGGTTATTAATATATTCCTTATCAATTGTTCCTCTCAAGACATGTTTCAGGGCTCTTCTCGAGGGGCTCAGAGTCTGATGTTTAATTCATCTGATAGACCTATTGCCAACCTGCCCATTCGTGGCATCCACAAGATAGATGTTGGTCGGGCAGGTGTCTGAGTTTTCTCGACTCACATACCTTGATACCTTCTCTATCGTCGTATTTCGACTCACATACCTTGAGGTAATCCTCGGTGTTATGTCATAATATTTATTTTTTGAAAAAAATTCATATACACAGAGACCTCGGTCACTAACTCGAAGGCACAAGAGTATCTAAGGTGGTGACCGAGGTGGCTCTAAGACGAAAGTGTTAAACTCTCGAGGTGCCACTAGCTGCTCAACACTTTTGTCTTAGAGTCACCTCAGTCACCACCTTAGATACACCTGTGCCTTTGAGTTAGTGACCAATGTCTCTTTGTGTATATGAGTTTTTTTCGAAAAATAAACTCTATGACATACTTAGTCTTAGAGGGAACAATCAATAATCACTTTTTTTCGAAAAATAACCTCGAACAATCTACCTTGAACTTTTGTCCATACAAAGAGATAGAACGAAAGGCGACTTGAGCCATTTTTCTTCCATGATAATTTTCCCGTGACGCTTATATGTCAAATAATAATTGACTATTAATTATATTTTCTATAATCAATAATTCAAAGTACACAACAAACAATTGATTCAATGGTCACAGAAAAGGAAAACTTCTGTATAATCCAAGCTGATTGTTGAATGCAGGAAAGGAAATGGAGTTTTGGTTTCCAAGCTGTCTTCCGATTGGCGCTAGTTATTGAATCTCAACCCATTACAAGGAACCTTGTTTCCCATGGCTCGCATTCCCGGTGAAGCTTAGAACCCTATTTCGAACTGACCTGCAGCCTTGCCCGACGGGCACAGTCCGCAAAGCTTTTCACCACTTGTGCACATTTCAGAGGATTCGAGGCATGTTCCTTGTAACAGTTCAGGCAAGCATCTCTCTCGGCAGTACAGGAAATGGAGGAATTTTGGTGGGGCAACTTGAACTCCTTGTCCCGGAGCTCCTTTGCTCTCTGAGTGAGGTCCTGATTCATCTTGTCTTGATGCTTTTCCAGTTTCTCCACTGTTCTTTGGCTCTCCCGAAGGACAGAACGGATAGCTTCCAACTCTGAGATTGTAACTGGGTCCGGAGGGGGCACCGGCATGAACAGGGGAGGCTGGAGGGGCCATCCCCCGCTCGGGCTGCTTTTCTGTGTGCTGGGAACTGGCTTGACATTGTTCTGAGGCTGATGCGGTTCCTTTGAAATCTTTGGCTTGGGTTTCTTGGTTTTCTTCTTCGCTTTGTCATTACCACCAGCTAGTTGATTGATCAAGTCTGAGCTTATCTTTATTGTATATGAATCCACCATTTCTGCATGCAACAGAATATTCCATTCTTACGAGTCAAATTCAACTCAAAATTAGTGCTACATGGGCACTCTGAAGAATGCATGCAAGGTCAGTTGTAGATAACTGGCACCATAGCAAGCATCAGAAGCCCATCCTAGGCTAATAACATAACCTCACAATTTGTAATGCTATATAACAAGCAAAATGTTACAATAAATATTCTAATATTAAGTGTTCTGTCAACAATTTTGTACTTTTTAACATATATTCCACAACAAAAATGAAAAAATACAACCTAAACAGAATTGTTAGGAAAAAAGGACAGATCTGGTGCACAGGACCCTCTCCAATACTAAGTGTGGGAAACATTGATGTCCGTGATCTTATCGCTATGAGCAGAAAAGGTGTTTCCACAACTTGCTAGTCACCCAAGTTAGAATGGAACACAACTTTACCGTGGCATCAAGATTGTTCCAATATCTCTCTTGTTTACACCATGAGATACCCCAAAGGTCTGGTGAAGCAGTAAGGTCCTAAAATAGCACTAGGTTAGACAACAAACGAGGGACACAGAGACCACGGATGATGTACGGATCCCTAATCCTAAAGGAATAGACCTTAAATTGCTGCAAGTATTCCTGGGCAAATTATCAGCTAGTTTGTGGAGAAGAATATTAGAAATGACCAAACATTGATCAAAGAAATCATGATGTGGGATTAGTAAACACAACTTTGGCAATCGTTATCTTATCACGCAAAAGAACTACAAGTACAAATGTACTTTGTTCTTCCTGAATCTTCATATTCTCTCCTTAAGCATCTTCCTGAATTTCTTCGGTTTGTTTAGGATTTGATCGGATGAACAACCAAGGGTGGTGACAAAATTAGGTTCAGGTCTAGTTTAAGTAGGATGAGATTTGGACATACTGCATAACTGCTAGACCCAAGACATCAAAGCTTGTCTGAAACCTAATCTGATTCTTTCTTTGGACAATTCAAGCCATCCCCGATCGACCTAAATTCTTGCTGGACATGCAAACATACAAAACTAGTCTATACATTCATATGTAAAATTTGACATACAAGAGACCGGTAACATGTGTTCGTTTCTTCATCTGTTCTTCTACATTAAGCAATATTCTCAATTTAGTCGGTTGGTCAAAAGACAAATCCATCACGCAATTTTGTTGTCACAGAATACGCTGCTAGCCCTATTTATACAGGACAAATGGATACAGCAGCAAGACATTTCCTGGATCTGGACCCTAGAAATCGTCCATCTTGGTTCATTTCAACCACAGGAATCTCGTTTTCCTGTTTTACATGGTATGTGACAAGCACTCATCCAACAACTTCAGTTTACATCATCAATACACCAAATAAACCTCAAATATCCCACTGAAATCCAAACCAAACGAGCCCTAATTCATCCCTACTGGGTCTCACAGTTGGCAATAATAGAATAGCACTACCGATTACCAATCCCTCGGCTCACGGCTTGGATTGCACACGGCAAAGCTTTGAAGACGATGCTCGAGCAATTTATAGAGATGGGGCACCACGGACTGCAGTCAAAAGGGGAGAATAGAGTGAAATCCATCATGTATTCTACTCTCATCAAATATAGTCTAGTGTTCGGGACCGGCCTTCACGGCTTCTATTCCATCGGCCATCTCTAGGATTCGGAAGATTCGCGTTGAAGAACAAAAAACAGAGGAATTCTAGGGTTATCACTCATCACCGCCAAGGAAAAAGCAGTCATAATCATCGGATCAAGAATCATAGTAGTAGTAGTAGTAAACAGGACTCTTGAGCAAAGATCTGAGACCCGCATTCCCCCGAGTCCCAATAAAAAACCACCCCAAGAGGGTCAATTTGCAACGACCAAGCCGACCGAAGCCATCAAGAAATCGAGCGCGCAGGGAAATAGAGAGGGAGGTACCTCCGGGCGAGCTCTCGCTGGGGAGGAAGCAAGAGGGACTCGAGAGAGCGGAGGCGGCGAGACGAGAGCTGGGTCTTCCTTGAGGCCAGCGAGGGAGACGCCGCCGGATCGAACGGCACTTCGCCAAGGGAATGTATTCGTACGCACACGCCACGTTCCGCCCCAAAAGTTTCGTCGACGTCGTCACCTCCTCTCACGAACCCCATCCATCTCCGCCTCATCCGTGGCCCCCAACACAAGCAGACTCGTGATGTGGTGGGTCTTGTCACCGACGAAACGAGCGCTTCGTGAACTCAGCGCGTGTACACTGAAGACTGGCCCTTCAGTGGGCCGAAGCCTGCTTAGGTTGGAGGCCCAATTAAGAATAGTTGAGCCCACATCCAATCATGGACGGGTTATGTAAAGCCTGATGACATGATACAATGAAATCAATTTACAGTGCTTGAATTCAGCATGATATCAGAATTTAGGGTTTCATCAAAATCTAAAAAGGGAATTCTGATTTTGTTTAAGCTTATCAAAGACTAAACCAAAGCCGAAATGAGAATTATACTATGGTTTGGAAGAAAAAGAAAAACCCTATGAGAATTATCAATCGATAGAGAATATATTTGGTAAAACTCATCCTGCTAATGCAACCAGACAGAGGAAGAGATACATTTCAATACCTTTCTATGCTTGCAGAGGGTCACTGTTTCTCTAATATCTTTTATATTTCATCACTCTCAGCTAGACATTGTTGTATCTATAAGCTTATCAAGTCAGATAGTTGGAGACTGAGCTTTGAACTTGCAGAGGGTCACTGTTTCTCTAATATCTTTTATATTTCATCACTCCCAGCTAGACATTGTTGTATCTATAAGCTTATCAAGTCAGATAGTTGGAGACTGAGCTTTGAGCTTGCAGAGGGTCACTGTTTCTCTAATATCTTTTATATTTCATCACTCTCAGCTAGACATTGTTGTATCTATAAGCTTATCAAGTCAGATAGTTGGAGACTGAGCTTTGAGCTTGCAGAGGGTCACTGTTTCTCTAATATCTTTTATATTTCATCACTCTCAGCTAGACATTGTTGCATCTATAAGCTTATCAAGTCAGATAGTTGGAGACTGAGCTTTGAGCTTGCCTGATCATGGCTTCTACTTTAGAATTGACATACCACTGAACCTATAGACCAAGAACTAGTTCTAGCCAGTTTTTTTTTTTGGACCAGCTCAGAATTAAAAACACTGAATGCTGATATGTGTAGTTTATATATGATAAACAATATTTCTGGCTCACAAAGTCTGCTGGTAGAAAGATAATATTATTCTTTGTTTGCTAGTACTTTTTATCAATATACAGGAGGTCAGTCTACAGGATAAGCATTGAATCATTCTGACATTAGTATCCCTTTATTTTATTTTTGGTATAGAAAAATATGTATGCATATCATTTTCCTAAGATCATGACTTTATTATTATTATTATTATTTTGTTCTTGCTTCCTTCTTTCTAAGACATATCAGAACCGTGCATGGGTTTGATTTCTTCCTCTCCTGAGAACTGGTGTCTTCCAAGATCATGGCTAAAAGGGTGTGATATATATATTTATTAGGTTAATTAGTATTCATATGTAAGATCAACAATTTTGGAAAAAAGAATTGCTCTTACATGACTTTGAACTTCAAATGCTGGGAGGAGAAGAGTACACATCTTTCTAAAATAATTGCAAATCATTTTATTTTGACTTCTTGGGTGATTCATCAAATCAAATATCACATAGGATTCAACAACCAGACTTGTTCTATCTGTATCTTCCTTGTGAAACTGATGTGCTTCCACCAAACCTGAAAGTTCAGTGACAGATGACCTAATGCAGAACTTTTTCCTGGCTGCTTACTTGCTCTTGGCTTCTTGTTGCTGTCCTTTGAGAGTAGAAGTGTTTCGCACGTGCAAGCAATTCCAGAGTTGCTTGTTACACTCCATTACCATTGTTGATGGTGATCCACCTCTGCTTGATGAGCAGTTCAACAAAGATTCTCTTGCCTGGAATTAGTTGAGAGGAACACATAAAAACATACTAATCAGATTAAATAGTTTTTATTTTTTTTAATTTTTTTTAATTATTAATCAATAAAATGAAAGTTTATTTATGATCAAATTCTTTAAAAGATGATCTTGATGGAAGGAACTCTTTCTCGTCTATAAATAGATAAAAATTTATAAATCTTTAAAAAGATAGAAAGAAATACGAAGATGAGTTTAATTCTTCTTCTAAATCAATATTATATCGGGGAAGACGAATCTAATTTTTTTTCTAGATCGATATCACTGACATTACGCTCGTAGATTATACAAATCTAAACTTTAATTTATGATTATCATAATTTTAATATTTATACTGTACATACTGAAATATATTAAAAAAGAAGTAAGTCAGATCACAGCTTTAGTATCGGTGAAGTTTACCAGAATAGTCTGACATTATAAAATAAAAAAAAACTTATAAAATAAGCTTTTACATCGGTCTGATAATGAAATATTATCTATGATGCACATATAATTAGCCACATATGTATTTATTCATTAATCAAATTATTAACAAAAGAGTCACGATTTTATGTACATGATTCTTCTTGCACGTAAAGAGGGAAGAAAAGAAGAAACATAGGGTGAAGGAAGGCTTCATGGAGATCCAGCTTCTACTTTGCAGGAATCGAGGAATCCATCCTTGCTTCCCCAACCAAGCTTACTAGGGATCGATAGGTAATCCACAGTTGTGACAGTACACTTGTTGTGCTTCGTCGTCTACCTTCTCGGGTAGCCTTGTGCGCTAATGGATCTCTCTCCATCCAAATTCTCCAAGTCCTGGATGTCCAGCAGCCACTCGGAGCTTCCTTCTTCCTCCCACGGCATTCGTCCGGCAATGACGCTGCCGTAGTTGTTGCCATCGTCGTCACTCGAGAGCTGCCACAGTTCATCCAAAAGCACCGGCGCGCTGTCTTCCCACAGGCAGCTCATCAAAGGGTCCGTGCCGCCATCGATGGAGCTTGCTTCCGCTGGGCTCCTGTTGTCCGAGGACGGTATTTGGCCTTCGTTTCCTTGTGACTGTAACTGGTCGTCGGACTTGTCCGTGGTCACGGTGGACGGCGAGGCCTCGGGGCTCGCCTGCCGATGGAGCGGACGATGAGTGACGGGATCGATGCCCATCTTGAGAAGCTTCTTCTTGATGTGAGTGTTCCACAGGTTCTTGATCTCGTTGTCTGTTCTTCCCGGTAACATTGCAGCGATCTTAGACCACCTGAAAAAGAGAAATGACAACATCATAAAAAACATCTCTCCCTTCCGATGAACTTCTTGTTTTCAATTTGATCCCGCTACGTGAGATTTCAGAATTAATGTACATGAGAAAGTATATTCTCTAGTATCAGAATTAGTCAATCTGAATAATATGGACACAGGTATCATAGATTCTTTCATCGACACAATAGATTCGTTGTTCGAGCATTTCCAATCCATGTTTCCTATCTAATTAAGCAGGGCAACTACGCGTGCTGTGTGTGTCTTGCTTGTTCCATGCAATCAACTACGACGACTTCAGACCACTTGTGAAGAAGAGGAGAGAGTACCTGTTCCCCAAGCGGGCATGGAAGTCGATGACCAGCCGCTCCTCCGCCTCGCTGAGCAGCCCCCTCTTAAGGTCCGGCCGCAGGTAGTTCGTCCACCGGAGCCGGCAGCTCTTGCCGCACCGCAGCAGCCCCGCGAGCTTGGGGACCGCGCGCCAGCAGCAATGGCCGTTGGCGAGGATAAAGTTGATGAGCTTGTTGTCCTCCTCCGCCGACCACGGGCCCTTCTTCACTCCGAGCTTGTCGCAGCACGGCCGTCGCCCCATTCCCTCGTCAAAAGCTCCGGAACTACCCTCCCCCATCCACCACACATCTTGCATTTAAAGCGCCTGCCACCTTCCTCTCCCTGCATACAAGCCATCCCCATTGAAAGCAGCCCGGCAACTGCAACAATCTGACCGGTGTTGCCTCTGCTCTGGTGTGACAGTGACGGCTGCCGATATGCTAACCTGAAGGACTTCGAAGCCTCAAACTCCTCCATTCTACAGGAGAAGCTCTCGATCGCGATCTTACTTCAACATTTCATCACCAATGTCGTCATCCCCCACGTAGTGAAAGGAGGGATCTCACCTAATGGCTCATAAGAACATGCGTAAGCATTGCGTCGAGGCTACCACGCACCACAGATCAGCGAACAAGCATGTTGAGTAGCACATCAGATACAATGGCTCTCTGGAAGACTCTAAAGGTCTGAATTCCCTAATTTCTCACATCTCTCTCAGTGAAGAGACTGCTTAGCTTTAGTTGGCTCTTATATTTGGAGTTTCACTCTCCATAATTCCCACAAAAATATGAGAAGATAGAAAAGGACTGTCTAATGCATGAGCATCCATAAATACAGAACCTGAAAAGGGTCAATGGACACAATTTTCACAAAGAATGATAGTTTCTTGATTTGACTCTATGCAATTCTTACTTAAGCAGGTGCCAAATCTCACTAAGATCTAAGAATCGACGAACTCCATAGAAACCTTGACAAAATTTCTTCATTCTTCCTCCAGACCTTATTTCCTAAGATTTTACAAGAAATCTAGTGCTGATCTTTCAAAGTTTCCAAATCTAGACTGATGTATAAACTGCAGGAGATCATACAGTCCTTGACTTTGTGTTTTTTTTTATATGAGAATAATTAACATCATTTCTTTTAAGCTTTATGTCCTTTGGGATGTGATTTCAAAAGAGAAATTTTTGTTGCCTTTAAAACTTTCATTTGGAGGTTTATTGAGGTTTCAGGAGATGAATGATTACATAAATGAAAGATAACTGGAAGTGGATAAAAATGTAGAACCATTTGGAATTATATCATTCTCCCACATGAATATAAAATGATGGATGTACAAGTAATTTCAAGTAAATATGAATAGACGGAAGGATTAGTACACACTAAACTAAGGATTAAAAAACAAACAACAAATATGAGTGATTTTTATACAAATAACAAAAAGGACCAATACATGGAAAGATCTATGTTCAAGAACACACCTAAAATGCATCATTTTCATGGAAGAAATATACCCGATGTCAGTGACTTCAAAAAATAACACAGAGGAACCTCAAATATCAGAAGATTAAGCTGTTAAAATAAAAGATGCATAGCATTGTGGTATCTTAGTAGGTAGGATTGAATGACTTGTGGAGCTGCAGATCATACTCTCCAAGAAGGCATTCTGAATGAAGCATAAGATAGATGCATGTGCCCAACCTCACCAACCATCACCCCAGATGGTTGCCGGTGCTTCGAGGGCACAAATTGCAACATTGAATGTGAAATTTTGTTTATCAGTCAAGATCGAGTCAATTTCCACATGAAACTAGTCTAATGCATGCAATTATAGAATGAAGAACAAAACATAATGATATTATTCTTTCCCCCCAAAAAAGAAGACAATAATTCCAAGATATGCAGACAAGTATAATTCATCATCTCCAGCTATGCTACCGAGCACAGAAGTTTGTGGTGTCATTACATGTACATTCCTTAGAGGGAAAGCAATAACACTAAACACTACCATTCTGATTTTACATAAGGCAGTTATTTCTAACCCGTAAAGTTTTGTTATGGCATCAGATTGCTTAGATGCAGGCACCAAATGTATGTACAAGACTGTGCAATTAGAGATGACAAGGGGATAACCTGACTGCAAAATGAAGGGCAAGTTAAATATGCTGGCATATGTCATATTATTGATCAAGATACTAACTAGATTCTATTACCACCATATTCCTCACTTAATATAGTGGAGTGTGAATTGGTTCACAGCAAAAAAAATATAAGCTAAAGGGACAGTAGAGCTTACTTGGTGACAATCCTTGGTCATGCAATCGGATGCATAACTTAACCAGCTAGAATGATTAATCAGTTTCGATCATGCTTTGGATAGGCATCAATTAATCTAAAAGAACAATGACAGCAAGGTGGAACTATGAGTCCATGTTGTAATTCTAATCTTATGAATCAGATTGTTTTCCTCTTCTAACATGTCCAATAAACTCAAATCAAGACGTACAATGCATCAAACAATATCATCAGTCCTGAGTATGTTATATGACTCATCAATCAACCATATGTGATGCATAATAAAGATTTGATCTGTGAAATCCATCTGAGCAGCAATTTTCTTGGAGGAAGCCTTCTTTTTACGCTATAAAACTTTGGCAACTAAGAAAACAGTACTCGTGAACAGACAACTATTACTGCTACTAACAGATAAGATTAAAATCGTATCAGAACACTTCACGAATAGACAATAACTACTTCTACTACTACTGATTTCTAAAGCAGGAATTTACCTAATTAATCCAACCATTTAAGCCATTAGGAGACCAAATCATTCACAAACACTGATCAATACAAATGCCCCCACAAATCTGCTGTGACAAGAGGGGGAATTGAAAATTAAGTACCTCAATAAGCAATCTTGATATCAATTAAACCGATAAATACATCAAAGAATTCGAATTTTATCGAAGGAAAAGAACCAACCGAACCATAATTTGGGCGCGCTACCGACAGCATCAACTGCGCCTCAAGAAAGCCGACACCATAATGCAGAAGAAGACGGCAGGGCTCCGCATCGGTTTGCGAACCGGGAGGCTAGCGATGCCCCGCCGTGGAATTATGGAACCCCTGCGCTCCCCATCGGATTCCCGCACCGCGTCCACACCGTTCTTCTTCTCTCGATTCAAATTGGGGACGGAAGCGGGTCGGGTTTTTGAGCATACCCGTTTACCTGATCCGCTTGTCATATGAAAATATCCATCGAATCGGGTCGAGCACGCTCGACCGCTTGAGGCTGTCGAAAGCCGAGCCATGCTGGCCTTCGATCACGTACGTAGCCTTCTTCATCCGGGACCAAAAGGGTGCAGGTTTAGCCGGATTTGGTGGATCACCTCCTGCAAGGGAAGGCAGGAGCCGTACTCTGCTGTTCCCTGCCTTTTTCTCTTCCTCTCTTCGTTAACCAGCAAGGAATCCCATGCTCCTTACGATCCGGAGAAGATCTAGTTTGCGGATAAACTTGTCATTGCTGAACTTATGAAGCTCTTAGAACTCGAGCACATGTACCAGCATAACAATCCCAGAGCAACAATTTCATCACCCCATGATTCATGTTTAGTTGCAGAGATCCAACAGCAAGAGAGCTTGATAAAGACGTACGAAGTCATGGCGAAGAAGTTTCAGTCCCAGATTCAGAGTAGGGAAGGTGAGATTCGGCATTGGCAGAGAAGAAGCTGAAGCTTGAGAAGAAACTGAAGCGGCGAGGCATGCTGTCAAAAGATCGACATGTCTCGGAATTCTGCTTCTTCTCAACCGAATCAATCCCAGATGTTTTCTCTTCTGCAGCATGCTTAGCTTAAAAATCCATCAACAAAGCTACTGATTTGCATGCTGCAAGCGGCAAGGTGGGATTTGGATGCAGCAGCAAACTCAGTTGAACCTGCAGTTGTGTATGGAAGAAGGTCTCATAAGAAGTATGCATTCGAGTCATACATATGCCAAAAAGTTTTCAGTGGGTTTTAAGAAGAATGCTTGTGTGTCAAAATTGAAGATTGTGTGTTCTCTACTGAGGTCTTCTTCGATCAGTTTCTGGCTGGTAAAGCGATGGATCCATTGGACATGGTGAGCCAAAACCCTGATTCACATTTCAGACAATCTAGTAGGAGCAAGTACTGGTTGATCATTCATCCGGAAGTGGAAGGTTGTCTTTGGGAATTTGGTTGTGGTGACTGGTGATCACCAAAGAACACACTTCTACCAGGCTTTCCTGAGGCTGGCCAAGATCCATCTGGCTGCTGCAGAGGCTTGCACACTCTTTCCATCCTGCAGCTGAAGTTTTCCAGGTGATCAAAGGCACTGAATTCACAGATGATTGTATGGAAAGTGTGGTGAAAAATGCAGCCATAGATGCATCAGACCAAAACCCTGAGGTGTGGGGCTCATGGTTATGCCAGGTTTTGTGATTGGGGACAATGTGATAGAGACAATGTGAAGTATCCTGAATGAGCTCAGTCCATGATTTGGTGTGTAGGAAGACTGGTGATGATGCTGCTGGTTGTTCTGGAAACCATTGTGTCATGTTGCTGAAGAATTCACTCTATCTGTAAATCCAAATGCAGCCATCAATTTAGAAGTTTTCTCTTGTGTTTGATGTCTATGTGAAACACAAGGGTCAAATCTCCAAATATAAATGTTTAAGAAGTTTACACTTGAGAATGAATGGCAACTTGATTAGTGTTGAATTGGATCTCTCAAAACAGAGAATATGGCAATTTTTATTAGTGTTTATACATCTTCCAAGCATGATATCTAAATATAATGATTTCCATGTTAGTGTTTATTAGTATTTGCATCAAGATATTAATCAACATTTTATTTATATATTCAATATTAAATAAGTTTCATGATGATATTATAACAAAAAATAAACACTAACCTAGCATGACAACATAAAATGGTGTTTCTAAGTAAACATGGTTATCATGCTCCAACCTAAATTTTGTTTCTGATTTGCTACTTCAAATTTGATTGTTTAGTCTGCCATCTAAAATGCATGTTCTGATTTTTGTTGTCTTGCAGTTATCTAAAATAAAGCATGGAGCAATTGAATTGGATTGACAAACCTTAGCACATCAGTAGTCACATCCTTCCAAATGCTGTGATCAAAAGATTGGCTTTAGAAGCAGTGATGAATCTGATTGTAGTTAATCTTTAGAATATGAAGTTGGCAAAAAGAAAATGTTAGAGTTGGATGTGATCATAATATACATCAAATCTATCTCCTCTCAAACACTTTCAATTGCAAGTGTATTGCAATTTTATTGGGTCAAGCAATCCACAGTGATTTATTTACTGTTAACTGAGCTGAATAATTTGCTGGCCTGAAGCAAAAAGCTGTGAAGGACAGAAAGTAAAGTTTTAGCCACCCCATCAAAGCATCAACCTGTGATTTTGGTCCACCCACCAACTCCTTTTCCTCTGACCTGCCTTCTGTGGACCAATCTGTATTATTACCTAGTTTAATCTGCCACCTTCGATGGTACCATTGCCCTCAATTCTCGGGAAAAAGAGTCCAGCTGAAGCTTGCACTCATTTCCCATCACTACAGCATCGAGAAGTGCCCCTCCACAAAGAGACCCCATTTCAGCTCAGCACCAACACTGTACCTCTTCATCCCACAGACTCCTGTCCCAGAAGAAACAAAGCCACCAAGGCCAGCAGAGCTTAACAAGGTTCTCTTCCCAGGTATATTTGCTCAGGAAACTGATCTTATGTGAGGTTTTCAGCTGTGGTTGTGGTGTGGGTTGCTGGTGTTCTCAATGTGGAAGAACTGGTCCTGCAATTTCTACATTTTTTGTCTCACAGTTCTTGTTGCAGTTGTCTGGGCTGAAAATAAAGGTAAGATCTACTTCTTCCTTTTTGTTTTTCTCTCTTTGTATTCATTAATGTACATCTATCTGTCTTATATTGTGCTTTGCGGCATTCATATAAAGGAGCCTCCAGCTATGTTGTCATTCACATTGTAGATGCCTTATGCATAAAATGGGATGAGTAGATTCTTGGAAATGTATGTAGTTACATTCCACTGGCATTCCAAGTGACCAAATTCGTAGTTTGTTGTTTGATTGCTCATGATGAAAAATTTGCAGCAAATCTTCTGTCCCTTTCCATCTGTTGTAGGAAGAGTTTTGTGGTTGGGGAAAGCATATATAAAATGGAATTAAATGCAACTCTTCATGTTTCTCCTAATCATAAGGGGAAAAAAGATATTCATGATTCTCGTAACCTGCAACATTTACCCACCTGTTCTGTGATTTCAGAGCAACTGATCACATATCCTTCATTATTCTCCATCCTTTTCTTTTCTGTGTGTGTGTGTGTGTGTGTGTGAGAGAGAGAGAGAGAGAGAGAGAGAGAGAGAAGAAATATTGTCCATCTTTGGTTTGCAGAATTCTTGATATTCCTGTTCTGTGAATTATTTTTAACAGTGAGTTGATTCATGTTAATGCGATGGAATCCCATTTAAAATCGAGGGGCAGCCACGATATGGTGCTCATTTCCTTTCGGGAGAAGTAAATATTGGGTTACTAACACCTTCACTTTTATCTCCTACAAGGAAAATCTACATTTTGCTCCATGTCTGGACAAATCATTTTGATATCAAGATGAAGAAACCATTGGTGATGTGCAAAAACAGAGAGATACATGGTCAGTTTTCTGATTGTTGTGTATCAAGATGTAGGGAAGCCAACAAAACAGCAGTGTTACTTCACTGAAGTATTTATTTCAATCTGTTGTGTTTCAGAATTTACTTCGATGTATTTCATGATTTACTTGACAAATGTGGAATCATAAATTCACTCGTGTGTTTCAGTTGTCCCTCACGATGTTCAGAACTGATTGGAGATAATTTAGAATCCAGGAGGCCGGGATTTCATTCAACAGATTTCCTTATTTCTTCCCCTCTCCGCCTTTTCTGCACAGTGATCATATGAGCAATCATATTAGACCATGCTGTGACAAACACACAAGTCAAATTTTCCTAAAAGCTCAACCATGATATAGACCAACCACACTGTGTGCATCAGCATTTCATGTTCTTTGATATTTAATTTATCTTATCGGTTAACACCCTGTATTTCTGTGGCTGCTTGTACTCTTTTTAGGTAGTAACTAAAGTTATTTCCCTTTGGAAATCTCTCTATATAATCTCTTCAGGCATTCTATTTCTTCTTGTTTTATTTTCCTTTCTGAAAAATTTGCTCTCGATATTCTTTTGTTTTCTGCTGATTCGAGGAAGAATGTACAGGATTCATGTAAATGCTGTGTCTTCACAAGTAACAGAGATCAGAATAAAGTTTCATGCTGTGCTAAAATCATATTATGCTCGGTTTTCAATCACAGAATTATTGAATTTCTTGTATACTCTGATACCATATTCACCTAATGCGATGTGATTCCAGGAAATCCTGCAAATGAGATTGTCGACTTCGTAAACAAGAATCGAACGGCAACCAAGTTACCGAAACTCTACAACAATCCAGGACTGGGATGCATGGCCTTGCAATTCTTGCTGGAATGCACTCAAAACTGCACTAGCAACAATACGCTTGCCTGCCAGCCTGCAGAAATTGACATCACCGAGGTCTATGCTCCCAACTGTGGGGTAGAGCTACCTACCATCGACACTATATCTGGCCAGCTTGTTGGATGCTACTGGAGCCATCTAAATCCAGAACAAGCCTTCTCCACAGTTCTTGTCCCAACCAAGAAATCACTCTCTGTTATTCACAGCAAAGAACATCATGAGGTTGGAGTCGGATATGTCAGAGGACACCATGGGCCATTTCTATGGTGCATCTTGTTCAGCAGCGGGAACGCCACCAGCTCCACATTTGTTCTTGAAGGTGGAACAGGAATCAAGCAAAGAAGAGGTTGCTTCAGTGGAGGAGATGTGCCATGTAATGTCGGCACCAGCCTTTTGCCGGCACACAACACATTACTTTTCTCCATATGCTGCTTACTTGTGCAACTACTTTTAGTGTTTGGTTGAGTTTCTTGGCAGCTACTTTTTGAGAGACAACTCCATGAATTCCCAGGCAGATCTTGGCTGTCTATTTATCTTCTTCTGTACTATCCTTGTGCTAAATTGCAATGAGGAAACACAGGTTGAACACTGAGGTGGGCAATTTTCTTTCCAAAAATCATCTGCTTAAGGTGATGAGTTGTGGAATTTTACATCTTCTGATGCTTCTAATTTTCATCCATATTTTCTTACTTGTGGACTGTTATGCTTTATATGGTTGCTGTGTTCCTTCAATGGTTTACAAAGTTAAATTCACTCATCCAAACTAGTTTGCTGATTTCCTTGTGATTTATTCTTATACAAAGGGTGCTTTGTACACATAGCCTTCGATAAGCTTATCTCATATTTTGGTATTTTCCAATCGAAACCTCTCATTTTACATTTTTTTTTTCCAAACAGCGTCTCTAATTTAAAAACATCCAAAATATCCCTAAAAAATTTTCCATCAAATTTTCTTGCTCGTATTTTTATCAGTTTGAAATTATTGCAGTGATTTCATTTAACTCATTTATAGTGTTTTTCAATGATGTTTGTAGTATTTTTATTGAGGTATTAAAAACACTATAAATATTATTGAAAAACATTGTAATTGATATCATATTATATCACTTTGGTTGTCATTGTTCATATACCATTATGCATGTAGTTGATTCAATTAAGGTTTAGAGTCTATTTGGATCATTTATGATGTTTTTGAGCATGTTTTACAATATTTTTATTGTGATAATCAAATTATTATAATAATTTAATTTTTAATTTCTATTTAGGTGATGTTGTTTCTAAACTATTATAAATACATATTTGAATTATAATATAATATATCAAATGATTTCTAGTGTGTTTTGATTTTATTTGACTTATTTATAATATTTTTGTTGGTGGTGACTAAAATACTATAACAAGCCAAAACACTGTAATAAAAAAAAAAATTGAGGGACACTTTTTTTTTTCAAATTAGAGACATTATTTTAAAAAAAGCAAAAAAGAGAGTACCAATTGAAAAATACAAAAAAAATGAGGATTTTCTATGAAAATTACATATATATATATATTTGATGGTAATAAAAAATTCTTTTAATTTTTTAAATTATATTTTAATTTGGGTGAAAGTAGCACACGTGTGAATTTGGATTATTAATATCTGATTTAAGAGGGCAACCAAATGCGGATTAAATATAAATATATGAAAGAAAAATCTTCGAATCAAATGAAATTTGTGGATGAGTAATTCGAATTTGCTTAGCTTTTAATTTTTATATCACATATTAAAATTAGATGACGAAAATGATGACGACGATGGGCTGAGAAACATGACATGTGGGATGGGCTTTGCTTAGTTTGGTCCGGCCCAGTATATTCTGTACTAATACGAAACCCTAAAATAAGACACGGTGGAGGTCCGATCGACGAGGGGCAGAAGAGGAGGCGAGAAGATGATCTACCGGCCGTGGTCTTTGCTGTCGTCCACAGTGGTGGTATGTGGAGGCGTCGGCACCGCCGGCCTCGCCGGGATCTTTCTCTTCGGCGTCAAGGTGTGTTCTGATCATTTTCTTGCTCCCCGTTTAGCCGCCTATAATATGTTCTTTTCCCTGTTCTTTTCATTGAAGTTTGTGTTATGATTTGGACACCTAATGAATCCGATCCATGAAGATAGTTTTTCGGTCCCCCTTTGTATATTATTGGGCGATCGATGTCTTCTCACGAACTATTGTAATGTGTTGCTATCACGTTGCGCCATAGATTCTTCTTTCAATTAATTCCTACAGCGTCGACAACAAGAGAGCGCTTTGGGGGGATCTAATGAGATTGTTGTTGATCTTTTAAGATTTTTGTTAAGCTAATCATGTGGAAATGTGCGATTGGCGTGTAAAATACCTTGTTGGTGTGATCACAAGATCCCCTTTATATTCATATGATTTTGGGTCCTTGTGGTTCATTTGGAGACTCAAAATGGGAGAGTGGGTTGGGGAAGGGGAGCTCAATGTGTCTTCTTGTGGCAACAACAACCTCATTGGTATGTTCATTCACTGAGCATATAGAAGAAACAAAGAGATGGATTGACCTTCGCTAACTCTTTCTTCTTCTTTACCATTCCCATGCCTTGTCGCAGTCGATATGTCTCATGTGGTTTCAAATTCTTTGGACATAAGTTTTGGTTACAGGGAACGGGAATAATTCTCTTCCAGGATCTTCAGTCATGCAAATCCCTTGTGTTTAGCTAATTAGTGGACTTACAAAGTATACCGATCTTCTTGTTTGGAGAGATATCATCATGCTGTCGTGCCATGGGTTCGAGTTACAGAAACAATC
Source organism: Musa acuminata AAA Group (assembly GCF_036884655.1). Lineage (NCBI taxonomy): Eukaryota > Viridiplantae > Streptophyta > Magnoliopsida > Zingiberales > Musaceae > Musa > Musa acuminata. The sequence goes on along the minus strand of NC_088355.1, from coordinate 4,286,028 downwards.
TTTTTGCTTACAAGGGCAAGGGCGCGTACATCGGTCCTCCCTGTTAATGAGAGCTGAACTGGACTGGCTTATATGATGTCCGGCCAATTGAATGGACACTTTTGGTCAATCCGTGATGTCTCATTACTGATGAACCTTAGCATCTTCTGGCTGACGAATTAACAACATATTTTTAGGTTTTTGTATGAGCATGTCTAGGTAATCTTTTGATTCATAGATTTTCTTTATCGCAACAGATCCTTCTCAACTAGTTTTAATTTCGAATGAGGTTGTGACTTAGGTGATCTTGTCATGGAACTTGCAGGAGAAGTTACAAGAATACCTGTGCCGTGAGGGCGAGAGGCTCCGACAGCTGGATAGAGCCACGATGGAAGCAAACAGAGCCAGAACAAGTTGAGAAGAGATACAAAGCTACGGTGTTCACCATACCAATGGTGGTTTCCCTTTTTCTCGAGCTGTGTGAATTTTCAAGCTCAATAAATGTTGCTGCAAACTTCTGTTGGAACTTGGTTTCCACCTGTGGAGAACAAGCCCCACTCTTAGTTGTTATAATCTGAAGTTTCAGATGCTTTGATCTGTTGTGATAATTGGCACCTGATACTTTAGCCACTCTTTGTTGATCTTCTGTTCATATGGAAGACACCATCATTTGTACCGTATGGATGATGCTTTATCAGGAGAAAGGTTGCAATGAATCAAAAAGGAACCCAAGTGTTTTTGTGAGGAAACCAACACTGAAGAATTGGTGATAGAAACAAAAGAATTCCAAACAGGTTTGTATGTGACACAAACATTGTGCTCACTATTATTTAACCAAATTCACCCTAGAAAACTAAACTTTTTTCCTGGTGCAGTTCCTGTTAATTTGCTCTTTATGCATTCCAGTAGGATGATGCAGTCTTCGTTTGGAGATCTGAGTTGCAGTAGCAATTGCCAGAAACATTGTGCTCACTATTATTTAGCTAAATTCACCCCAGAAAACTAAACTTATTTTCCTGGTGCAGTAGTTCCTGTTAATTTGCTCTTGATGCAGTCCTGTAGGATGTTGTAGTCTTCTTTAGGAGATCTGAGTTGCAGTAGCAATTGCCAGAAACATTGTGCTCACTATTATTTAACCAAATTCACCCCATAAAACTAAACTTTTTTCCCGGTTCAGTTCCTGTTAATTTGCTCTTTGTGCAGTCCTGTAGGATGATGTAGTCTTCTTTTTTGGGGATCTGAGTTGCAGTAGCAATTGCCGCAATGAATAGCTTTAAACTAGTGGATTTTATATGCTGCAGATACAGTAGAACATGTGAAGCTTGTCATTTCCCTCAACCATTTATAACATTTTTATGATGTGATTGCAAGAATCTCCTCTTAAAATTTGTGGAATCTTGATTGCATACTAGATCCTGTTTTCTGCCCCTAACCCCATGGCCATGGTAACATGTTCATGTCTTTGGTTTTGTGCCTACATCATCTGTGTATGTCATAGATTATATAAAGTTGGACACACCTCGGGGCTGCCGTTGTCCTTCCCAACTCCGCCGCTGGTTCAGTTCATGGAGACATCTCTTCCCTATCGGTCCACCTCATGCTGCGTCAGATGTCCTTTCTCATCCAAGTGTTGCACTGACTTCAAAACCCGTGCCACCAAATCCATAGTTGAATGGGAGGAAGGAACGAATAGAATGGCCATTGGCCAGCGAAGCAACGAGTGTCTTTATCTCCACGTCACCGACAGGGTACTCTTACAGCATTGCGCTGATGGTATTCTTCGATCCAAATGACTCCTCAGAATTACGTGATAAAACTATATCCATATCCATCGATTAGTAAGAAAAATCAAAATATATTTAATTAAAAATAATAAGAAATCAAATACCGTAATTTAATTGGAAAGAAAAAGGTTACACAGAGTTCAATAATTGGAAGCGTTATTCTTGTTCGTGATCTCAAGTTCAGTAAACTGCACTTGACATGACGGGATCACAATCACCCCTAAAGAAAGTGATACAGTGATGACTATAATTATGATAACCCACCGTATCAATGTTGATCTCATTCAATCTAGTCGCTTTAGCTGTAGGACAGACACACATGGGAATCGTGCAGTTTTAGGAAATATTTAGAGTATCACTTGCACCATTTTCCCCTATATTCTATGTATTTGTCCTCCCTGGAATCGAATCACTAAAAACAAGGTGTTCTCGCAGCCAATGGATTCACGAGCGCTGCCACCGGTTTCCACCCACGGTTTCCTTCTCCTCCACCTCCTATTCAGGTCCCCGGCTACCCATTAATATCCTCCCCCCCTCCATTGCACACCCCAAGAAGCTCTCTCCGCCATCGGAGACCGACTAAGATACAGGTCGAGTGGAAGCTAAACACAGTACTACTGAGCAAGCATGCCGTCTCCGAGGTTCTTCGCCGTCCACGAGGCCCGGCGCCACCACTTCTTGGGCTCCTGCTACCTCTGCAAGAAGCCAATCGCCGAGAACAAAGACGTCTTCATGTACAGGTTTGTCGTGGGTTAATCGCTTCTTTTGCTCTTCGTTCGAAACTGCTTAGAGCTCGGCGACCGATGGGAATGGATCGATTTGATGTGTGTTGCAGAGGGGACACTCCCTTTTGCAGCAAGGAGTGCCGGTGGGAGCAGATGGACATGGATGAAGCTCTGGAGAACGAGTCCAAGAAGCAGTCGTTCGCCATGAAGGGCAAGCCGAGCTTGACCATCCCTTCCAACTGCGACAAGAGAAGCTTCAAGGCCGACGCTGCTGCCGTTGTTGCCGGCTAATACAACCTTAATTACCCGACGATGGCAACAACTTCCTCCTCCTCGGATTCAAGTTGCAGTACGTAGTTCTGCGAGAAGCTTGCTGAACGACAGAATCCAAACAAAGAAACCCGGGGAAAGAGAGAGAGGGAGAGAGTGGCTAAGAGCAGGAGAATACGAAAGATGAGAGGATTTCTTGCTCGATGTACAGAAGAAGAGATGTAGATTTTGGTATCCATATGTGCAAGATTTTGCCCTTCCCCAGTTTTCTTCTGTCAAATCTTGCTTGAAAGGATAATAAGAAGGACAAATCATCGGCTTGTTTGACTTCTTCGAGTATGGATATTGTCGATAACCTTCCAAGAACTCGCCATTGGAAGTCTTTTAAGTATTCCAGCTTTCCATCACACCGCGGAAACTTAAATCTCTACATTAGAGATCTCCATGCAGACAATTCTCACTCATTTCACAATGAATAATAGCATATGATCATTAAGTTCTATAGTTCTAATTTATACTGTCATCGGATTTCAAGCTCTATTGTTCTATCGTGGTAGGCTCAGTAACAGCTGAGTAACGCCGTTTTACACGTCCCCGATATATGTAGCGTTTGTAACATGTATGACGGCCGTCATTTCGGATAGGCCTCGCAGGGCCACGTGTTGATCAGCGGCGCCAGGCTCTACTCACCTCAGCGATCGTACGGATCAGATTGCACTGTTCAAATCGAAAGCAGGTAACGGCCGATGTCGGTTGAATCAATGCCTACGGACGGCTGAGATGTTAGAATTGGAGCATTTCGCGTAGAGCTGTGGTTGGAGAGGATCCTAAACGGGAGCTACTTTTGTGTAGTTCTCTCTCGGATCGAGTCACTCCCGTCTCTGCTTTCTCGAGTCGTCGTTCTTGAGCCGTCGCGGTCAGCTTCCTGGATCGCCATGGCGATTAGGGTTTTCTCTCTCCTAATCGCGCTTCTCCTGTTCGCGTCTCCGATCGTCCAAGGTATACACTTCGTTTCCCCCCATCGAGCTGCTCGCTCTCTTCTATTTGTGATGTGTCTGAACTAGTTGATGGGCGGTGTTCGTGCCATTCAGCTGACGAAGGGACGCTATCTGTGTCCATTTCGTTTGTTTTCGTGTGTGTGGTTTTCTTTTTCTCCCTGTTTCTTCTCTTTTTTTGAATTTTTAGTTGGTTTGCACTCATGAATTTTCTAGATCTGCAGGATTTATCCCAGTTGGTGGGAATTATCGTTTTGTTTGAAGGATCGGTAGAACAGGTTGTTTGCCATCGAATGGCAGCCGTGCTAGGTTTAAAAGCTTGCGTCATTGGATGAATTATCTAACTTGTTGTTTGAAAATTTGCTATGCACAACTGAACGTTGTGTTGGTATTTTCTTGTTGAGTTTCGGGGGAATTTTTTTTTCTTTTGTAAAGGAAAAAATGGTGGGCAAAATGGAATGGATATAGGAAAAAGAGAATGAGAAATATTCAACGAATTAGAATACGGAAAAAGAATTGACAGGAAAAGAAAAAGGATAGACGGTCAAATTTGGCGACAACGACAAGAATTGACACTATGAAAAGCTACACCACTGTTTAACCTCGATTTGAGCTGATCTATCTATAACATATCTTTCTTTAGAAACATTTCTGAATATTCGGCTACCTGGCTCTCACCAAGGTTTCTCGGCCAGCATAAAATTCCTTTTGCAGAGATCTTTAGGGCTTGCAATGACCAAAGGGATGCTGTGAACTGATGATTAAGCATTTTGTCCATGAAATTGAAAAAAATAAAAATGTGAAATCTATTCTAGGCTTGGGATATCTTGAAATCTTTTAGAATGCAGCAACATCCAAACTTAATCAGTAGGTGCACTTCCCTCTTATTCTATATTAATTGTTTATCAGTTTATGTAGGATTACAAAAGAGCAGTTGCTTATAATCTTTTGGTTCCAAACTAAATCAGTGGGTGAAATTTAGATAATTGTCATAGTTCCTCTTAAGACATATTCTTCCCTCTTTGTCACTAATTTTTTATCAGCTAAGGTACATGATAATATGGCAGTTAACTCCGTGACTCAAAAGCTTCTACTTGTATGAAAGTTATTATAAAAATTTCTCTTGAAGCCTTTGTTGACTATCTATTGTTGGATGTGTCTACGATATTCCTTTGTCGACTATCTATTGACTCTGACTTCTGGCAGTTGCGAGATGTCAGTCGGATGAGGATGTTGCTGCGACAGAAGTTATTGAAGGAAGCAATCTTGGCATTGTTGGTGATGATACCCAAGTTTTTGGTGATGGAACTCTGGGTCCAGCTCCTGGCATAGATACTGTCTGTGTGTTTCCAAAGAATGCTGCTAGATGTATGTACTACTTCTGGGAATGAACCAATCATTTTAGATGGGAACTTATAGTTTTTGTTGTAGGATGCAAACATAACTCCTTGACTATCTTTCGTCCATGCAGTAGTACCAGCAGGAGAAGAAACTGAGCTACTGGTTGGCTTACATAACGAGGGTTCTTTCCTATGGCCTTTTAAATTTTGAATCTAATTCAGCACTTCTTTTTTGCATTTCTATCCCATGTCTGATCTTTTAGTTTATCATACTATTGTTGTGTACTCCTTATGTACTACAAACTCAACACATTCAGATCCAGCTATATTAGTATTTAGGACTATCAAAAAGTTGTTGCTATCACCCCCACATTTAAGGTGATAAATAGATGTTCTCTGAGTTGTTGGGAGTCTATCTATAATGACTCGGACCTGATGGGCTAACTGACCTATCAACTTCGTTTTAGTCTAAACCACTGACCAAAATGCTTAAGCTGAAGTTGATAGTAGTACACTCATCAGACCCTTATAAGTCAATCTTAGTCTTGCCCACTTTCGATATGGGACTAATCAGGGGTGTTACACTATCTTGACAGATTTATGTTTGTACCTCATAAAATTTTGGTTTCTTGGCAGTCTCTGTGCCAAGTACAAGTTGTCATGGCCAATATATGCAGTAACTGAATGTTCAAGTTGTTGCACTGTTGAACATTCTTAAGTTGCTTCTTGAAATAATGATGACTAAAATCTTGAGACTACACTAGATGAGGCAGCAGAATCAGGAACTAAGTTGTCCTTCTCTTTCTTCATGTTTTTCGGGCTAAACTGGGAAAGAGCCATAGGATCTGTATATTATTGGTTTTTTATTATTAGCTGACCTCATATTCAGTTTCTTCTTCTTCTTTGAGTTGTTTAGATTAGCTATATTTAGCTATACGAGGTTACGTGTGGAAATAGGTTTGTGGAAGCTGACCCCTTGGCTGTGTAGTCATGTGATAAATTTGTTATTTTTATTCATGGTAATAATCTTTTTTTTCACTGTCCAAGTGTACACATAAAACAATGAATCTGCTCTACAACCTATAGGCATATTCTACCTTTAGGCATTAACCTTATCATTTCTCGTTGCTCCACAGTCTGCTGTCTACCTGCTCATTTTGGTAAGTCGTTGTCTTGAATGTGTTGTGTGGTAATTCAGTTGATTTTTATTAAAATCATCACTATGTGGAGGTAAGGTTGCATACTGGGGTTCCCCAGACCTTACATTAGTGGGAGCCTCTTGCACTAAGCTTCCCTTCTTAACGAATTGTCTGCTGTTATATTTGCTTCTAACTGAATGCCATCATCTGGAAAATTGCAGGTGAATCAACTTTAGAAGTGGTTGCTATACGTGCTAGCCTTCATCTTCCATTTGATCATCATATGTTTGTTCAGAATCTTACACTGCAGGTGTGTTTCCATTTAGATGCCTTTTATGATTTAGTTGCTGTACAATGGGCATCGCATACATTCCCTTCTTGTGTTACCGGTGCTTGGCTGCAGCTTATGATGTGCATGGTGTTCGAGAACTGTGCTTTACTTTCATGCATTGACATCTATTTTCTTATCTCAAGTTACCTGGAACTTATTTTTTTGGCTTCTTCATTAATAGCTTGAAGAAGTGACACAAGCTGTGTTATTGTACAGTTTTATTTGATTCATAGTAGGTGTTCTGTACCTCTGAATGTTGACTGTAAGGGGGAATATAAATCAACTGGATGGTGGACAAAAAGTATCTAATCATTGTGGAACAAGTTATCACTGCCATTGGATCACTATATGGCTAATGTTCTGTAGGTACTTAATAATTAGCTTCAATAGGCTGGCAATTTTTGTTGTGATCCATGCATAGCTACAGAAAAACAGTACTAGAGTCTAGGTGAACTTGTGTATGAAACAGTCATGTCATTCTGCTATTTCTACTCATATTGTCTGGATGAATTTTTTTTTTTTACCTAGGTGATTAGTTGATGATTTCATATGTCACTCAACTTTATTTGCATTTCTATGAAAAAGTATAACTACGGAATGAAACATCCACACAGGGGTAATGTCTTCTAATGAACACAATTAGCAATAATCCTTATAAAATTTGGTTTGAGTAATTTTGGTCGATTTACTGGCCTACAACGATTAAATTAATCTTTTTTATGCAAAATGTCATCATTAATTCAAGTGAAACAGTCCTCAGAACTATGTGTAGTGTGTATTGATTTTTTTATTGGTTTACGAGCATTCTCATGCTGTTGACTGATATTGATAATTATAGTTTCTGAAGAATTATATGCAGATTATAAAGACACTTGTTTTACATGTTCTGATTATGAAAAATAACAGAGAAGAAAAAGATAACTAAATTTTCTGATAGTTTAGTTTATATTATTAATTCTTTAGTTTTTAAAATCATAAGTGATCCACTTTAATTGGAATGTATAGTTGGTGGCCTTGGGGGTCGAGATTTTTCCATCTTGCTTTGGGACAACAAAATGTAACCTTTAAAACCATAATTTTTTTCTTAAAGTAGAAGTATTTGCTGGTATAATTCCAGGAAACACATTTAGTTTTTAATATAACACATTTCCCAAATTTTCTTTAATTGGGGTTGGTGAAGTTTGGTAAGAAACTCTCTACTGGTCTCATAGTCAGCTACTATATTAACAGAGTAATGGATATCAGCTCACCTTGTTGATGTCTAACGGTTTGTCAGGGGCATGCTTCTTGTGCTGCTCTTTCACAGCATTCTTTTCTCCTGTGATTAAATGATTGATCTTTTTTTACTTGGAACTGTTATGTAGTCTTCTGTTGCCATCTCCTTCCCTAAATGCATGTAAATTTTGCATGCGTCAAATCTGTTGTGTTCGGTCTTTGATTTGATATTCCAACAGTGATATTAAGTCTTCCTATTAATTTCTATATGCAGGAATTCTATAATGCATCAGTGCCTGTTTCTGCTCAAGCTACTTTCCCGTATGTATTTGCTGTCAGCAAATACTTGCAGGTGAGTGCCACAAATATGCGACTGAGAGTCTTTGTAGTTCCATGCTGATACATGTATTTTATGAGCCATTATTTTTTCTCCTATCGCTATATGTATATTTCTCTTATCTGAATCTTTACAGTTAATGAGAGATTTATACATAATCATGCACTTGGATGTTTCTTATTATCGTGGAAACCTATAAACTTCATTTTCTGTGCAGCCTGGCTCTTTTGATCTAGTGGGAACAATAGTCTATGAGATTGATCAGCAACCATATCAGAGCATTTTCTATAATGGTACTGTTGAAGTTGTTGAAGCTGGAGGTTTTCTAAGCATTGAGTCAGTCTTTCTTGTGACCCTTGGGGTTGCTCTCATTGGCTTTTTGGGATTGTGGGCATATGGTCAAATTCAACAGTTTTCAAAGGTACTTCAACCATTTGATCATTTTTTTGCTAACCTTAATTTCTTAATCGAGTTTATTGATTAGGCAATTCATGCTGCTAAATTGCATCTTTCGAGCATCTTTTCATACAAAAATACATGAGAATTGAAGCAGTTGCAAGTATACCTCTGCAAAGTTTCAAATTTCCTCCTGATCCACAACATCTGAACCTTTATACATTTCCACTTGGAAAATCTGCTTCCTGCATAAATATCCACTTGTGTATATATAAAAATTGTCTTAGACAGTTGCATTTACTCGTAAACTAGGGGATAGTATTGTGATTTAAACAGTGGATGAGGTCAGAATATGTCAAAACAACTAACGGAAGTTAGAAACAGGGGGTAAAATTAAGATGAGATGATGTCGGGATCTAAGTAGATAAGGTAGGAATCAATCAGATCAATCAACGGATATCATATGTAAATGATCCTTCTTTAGATATGGTTGAATTGACCGATTGCTTCCAATGCCTTTGCGAATTCAAAGGTTTGTCAATCATGCATGACTGGTACAAGATTTATAGGCATGTGCACAAATCCTGGATGCAAGAGTTACAAGGAGTAACTCATTCTGCTTCTAATCAAGTACACAATAATATACACGATGCCACTTCTCCTTGCATGACCCGGAAGTTGCTTTCAATTCAGTACCTGCATGCGCTTTGCAAGTGACAACTATTTCCTAATTCATGACAAGAACCCCAATGGATAAAAGTAAAATGAGATCAAATCTGGTGTTTAGGTACATTAAAGAAAGAAAATGTAAATACCTTTTCTTTCTAGAAGTTGGCCCTCTCCTGAGCACCAGGCCGCCTGTTGTTCCCTATTTATTATTTTTTAAAATAAATGGATTACTTGTTTGGTTTATACTAGACGTCTTTACGAAATTTCCTGTTGACCTTTTAAACTTCAAATCTAGTTCGCAGATGCAAGTTTACGTTTTGCCATACAAAGCTATTTTATCATGTTCATGCTGTTATATGCTAACCATGTTTGTTTGTGTGATTTTTTAACCCAGAAAACAAAGAGATCTCCTAAGGTGGAAGTAGGTACTGGAACCACAGATGCTAACATGGATGAGTGGTTGGAGGTAAATATTAATTTGCTGCATCCAAAGGATGGTTGTTAATGTTCTCTCATCTTTTACTTCATAATTTTTTGACATCTAATAAGTTGATTCTGGCTCACTACTCTTGTCAATCAATTGCTTATAACTTGGATTAGTTAACTCTTAAGATTCTAGATTATTACACTGTTTTTTGTTGTGCTCAGGGTACTGCGTATGCTCAGTCATTGTCAAGCAAGTCTAAGAAAAAGAAGTAAATGATAGTCTACTTCTCACTCGTTTGGCTCTTTCTGAAGAGTGAAATGGGTAGTTTGTAGTCATCTGATTCAAAAAATCTATGCAGTTCTTACACGAGATAGCTTACTAACTCTTCATTTTATTATAAAATGTAGTTGGAAATCTCAATTTTGAATAGATTTATATCTAGAAAAATTTAATCTGTGCCTCTCCGCTTGATTCAAGGTATAGATTTCAACCTTATTCTTGTTCTAGAATTTGAATTCTGGGGATGGTTTTGCCTGATCCATGGTTTGTTCTTGCTAAACAGATTGTGTTTCTTCTTGATAGATAGTGATAACAAAAATACCGTTATTATCACTATAACAATAATGCATGCTTACGATTAGGGCATGTAATCTACATAACGAACCGCCGTGTCCGCACCACCGTATTCGTTTCTGTTTTCTACACGCTCTTCTCTCGTCCCGCCGCTGCCGCCGGCACCTGATCCTCTCCCTCTTCCTCTGTCTCCTCCTCCGTCTCCGGTGGCGCGTTCAGATCTAGCATGGCCCGGGAGCTTGGCGCCCGTTCCGTGGCGCACCGGCCGTCCAGTTCCTGGTGATTTTCCAACGGAAAGAATGCGAGCTTGGGATCCGCGGGGATTAGGGCCAACCCGGGTGGTTGGCGCTGGCGTCGGCGGTGGCGGTTCCGTGTTGGACTACATCCAATGGCGGCAGCCGGCCAAACCTTCGCCGCGATGACAAGTTTTTGCTACAAGATCGGTCCCGCAAAGATTTCAAGTAAATGGGAAAAAAGGACCCAAAAAGAAACCAAAAAGAAAGAAAACATCACCTCCTCCACTTGTCTGAGAACAGAATTCCTTGCTCTCAATTGATTGCTATGCTGCTCGATATTCTGATCCAATGCAAATAAGAAGACTGAAAACAAGAAGATGACCGAATCCGGTGAGCCAAAGAGGAAGGAATTACTCTCTTGAGATGAGCTCCGTCGTCGAGCGACGCGAATTCTCGGCGGTGATTCAGCACCGACTGTTTCGGATCCACATACGCACATCAAAGAAACGTCACGCATCGCAAAGCAAGATTCGATGGACTCGAGATTGTTTTATTTTTTGCTTTTCTTACCTCGGGTCGCTTGTTGACCCGATTGACCGCAGGCAGTGCCGCCGACGAGCTCGGCATGGCGTCGTCCTTGCCGCCGCTCCCCGCCCTCAAGGGGTTGCTTAACTTCCTCTGGCCGCCGTCTGAGGCCCGGCCCTGCGGAGGGACAATGATCGGAGGTAGAGGTGGCGGAGGAGGAGGGACGGAAGAGGGTGGACCGTCAGGGATGGAGCGGCTCCGCCACTCGCCCCAGCGAAGGTATTCGGGGAAGACGTAGGTGGTGCGGCGGCAGCGGCGGTGTTGCAACTGGAGGAGCATCTGCGAGAGCCTGCTCAATTTGCGAGCCGCAAGCTGTTCCTTCTCCGTCAGGCACAACCGCGGCTTCGACGTCCCTTCGTCCATGTCTTCTTCTTCCCAGATTGAGGCGGCGATCGGATGGGCGAGTCGCGCAGACGAGGAGAGAGAGGACGCTGTTGCGGAAAGAGTGGAAGAAAGGAAACAAGGGCGGGTTATAAAGGAATATTTTATTATATTTTAAAATTACATTAACCTACATAATCAGTATTATCGATCTGATTTTCTATTTAGTTTATTGTATCATATACTCGCACGTAACGTAGGGTTTTTTTAGTGATTGTGGAAATATCCTTACGTGCATACAGGATAAGGCTTTGCTTGTAAGATTGACTCCTTGCTCATATCAGAAACTGATGCTCGACTCTATGAAAATGCTTTCCGAACGTTGCTATGATAACATAAGATGAAAGACGGAAGAAGCGGATGAAAAGAAACAAGGGCGGGTTATAATGGGATATTGATCAATGAAATCACGTCACATGTCAGGTATCATGCATCCATCTACCCACATCCGAATTCGTCTCGATAACGAAAAGATGGGTAAGGAGAACATTCCCTACAAGCACAGCAAATGATGATTTCAGGTCGGATGCGCATCCCGAATCCTCCGACTCCGGGTTAGCAAGCCCGGCGTGGGGCGGGCTAAGTCCAGGTGTGCCGGGAAAGGGGCAGTCGGAATCTAGGGAGCAACGTCGACGTATGAGCGACTGCCACGTAGCTCCATACCATTTTGTCAACCTAAATAATAATGATAATTTCTTCTAATTACGTCAACCTAAATAATAAAATATACTTTCTTTCAAAAGTGAAACTAATTATGCACTGTCACTGACGAATCATACCATTTTGTCTATTACAAATAACTATTATCCAGTCCAAAGAGTTATGAGCAATGATCTATGAAAAAACAATATATCAAGTTGCAAGTTTCACCTTTTTATTTGGCTAAACTTGAGAGAAAGATGATGACCAATTCTTCGTTCGAGGCGTGGATGTACTTTCTATCATACTAAATGACTGGTTTTTCAAAATTAAAATATTACAAATCATTACAACAAAAGTGGGTATGGAAGGATAATGTTCATTAGATATACACAACTTCGCCCTCGATCTTATAGTAGAAATTTTTGAGAGATATAAATGTTAGATTGTATCGTTATCTAATTAAATAATATATAATTTAGATTTAATTAATTTTTAATTATGATTATCGATCAAATCAAATTATAGTAAGATTCATTAAAGATAATTTGATTGAAAATGATAGTCTACTTCTCACTCGTTTGGCTTTTTCTGAAGAGTGAAATGGGTAGTTTGTAGTCATCTGATTCAAAAAATCTACGCAGTTCTTACACGAGATAGCTTTCTAACTCCTCATTTTATTATAAAATGTAGTTGGAAATCTCAATTTTGAATAGATTTATATCTAGAAAATTTTAATCTGTGCCTCTCCGCTTGATTCAAGGTATAGATTTCAACCTTATTCTTGTTCTAGAATTTGAATTCGGGGAATGGTTTTGCCTGATCCATGGTTTGTTCTTGCTAAACATATTGTGTTTCTTCTTGATACGATTATTCTCATAATATTGATGTAAATTGTAATTATTCTTGATCATAGTTCAAGATTAGTTTAGATTAAAACATCTGTAAGATTTGAGTCGATTTGTATCGAAAAGCCGTTGGTTAAACCTCAAAACTGGTTTTTTTTTTTAAATTCTAATTGTGTTATAGCTGCGTTAAAAACCAACATATTACCATTTTTTCCATAATTAATCTTATTGGTGTTATACAATTTGAACTAAATCAAATAAATTTATTCACTGTGGTTAAAAGTATCATAGACTCTATCATATTTTTTATTATTTTATAAAATATAATAATACTATTTTTATCACATCATTTTATTAGAATTTTATTTATATTAAAAATTGCTTTTATAGTAATAGTTATATTGTATTTAAGTCAACCAGTGATCGAAACTTATCCTTTCCTTCAAAACGATCGGCCTCCCATCAACAACTATGTACCAACATAACAGTTGAGAAACTGAACAAACGTACTTTTCTTACCTTCATAAAATAATAATAATAATAATAATAATAATAATAATAATAATAATAATAATAATAATAATAATAATTATTATTATTATTATTATTATTATTATTATTATTATTATACAGGTATTTTATCTTAAAAAACCTTCATTATTAATTTTTTTTATCAAATAACTTCCTCCTAATTAATTTTTTTTATTTGAAGATATCTTTTCTCATCAATTCGATAAAAATATCCTCAGCCGTCCACTAATCATCTCCACTAGCTCGTCGACCACAAGTCTCACCTCTTCATGTTGCAAGGAGGGGATGGCGGTGGTATTACTGCACATTCGCGAGCGACAGGGAAGGCTGCACGACTAGGGAGGAGGAGAAGCGATACCACTTGTCATGGGAGTAGGGGGTGATGATAACAATGGGGAGGCGACAATGGTCGAGGGATACGATGACGCCGATCAACGGTGACTGATAGATAGTGATAACAAAAATGTCGTTATTATCACTATAACAATATGGAGGGTTTTGTATGTAAAATGCCATTATTATCACTATAACAATAATGCCGCGCTACATCTTTCTCGTAATCTTATCAAATTAAAAGTAAACTAGGAAGAAAAGGAGCAGAAAAGATTACGATTAGGGATATGATGACGCCGATCGATAGATAGTGATAACAAAAATGCTCTCAGTAAAAACCAATTAAAAGCATCATTTGGTAAAAACCCAATATGGAGGATTTTGTATGTAAAATATCGTTATCCAATTAAATAATATATAATATAGATTTAATTAATTTTTACTTATGATTATTGATCAAATCAAATTATAGTAAGATTCATTAAAGATAATTTGATTGAAAATGACTTTCCTAATTATTTATTCACTCTCGTCTGTAAAGTGACAATATATCTTAAGAACTATAGACATAAGGGGATTCGTGACATGATTAAAAAATAAAAAAATCTTTTTTCATTTCTTTTCGTCTCTCATATATTTTCTTTGTCCCTAAATCTATCGTGATCTTGTGAATAATAGGAGGAAAAAAGAAGATAAGTCTCATTGTCTTTGCAAAGCAATATTACAATATAATTCAGATTTGATGATGGTATGTTTATAGATTTGATAAAAGCTTTCTAAGCAACATCGAAAGGTATGCATCGTAAATTTAGAAAATTATTGTTATTTAATTTTAGATTTTAACACTAATTTTTTTATAAAATAATAAAATATTATGGTTATTATGTCTACAGTTGGTATCAGAGTCATGATTTTGAGATCAAATACTTTAGATCTATTTATCAGCACTCTTTACTCGTAAAATATATTAATAATTTTTTATTTACGATACATGAACGATTCATCAGTATTATCGATTTGATTTTCTATTTAGTCTATCATATCACATCATTTTATTAGAATTTTATTTATATTAAAAATTACTTTTATAGTAATAGTTATATTGTATTTAAGTCAACCAGTGATCGGAACTTATCCTTTCCTTCAAAACGATCGGCCTCCCATCAATAACTACGTACCAACATAATAGCTGAGAAACTGAACAAACGTACTGTTCTTACCTTCATAATAATAATAATAATAATAATAATAATAATAATAATAATAATAATAATAATTAGTATTATTATTATACATGTATTTTATCTTAAAAAAACCTTCATTATTAATTTTTTTATCAAATAACGTCCTCAATCGTCCATTAGTCGTCCCCACTAGCTCGTCAAACCACAAGTCTCGCCTTTTCACGATGCGAGGAGGGGATGGCGGTGGCATCACTGCACATTCGCGAGCGACGAGGAAGGCTGCACGACTAGGGAGGAGGAGAAGTGATACCACTCGTCATGGGAGTAGGGGGTGATGATAACAATGGGGAGGCGACAATAGTCGAGGGATACGATGATGCCGATCAACGGTGACTGATAGATAGTGATAACAAAAATGTCGTTATTATCACTATAACAATATGGAGGGTTTTGTATGTAAAATGTCATTATTATCACTATAACAATAATGTCGCGCTACATCTTCCTCGTAATCTTATCAAATTAAAAGTAAACCAGGAAGAAAAGGAGAAAAAAGATTACAATTAGGGATATGATGACGCCGATCAACGGTGACCGATATATAGTGATAACAAAAATGCTCTCAGTAAAAACCAATTAAGAGCATCATTTGGTAAAAACCCAATATGGAGGGTTTTGTATGTAAAATATCGTTATCCAATTAAATAATATTTAATATAGATTTAATTAATTTTTAATTATGATTATTGATCAAATCAAATTATAGTAAGATTCATTAGAGATAATTTGATTGAAAATAATTTTCCTAATTATTTATTCACTCTCGTCTATAAAGTGACAATATACCTTAAGAACTATAGACATAAGGGGATTCGTGACATGATTAAAAGATAAAAAATCTTTTTTCATTTTTTTTCGTCTCTTATATATTTTCTTTGTCCCTAAATCTATCGTGATCTTGTGAATAACAGGAGGAAAAAAGAAGATAAATCTCATTGTCTTTGCAAAGCAATATTACAATATAATCCAGATTTGATGATGGTATGTTTATAGATTTGATAAAAGCTTTCTAAGCAACATCGAAAGGTATGCATTGTAAATTTAGAAAATTATTGTTATTTAATTTTAGATTTTAACACTAATTTTTTTATAAAATAATAACATATTATGGTTATTATGTTTACAGTTGGTATCAGAGTCATGGTTTTGAGATCAAATACTTTAGATCTATTTATCAGCACTCTTTACTCGTAAAATATATTAATAAATTTTTATTTACGATACATGAACGATTCATCAATATTATCGATTTGATTTTCTATTTAGTCTATCATATCACATACTTGCACGTAATGTAGGGTCTCTAGTGATTGTAGAAATATCCTTGCATGCATGCTAAGTAAGGCTTTGCTTGTAAGACTGACTCCTTGCTCGTACTAGAAGATGATGGTCGACTCTATAAAAATGTTTTTCTAACGTTGCTCTAATAATATAAGATTAGAGATGACATAATGTTGCATTTACAGTGAAGTGTGTGCAAACTATATGGTTGAAAATTTTTTTAATCTTTAAAATAAAACATGTCAAAGAGTAAACTAGCAGCTTCATCTTATTAGAATTATTGTATTCATTATTTATATTTTAAATTATTTATTAGTAACAGTTCTTCTTTTAAGGTTATTATTTATCTCACACGTTTTGGGGTTTGAAGGTATCACTTTACTCTTGTTGCTAGTGATTATGAAGGTATCACTTCACTTTACTCAATTTAAATGACACCGTCTCTAAAAATTTTAGGATAGTTTTGATTCCGATAGGTAAGCAATATTCTAAAATTTAAGGTATAAAAAAAGTCTATATGAGCAGTATATAAATTATTTGATGCAGAGAATGTCATCACTTTTAGGAAATTCAAGTGTTGTGGCTTTCATTATAGTGTCAAGATTTTCTTTACTGTTTAATTTTATAGTTCCCATAATATGCCATGAGACATCAAATAAAGAGATAAAAAACACTAAGGATCATGGATGAAAAAATTTAGAGAAGCACTAAAGAAAAGACGATGTAGAGAATAATAAGGTCATGAGGAGGAATCACTTGAGAGACCAATGTATGAGTTGATTTTGTTCCACTCTTTGTGTCTATGTCCTGTTTTATGAGAAAAACTTCTCTAGTTGTTGTTTGTAAAGTTAGTACTCTAAATAGTCAGAGTAGAGGCTATCTTAGGAGAAGAGAATAGGGGAAGGAAGCACTGTATCCAACTTAAAGGACAGATTGCCTCTATGTCTCATAAAAAGACTTATCACATCTCTAGTCTTTTCTTTTTAAGTTGTGGGATAGGCCTTCATTAGCTTAAGCATAGGCCCTCGTTAGACTGGGATATAATCATCCATATTGGCATTAAAATCAACTTGGATTGCTTTGGTGTCATTGGAATAAGTTTGCATTAGCTAGAATTGGTCCAATTGATCTGCATCTCTTTGGCTCTTTCTAAAAATAACTTGTATGATGAAGGGACTATTATGAACTTGAGATTAGTGTTGACTGACCTCTTGACTAATGATTTCTCCTTATGGATAGCAAAAGTTAAGAAATATACCTTTTCATCTGAGTAGGCATGGACGAGTAGTTTTTGGTAGCTCTAAAATGAATTTTTAATTCTTGTAGTTATAATATTCCAACAATAGCTAAATCAGGTTTGATTTGGATTCTAAGGTTCTTGTTTCCCTCTCATTTTTACTAAGGCCTCCTTCTTGTCCTAAGGTGAATCTTGGGTATACAATCGTAAGTCTTAGGTAGGTTCTGTTATCAGGGTTTGTTCCTGGTTGGATTCCATGATTCTTATTTTGATCTTCCGTTCGGATCAATCTTTCTTGCTTAAATTTTGATATCGAGGGTAAGTCTTGGGTATTACTCAGATTCTAGAATTTTTGTTTCGATCCATCTTTCTTACCGTACTATCTTTCTTGTTTAGATTTTGCAACTAACTCGTTCTGGCTTTGGAGAAGTCCTTGGATTTTGGTTGGATTATTGGGTTCTTGTTTAGATCTCCCTATCTCTCATTCCTAGGATTTGTCACTAACGGTCAGCATGATCCTAGGTTTCTTGTTTTCCTTTCTCTCTCTCGATCGAAACTTGGACCTTTGTTTGTGACCGGAGACTGTTGCCATTTTTGACAATGGCTAGGAAACATGTTAGATTCTTAGTTACTTCAACCAGTGATTGTAGAAATATCATTGCGTGCATGCAGGCTTTGCTTGTAAGACTAACTCCTTACTCATACCAGAAGATGATGCTCAACTTTGTGAAAATGCTTTCCTAACGTTGCTCTAATATCATAAGATGAGAGATGACATAATGTTGCATTAACAGTGAAGTGTGTGCAAACTATATGGTTGAAATTTTTTCTTTGACCTATAAAATAAAACACATCAAAGAGTAAACCTAGTAGCTTCGTCTAGCTTCATCTTATTAGAATTATTGTATACATTATCTGTATTTTAAATTGTTGATTAGTAATCATCCTTCTTTTGAGGTTATTTGTTATCTCACACATTTATTCATTCTTTCATTGTTTTTGGGTTTGAAGGTATGTTTATAGATTTGATAAAAGCTTTCTAAGCAACATCGAAACGTATGCATCGTAAATTTAAAAAATTATTGTTATTTAATTTTAGATTTTAACACTAAATTTTTTATAAAATAATAATATATCATGGTTATTATGTTTACAGTTGGTATCAGAGTCATTGTTTTGAGATCAAATACTTTAGATCTATTTATCAGCACTCTTTACTCGTAAAAATATATTAATAAATTTTTATTTACGATACATGAACGATTCATCAGTATTATCGATTTGATTTTCTATTTAGTTTATCATATCACATACTTACACGTAATGTAGGGTTTCTAGTGATTGTGGAAATATCCTTGCATGCATGCTGGGTAAGGCTTTGCTTGTAAGACTGACTCCTTGCTCATACCAGAAAATGATGCTCGACTCTTTGAAAATGCTTTTCTAACGTTGCTCTAATAATATAAGATAAGAGATGACATAATGTTGCATTAACAGTGAAGTGTGTGCAAACTATATGGTTGAATTTTTTTTTTAATCTTTAAAATAAAACATGTCAAAGAGTACACTAGCAGCTTCATCTTATTAGAATTATTGTATTCATTATTTATATTTTAAATTATTTATTAGTAACAATCCTTCTTTTAAGGTTATTTTTTATCTCACAAGTTTTGGGGTTTGAAGGTATTACTTTACTCTTGTTGCTAGTGATTATGAAGATATCATTTCACTCCTAGGAAATTCAAAGCTTGTGTTGTAGTTTTCATCATAGTGTTAAGACTTTCTTCATTGTTTAAGTTCAGAGTTCTCGTAATGTGTCATGGGACAGCAAATAAAGAGATAAAAAACACTAACGATCATGGAAGGAAAAGTCGGAAGAAGCACTGAAGAAAAGATGATGTAGGGAATAATAAGGTCATGACGAGGAGGAATCACTTGAGAGACCAATGGATGAGCTGATTTTGTTCCCCTCTTCGAGTCTGTCCCATTTGATGAGAAAAACTTTTCTAGTTGTTGCTCGTGAAGTTAGTCCTCTAAATAGTCAGAGTAGAGGCTCTCTCAAGAGAAGAAAACAGAAGAAGGAAGCATTGTATCTAACTTTAGGGATAGATTGCTTCTATGTCTCACAAAAAGACTTCTCACATTTCTAGCATTTTCTTTTTAGGTTATGGCATAAGTCTTCGTTAGTATAAGCATAGGTCTTCATTAGACTGGGATATAATCATCCATATTGGTATTGAAATCAATTTGGATTGCTTTGGTATCACTGGAATAAGTTTGCATTAGCTAGGATTGGTCCAATTGATTTGCATCCTTATGGCTCTTTCTAAAAATAACTTGTATGACGAAGGGATTATTACGAACTTGAGATTAGTATTGACTAACCTCTTGACTAATGATTTCTCCTTATGGCTAGCAAAAGTTAAGAAATATACATTTTCATATAAGACGAGTAGTTTTTGATAGCTCTAAAATGAATTTTTAGTTCTTGTAGTTATTGTATTCTTGACGGTTCGCAGTTACCTATATGTAATAATTATCAGCATTTACTTAGAGCAGGAAATGTCTTTTTCAACTATGAATTCTTTCATGATTTCATTAATTTGAGAATTTTTTGTGCTGATATTAGTCAAAGTGCAAGAAATATCATTGTCTCTTGATTTTTTTTTGGAAATGTTTATCATTCCTCA
The DNA here is from genome assembly GCF_036884655.1 of Musa acuminata AAA Group. Taxonomy (NCBI): domain Eukaryota; kingdom Viridiplantae; phylum Streptophyta; class Magnoliopsida; order Zingiberales; family Musaceae; genus Musa; species Musa acuminata. The sequence continues at coordinate 4,265,843 of NC_088355.1, read as the reverse complement.
GTTACTTCTAAAGTATTGTCAGAATAATTAGATATAATTCATTCTGCAATAATCAGGGTAGAACTGGGTGGCGAGATGAACTTGGTCTCTGGCATACTATTTGCCCACCTTACTCTAAAATATTGTCAGAATAAAAGGCAATAACAGAGGATTATAATTTTTGCTGTAAGGTGGTATAATATTTTGTGTTGACTTATGTTGTCACATTGCCATAAGTTTCTGATTACTGTTTCGCTGCAATCCAATCAAATATGAGAAGGTGCTGGAAACAATAGGTAAACAATTAAAGTGAGCAGTGGTGCCCTTGACATGAAATGTTGGAGAATCTGATGATGCAAAACCTCATGGAAACCACTACTGAGGACTTCTTGTAGGTTTGTTCCTTTAGTCTCATGATGCATTGTCGATGTGAAGTTCTTATAATGCGGATATGTATTTTTCTTTTTCAGTGTTTTTGAAATGTATATAACACACCAACTACATCCATTATTGTGTATGTGGGTTTTCATTGCTATATGGGCCCAGCATTGCCTTAATTGTGGCCAATGTTACTCAGTTGCCATGTCAATGTTATCCCCTTATTTTAATTAAGATTAACTAAAAGACTCTGGTTTTATTGCATTAGATGTTCTTGAAATTTGATATGTCAATACTAAATTCTGTAGTTCTCAAGAGGAAAAAAGTATATATTATATATGTATAAGAATCTTTTGCCTTCATTTTTTTTTTTTCTAGGCATTGAACTTGTAAAATAGGAACTAAGTATATATTATAATGGTTCATTAAGAAAATAATATGATATATTTATCATGAAAAATATTATCTCATATGGAGAAGCTAGTGCAATATTATAATTATTGTATGTTACACAAAAGAGTTGAAAATTATCCCCTGCAGTTTTGACGATATTATTAGTTCCTATTGTGATTCCAGTGCTTTAATCATGATGCATATGAAGTAGTGGATAACACAAAGAGCACCTGCAGGATTCATTATCTTGTTTGAACACAAAGGCATTCTTGTTTCTTTATGAGGTTAAAAGCACTCTCCCCTCCCTTTTTTTTTTTTTTTCTTGGTCCCCCTTTGATCTTTCTTTATCTAGTTTGCAGCAGATGCTGAACACATCAGTTGTAAGGGCAGCAGTGGTGAATGCAGCAGCCGCATCTCTTCTATTTTATTGACTACCTGTATAAGTTTTATCGAATGGTAGATCAATCTACATATAAGTTTTATGCGTAATTAATTCAAGTCATTGGATAGACCTATTTGCAGGGTCCGGTTCCTTTTAACTGTTAATACTTTGATTGCTGTTATTCTAGAAAGTCAACTGTTTGCCACCACCACTGTCGGTCTCTTCAACGCACACGGGTGGGAGACCATTACCTTAGTTGTTGTTCAGCGTAGGTTTAGTTCACTGCCAACATATGGACTTGTCACATAGATATCATAAGCATGTATGTATCTGTTGAAAGAAATTGTTGTTCCTTCGATGTTCATAAGATGGTTAGCCTTTTAAAGATTAGAACGTGATAAGCTGGTAGATCATCCATGCCATTGTCAACTTAGCAGTATCATCTTATATTTGCCCCCTTAAATAGAAGATTGTTCTAGTAACTCTAGATTTATGCAAAAATATATATATATGTTTTATAGATTTTATAGCAAATCTATCAAATCTTACAATGGCAGACGGCCCACGAGCCGGGAATTACTGAGAGTGGTCTCTGGCAGATACGTCCACTAGCAACGTTACGTCCAAAAGTGGCCCTTGCCGTCATCGTTCAAAGAACGTCCAAAAGGAATGTGGAGGTTTGTAGTGACTGCAGGGCGCCGACAAAGTGTAGCTCAGTAATGTGCATAAGTTGGCATACGTTGTATTTTACTGGTAATGCGCCGACCATAATAAATACATTACCAATTTTCAACATGATCGCTGTGAACTATACCGCCAACCATGCGATAAGTACAAAACAAGGAGGTTACCCTCCTGGGGGTCCATAGATGATTAAAGCATCGAGCACCCAACATCTCTGATGACAAAACAATATAGAAAACACGATCAGAGTAAATTAAAGATAAAAAGCCTACGACTCATCCACTATGTTAGAATATCTGCGGGATATACATGCACCGAACTTCAACCAGGTGCAACAAACTAATAGATAACAATCAAACCAGGGCAACAAATTTCCATCAGCACTATTCTATATCCTTATTCGTTTCTCCACCTATCATCACCGGATGGTCAAAGCCTGGCTGGCCATCTTCCACGGCCAACAAGGTAGGCACACTATCTAAATAACCTGGTTTCAGAAGCACCTATCATCGTGGTGCCATCTGCTTGTAACCATATAAAGAAGGCTCCCACCCGGCATCCGGCTCTTTCCGCTTCAATCCAACAGATGAACTAGAAGGCTGTGCACTAGTCTTTGTTTGATCTTCCATCCGACTTCTGTAGCCTTGCAGAAAGAATTGTTCAAAACTGCCACCCTCAGTCGATGGTGCACCACTGTTCAAGTCGACATGAAGTGGTGACATCCCAAAACCAGCCATATCCGAGGGCATATTGGTTGCACCTAAAACAAAGGGTGGCCTGGCAGATGGCACCCCAAGTCCTCCAGCGCCAGTAACATGTGGCATGGCTGCAGCCCCTCTAGAGTCTACCATGTAAGAAATGCTCCCAGGTGAATAATATGCTGCAGGAGCGGATATGGTAGGCCCAGTGGCAAGTCCAGCATAGCCACAACTGGGGTTCAGCATGTTCACAAACAGTGGTGGAGAAACAATAGTAGGCCTGATGTTCAGTCCATTTGGCAGAAAAGAGTGCTGCTGTGCTTGATTGGGATTATGCTTTCTTTCAACAGCAATCACCGATCCCATGAGTTTAATGACAGGATCATAAGGTACTGGCCCTCCATAAGATTCCAAGGCTTTAATAGATGATGCTTTATCAAGGTTGTGAGTAATGCCAATGTCAGGGAAAGATGGGTTGTCATTCAGGTCAAAGTCTCCAAGGGAAAGATGCCTATAAGATGATGAAGAAGCAGAAGATAAGCTGTGCTCTCCATTCAGTAAGTGCAGCTTCTGGGAGGAGAATGGACATGTAGATGTATCCGCATCCCCAAGGCAATTTAGATCCAAATTTAGCTTCTCTGGTCTTGATCTGACTTCCGCACATGAATCTCGAGATGGAAGACTAGAGGAAATAGGTAACTCTCTCACACATGTGAATTCATCATCCACATCATCCTCCCTTTCAGCCACGTTCAGATCAATTCCGAGGAATTCTGATTTCTGCTTTTCACCAGAAGAAGTCCTTTTACCATCTGGAGTTCTTCGAGGAGATGCTGGTCGAAAAGCACTGGTAGCAGCGGAACCCTTCCATCCCATTTCACCTTCAAAATGAAGAGGCGTAACAGGCAATCCGGGAGCTCCTTTCGAAGAAGCAAAAACAGCTATAGGAGAAGACACAGCAACAGATATTTTCATAATAGGCTTCATCTCAGGTTCATCACCACATGTATCTGCATTCAGGTCAAAGGTGCATCCATCCGTAAGAGACTTATCAACTGATTCTTGAGCAGGAATGGGTGATTCTTTATCTTTATCAGAGTTCCCCGGATCAGAACTCATGTGCTGCGTGATCTCCGACTCCTTGTCAGGAGATGAGGTACCAGAATGATCTTTTCCAGTTGATGAACTATCCCCACCAACTTCCTCAGTCACTGCTTCAATCTGCTCTTCTTCAGAACCAGGGCTATGAAAACCAGTCATTTCCCCAGAATTAACCTCAGGAGAGCTGCAAAAGTGCTCTCTATAATCGACCACCTCTTGTTCCACTGCTAAAGCAACTTGCCTTGCAACCTCTAATGCATCATCCAAACATCCAAGTCCAATTTCTGACTTCCGACTGATGTCTTCACCAGCCTCTGTCCCAACAACTTTAAAAAAATCAGTGGATGTCGAAAGAGGACCTTTCCGGTTCCTAAAATTGATGGCACGATCTATGTCTTTAATGGCACTGCTAGTGGCTTCCTCCCTTTGAAGGGATAGTTGACCATCATCTATGTTGTCAAGAATGGTAGCAGTGCAAGAGTAATCTTGAAAACCACTGGTGAAAATTGCAGCTGAATTGGACTCGGCTGTTATGACACACTTTTCCCTCCTGTAGTCAAAATCCCCAGCCTTTGGCTGACGTTCCGTTGCCTTTGCAGCAGAAGAGGTGCCATTGTCAGAATCCAACTTGCATGAGATAGGAAGTTCAGCAGCAGCCACCGATGGTGTCATAGAAGCAGAAAAAGCAAAAGATGAAGAATTACTGGAAGTTTTTCCCTGATTAGATTTGCACAGCTTATCTTCTTTCATATCAGCATCAATCTCTTTCTCAATATCAGGGACATCTTTTGACATTGGCGTGTCATGCTGATCAGCTGCATCTCCTTCCTGACCAAGTCGAGAACAAGTTTCAGTGGAGGGTTTTCCCACTGCAACACAACCAGAAGATTCTCCCATAACAGACAGATTCTCCAGGCAGTTCGAGACAGGTGATGACCCTGCTGAATTGGCAACTGCTAAAACTGCACTTGCATTAATGACATTAAAAAACATGGGAAAAACTTGATGTGGTGTTGGACTTATCTCCTTGTTTGTAGAATCAACAGGGGAGCTGTCTGAGGATCTTGTGGCATTAGAAACCTGCAATTCAGCCCCTGGAGATTCTGCTTGATCATTTCCTTCACTAGTTCCCAGAGAGCATGGAGAAATATTAACAACTGGATTTACTAAGTTCAAACAATTTTCACTTTTGTGCACATCCTCAGAAGATCTGGGTTGATTACTTTGACTGGTTCCACATTTATCATGGTCATGACAACTTATATCATCATTCCTTGCATGATTCCATTTATCATACAAAATTCTGGCCTTCTCCTTAATTGGAATGCTTTTGTGATCAAGGAGAAGCTCAATAGTAACTCCCACTCCAGAGGCAATTATCCTTTTATAGTCTATGGGAAGCCTCTCAAATGAGGTCAGTAATGAACAAATTAATTCTTCAGCATCGATGACATTGACATCTGCATTGAGGTTTAGTGCTTCTTGGAGCCATTTATTAAGATAAGAAAGTCCATTTAACTCGAGAAACTGATTAAGACATTCTTTATGGTCAGTAACTGTTAAAACACTTGCAACTGTACACCATTGTGTCACTGGATCACCCAAGTTAGTTGTACCACAGTCATTCAACTTTTGAATCATGGAAAGTAGCTCTTCAACCCTAGCAATATTCGAAAGCCCATCTCTCATCTCAGTAAGAGTAAAAAAATCTTCAAGTGTCATGCTGGCTCACAAGATAAAACTGGCAGCTAAAAATCTGAATAATCCACTCCTTGCATCATGCTGCTACTTGAGACATCCAATCACATATAAGATGAGCATAAGCATGTGATGTCTCCTTCTGTAATATATATAATAGCATCACTTAATCAGAAGTCTAGTCACAAAAACATAGTACTTGAAAAATATTGTTCTTTTGGGAAAAAAAGTAAAATTAACAAATAGTATGATGCCAGACTTAACAAATAGCATAACCCATGATCCATATCCAAACTTAACAATGGCATAGCTCAAAATTCAAAACCAAACAGTGCAAATGACTTATCTGGCAACTTCACGAACAATATTTATCTGAATCATTCTCATGAACATTATAGTGTCTTTGTTACATGCACCAATTAATTATAACTCTTTGATTGTCACGACTTATACCATGAACTCCACCACAAAAACTTGCACACTACAAAACTTTCTGGTCAGTTTCAGCATAAGATGTAAACACTAGGCATTCTAGGTCAGCAGAGATTTCCAAAAAAGCAACTGATTCAACACCTATATTGCATGAAGAGAGTGACAATTGCCACTTAAAAAGGAATGATCTTTTGTTAATATAACCTCTTTTTCCTTTATCTAACACCTTAGTAACATGCATCAATCTTTTTTTTTTCTAATTGACTCCAGCTGTCAGGTGTCTAATCCACAATGTGGTTTTTCTGATGGTCCAAAAGAAAACGTATCCCTGCGTGCATATTCACATGCAGTGGAACAGAAGGAGAAAACCATGCATAAGAACATCCCTCTTCAATGCATAGATACATATCCTTTTGAACTGCCATAAGCTGCTCAAAAAATACTTTGTGTTGGCAAGACATTCTATAACAAATTGTAGCTACAAACCCAACATTGTTACATTATTAGCCTCACCCTGCAAACTGCAAACGTACAATCAACTAAAAGATTCCTAGTAAACACAACCTTGTCTTTCTTGAAACCATTGAAGTACACAAGCACAAAATAAAAATGACAAACTTCTTAAAAAGAATTTCATATGCAGACCCTTGCTCTAAAGTTTCAGAAAAGCCTCATAAAGTTGCAAATATAATAAACACCAGCTAATGTTAGAGAACTTTCACTGATACCCTTCTAGCTATCAAGAGTTTTTAATATTTTAAAATCCAACAATCATCGATGAAGTTCTAGTGATCTCTTGAAGAGAGAACTTTTGACCAAGGTTCGTACTTTCGTACTGTACCAGAGCATCGAGCTCAGATCGGTATGGTACGATATGAGGGCGACGAGGCGATGTCGTTGCCTCGTTTCTTCTGCTCGCGTGCGAAGAAGAAACGTCACCTCGACGACGCTCGATTTCTTCTCCTCGCGACGTCGCCAAGGCTTATTATCCTCACGCGGATGAGGAAAAGTCACCGACGACGCCGAGGCCTTGTCGCCTCAGATGAAGAGAAGACGACATCTCATATGCAGCGTCTGGCGAGGGAAGGCGGCGACAGATCGGGATCGTCGAGGGAGAGCGACATCGGATCTCCAGGTTCTCCCTTTTCTTCTCCCTCTTCTTTCTTCTCCCTCGGCTAAGACCACTCAGTAGCGGGCTACGACAGTCAAAATCGATCGTCACCGATAGATTTAGGGTGGTAACAGGGTGGAAATAGCTCCAATCGACGGTACCACCCGGTAGCGAGCGGTTCGCATACCAGTGTGTTGGCGGATCAGTACATACCTTGGATCAAGCAGCTTAACTGATGAACCATAACAGTTACCATGGTAACCACTGAGGTGGCACTAAGCCATGAGCTACAATGAACAGCTCAAGCCCAATCTCTTCTTTAGTTGACAGAACCATATAAAGTGGTGAAGAGAAATTTTTCGATAATGATTCTGATACATCGAGCTCTAATGCTTACGTAAATAAGAAAATCTCCCTGTTAAGATAGTAGTGAATAAGATTATCATTACTTGATCCTCATAATCATCTTTTACTTTACAACCATCTAACACAAGGCCTTAATATATTACATTTCTCACTTTCCTGACAATATAAAAGATTGCAAATTATTAAGATTTCAAATACCAATCAGATTTTTAGATACTGCCCAGTATTTTCCAGTCCAACGTAGGACCAAAATTGAATCAAATAACTTGGTACCAGTCAATACATATTCTTTCATTATACTTCCACTCGTACCAAGTGATACAAATCGGTGAACCACCCCATATTTAAATCTTGAATTAGATTAGATTGTGATATTTTATCCATGATCCATATCCAAACTTAACAATGGCATAGCTCAAAATTCAAAACCAAACAGTGCAAATGACTTATCTGGCAACTTCACGAACAAATAGCATAACCCATGATCCATATCCAAACTTAACAATAGCATAGCTCAAAATTCAAAACCAAACAGTGCAAATGACTTATCTGGCAACTTCACGAACAAAAATATCATGAATTATACAGTAATTCCACTTTTCATGAAACATTTGCATTGAACCATAGAAAAATATTTGTTGTCATAGTAAGATATTTATTTTATTTCCTGTGAAACCTTAAATGATAAAAATCCCATTTATAGTACACTTAGGACTCTTCAAATTCTATCATACTAAGTAGGCAACTTTCCAGAACCAGGCTATACCTAAAGTAGGAATTTGTAATACCAACACTGGCTCAAAACAGAAACATCAAAGTACCCCCAACAACACCTGAAAATGATGATGAAATTCCTCCAATGAAATCAAAGAAAAAAAAAAGTGCAACTGAGACTCAAACTTAAATGAACTTAGATTTGAATCACACAAAAAAATTATATGAACCGGCTCAAAAAAAAATTTCTTTCAGTTAGTTGATTTGTTTCTTCAGAATTTTATGACTTTTCATCTAGTGATCCAACAATAAAATTTTCAGTTTTGGCTTTCAAGTCATCTCACCTGTCACAAGATACCAGATTGCCAAAAAAACAGGCACTACAACATCACGTTCAACATGTTTGTTGTACATTGCCCCTGGGAGTAGCTTGTTTTTTTGCTATGAATATTCAAGGAAAAAAATGATCCATGTAGGTAGTTGATAATGCTGCAATTCCTATGGTGTCTGGTTAAATGTTAGTGTTCATCTTGTTACTCACTCTTTGAAGGCACATCCATGAACTGTGTGTGTAAATCTTCTTCAGAACTTAGGCCACAGCAAACGGCCTTGTGATTCTTCAAATTTCAATCAAAACATCTCAACTCTGACTCCACCCTTATTTTCCCTTGCAAATCATTTCTATGTTATAGGCAACACCATACCTATTCTCAATAAAATTGGATCCTAAAGGGTGAAATCATTGAAATATAAATATTCCATCGGTTTTCTAGGTTCAGTGCTGATACCAATATAAATGCAAGATCAGCAAGTGGGTAAAGAGAGTAAGTACCGGAGGGACAACAAAAATGGAAAAAAAAAAAGAAAAAAGATACAAGTCATAAGAGAGTAAAGAAGCATGTAAAACCAAGGGAACTTAATTCCATGAATCAAAACTCAATATGCAATTTAGTACTAGCCAAGAAATGCTTGTCATGCGAACTTTGTCAAACAATCAATCCACTCCTACGATGAAGTGAAATTACCCTCTCAACATCATTTCATTTTATTATTAAAAGAACACATCACACTCTTGTGGGTATTTGACTGCGTGTTTCAAAAGATGAAACTAAATCATAAAAGTTAAAGAAGAGAAGATAAACAACCTTGGTTGTAGAATTTTGGCCAATGATCACTGAAAATTCATACGAGTAACAATCCACAAACTAAAGAAAGGAACTAAATCCTGAGAGCTAATATTCACCAACGATCACCAGAATACATCTAAGACGAGCAATCCACAAACATCAAAATGAAATTAAACCGTAATGGTTCACGAAGCTATTAACCACAAGTCCTTCGTTAATCTGAACTTGGCAAGAAACCCGGAAGATGAAATTAAGTAGCGAGAAAAGATCAGCAATTCTACAAGAAAGAAATATCAAACACATATTCAGTATAAAAAAAAAGAAATAAAGATCCAACCACCGAGGCAGTAAACAAAAACCCTAATGATTTCTCTTCGAAGAATCAAGAAACTAAATAAAGAACGCCAGGCCGAACCATTAAAAGAAAAAAACAAAAAGCAAGAAACACGGTGTTTGACAGGGTAGCGGTGCCGAAAAGCAACGATAGAAGTAGGGATCACTGTATAACTCGAGGAAAGGGAAGGGGTTGGGGATTACCGCGACTCGGCCGCCGGAGAAGAACGAAACCCTAAGAATCCGGATTCGGAAGCTAGATAAGCTCCGTCTTCGACAGCCTTTCTCTCGTTGTCGCTCACGCTTTCCTTGCACGTCAGTCGTCTCTCTCGCACCTCTCTGTTCCTTCTTCGTCTAACCCTCGGTATCTTCAGCGGTCGTTCGGTTTGGCTCCGATGGCAACCATTCTTTCTCTCTTCCCACCTCCACTGTATTGTTTATTTCCCACATCCCATCCTATAAACTTTATTTTTTTCGATATTAAAAAATAATAATACTAATAATTGCTTTATTCCCAGCACGTGCTAGCGGGGCCCGCCCGAGGGAGGCGGAGTGGCTCGTGCAGCAGAGGTGAGCGACTAATGATAGCAGTTGGGATCTGTCGAGTCTCTTTGGTTTGGCGGTGTGCAGCCCAGAGCCCAGATCTTTCGGACGTAGAGACAGCTGGGCGCAGCTGTTGGTGCTTGAGCTTTTTAAGTCCCTTAAAAAAAAACTGTGGAAATAAAATAAGTGGAGTTTGATATAGAAAACATTAAAAATTATATTAAAGAATTAATACAAGGCTTGTTAAAAAAATAATTCATGATTCATTTGTAGTAAAAGAGAAAAATATATACATATTTTAAAACATAATGGATACAGATTATATAACGAAATGAATGAATAAGCATAACATGTGAATTTATCATGGACGATAAGAGTTTAGATGGTAACGTTTCTATCGACCTTCAGTCAAATGAAGAGTCATGGTTGACAGATTTCTTTTTTTTCTCTTAGTAAGCTGAATAGGCGAGCACTACTACATCAATCATCCAACCAATACAAGAATAATTTATTTCTATTTGGAAACGGCCAGATCAAATTAAAATATTTCTCATCCAAATTTGAAATGAACACATAATAGGCAAAGGAAATAACCACCGAATATGCTGAAGTTTTCTCCATTAGGAAGATGATTGATTCCTAGGAACACTAGAACTTAAGTAACTAGCTAACTAATTATGTCTGTAAAAGGACTGACCTTAAGTCATGGCAGGTCTCATCTGGCTGCCTAAAGCTCAACCTGATACCATTAAAAGAACAGAAGAGATGTCAGTACAAATGGATGTGCATTGTGGAGTAATCAGAATCTGCAAAATAATAGGAAGAATCACAGAGGGAGAGAAAAATAATACAGGTGTCTTCCTTTAGTCGTCTACTCCCAAATCCCTTCCTTTTCGCTGTGCGTTTCAGCATCAGAATCTGCACCAGTGTCAGATTCTGCATCTTCCTGGTTTCCATATTGTCGTACAAGAATTGTAGAACCCGATATGAGTGAAATGTCAAAGGGAACAACGAATAAAGAACTACCATTTGGGATCTTACACCTGAATCTGTGTCGTCGTCCTTGGACAGCGGTTAAAAATAAGATAAGCTTAGTGAATAAAGTTCAAAATGTACATGTTTCATTTAGAAAACCTCAAAGCCGAGGATTGAGTGCTACAGAGCAAAACAATTTTTCAAACCTACAAGGATAAGATCACCCAACTTAACTAATACATGTGTATAAACACACGCTCACACAATGGTCTCCAAGTTATCAAGAAAAATCCACAGGGATAACAAGATCAAATAGACCCACAAATCCACAACAGAGGTAAACATAACAGTGAAGCTTGGCCTAATAAAAGAGATCAATGTATGTAAAATCTTAAAATCACACCTTTTTGGTGATTTAATTAGGACAATCAATTATGTCAATGACTTCAATGGGAAAATATATGTGCATGCTGATAACTATGCACAAAATCATTCAACTAAGTATCTACTTAAGGTTCCTACCCCTGCAAACTTGAGTAAGTTATCACACCGTTATCTGCTGAAATTGACTAAATTAATCAAAAAAGCCAAATGATGAAGTTGACAGCAAAGGGGCCCTCACAAGCAATTTTATGCAAGGCATATGGTTGGAGAGGCCAGTTAAATGGCTATAACCTAAGTTGTTTTCGAGTGGTATTGGTTTGGATAAAAATAATTGAGGCCTTCTAATGGACTAATTCTTGACATCTCATGTAGTCTCAGTGAGATCTTTGTAAAAAGAGAGAATAGATGAAATAATTATATCAAATTGATAAAATTTAAAAATAAGTAGGTAAGACAGAAAACATGTTTGTACTGCAAGATCCACATTGTGAGAGTTACCCTCTTGGCAGTAGGATTCTTGACTTTATTTTGGAGGAAGAATATCCCAGTCAACGCACAAACTCCCTGACCTCTTTGTTATCAATGAATAACTATAGGTAGCATCAGAGGGAATGATGGAATTGTACATGAGTTAGATGATTAGTCTCACATGGAACTTCCTTCTTAATTGAATGGTTCCTATCACGTGCAAGGATAGCATGAACCTTTTTGGTACTATAACCACACATATCTGCTGAACACGATATTGCAATTATCAAATTTATCCCAATAAATAAGTTAGGTCATCAACAATGAATATATTAGAGATAGATCTAAAGAATCAAAATATGAAGTATGAATGCTGTAGATAATGGAAATGACAAGGCATTTAAAGATAGTTCAGTAAAACCTCTAGGAAGTCTCCCTGCCAATTTTTTGTTGATCAACTTTGCCGCTGAGCAGCTTCGCATAGCCACCCTACGCAGTCAAGTTTTTGTTCACATGCATCTGAGAATTGCAAAACTAATGTCTTATTCTTGTTGCTGAACTCTGGTAACCATGCTAGATGGAACAGAACATATATTCTTCCGAAGTTCTGATGGCCTGCAACCTTAGATTTAATGAGAAGAAGTTTAAACATGGCAAGTGTTGCCTTCAAGTGCAGCATTGTAATGCTTGGAACAACGAAAGCTAATGTAAATATAGTGGACTACCTTTATCTTCAATGTTGCCATTCCATTTGCCTTTTCCAATCCTTCCAATCCCAACTTGACCCACCGATTCACAAATTAATCTAAAATATCTATGAAGAAATTCACATCAAAAGAAAATGAAAATAAAAAACTGATCTCAATAAGGCATTATGAAAGAGCAATTGACCAATCAAATTTAACTAAAAATGAAACTACTACAATCAGCTGCAATACAATTAGGTAAACAACAAGAACCGAATGTTATTCTAAGCATCAATTTGAGATGTTTAGCATAGAATTCAATTCTTACATCTTATGCCAAAGTAGATCAAGCCGTCTGGTCCTCATCACACCTACGAAACAACCAACCAACTGCTACGATAACCTTCATGAATAGAGCATAAGCCATAAACCCTAACACGGTATCTAAAACACTAATTGATTTAGAAAAGAAGATGTAAAACACAAAGTAAACTTATAAGCATGATTTTAACTAAATAAGCATTAGTAAACACATTATTTAGCAATTCAAACAAAGCTTCTTATGAACCTCTACAAATTTAGATGAAACAGTGGTTTGGTTAACGAAAGTAGAGCAGATCATTAGAAACGCAGGAAGCAGACAGTAAGCTACCAATGGATCATAGAAACATGATATCGATCGCACAGGGGAGAGAGATGCTGGAGCAGGAGAAGTAGAAAAGGTCGGACATCGATGGAAAGATGTAGGCCGATTTGGGGGAGGTATGTACCTGCGAATCGCTACTCAAAGAAGATCTCCACGACCACGGAGGGCGCCACCGCGATGGCCGCAGCGACAGGGGGGCTCCATCGGATCGCCATTGCACAAGGTTGCCCTATTATTCGGGAGGGACGCGCGAAAACAGTAGCTCATGGATTTATACACGAAGGAAACCGATAAAGAAACGGTGAAGGGAACCCATGGTGCAGTTACCGCTCGCTTCGACGCAGCCTTTCGTTTCTTAGCTATTCGAATCAAAGAAAGCCAAACATAGCGACACGGTTGGCACGAAAGACATAGTAATGCGTGGCATAAATCCCTTTCTCTTTGGTTAGAAAAAGTGGATGGGCCCAATGGTGGGACCCACCTAATCGGATCATGTGTTACCCTTCATCGTAAACCAAAAAAGAGAATAATACAAAGCTCTCGTTACTCACGGACTTAGTTGGAATTAACTAAGTCATGAGGTATCCTTGTGGTAAAATTGTGAACTTAGCTTGAGTTACCCAAGTCACAAAGCACCCTTACGCTAACTCCTTGGACTTAGGTGTGATTGCCTAAGTCATGACGCACTCTTACGATATGCGTCCGCAAAGGGTCAATCAATTTGCAATATCACTCAGGTCTCAAAAGACTTGTAAAAGAGAAAGTTGATTAGTTCAAAAAATGAGCGACGAACAAGTCTTGACGTCTCATGAAAAGGGAAAACTTTACAAGCAATTCAGCCAGCACCTTGCGTGCATGAGAGAAAAGAGATGAAGGAGGAAAACAAGGACTTTATAAGGTAGAACAAACAATTGCAAGTCCATCCACAAACAACTGCTCACTGGGTGTCGGGCGCGAAGGCAAGTTTCCGTCAAGTTAATGTGCGAACTTGTGAAGATTGTTTAATGCCCGACAATATACTGAAGCCTTATTCAGCCCTATGCCACCCAGGGGGTTTCAGGGTGCTAAGATGGCTAATGTTTCTCATGCAGCTGCGGTGTGTAGAAAACAAGATGTGGCACATGAAAATGAAGTCATTTTGGGACAGTTCGGCCCAACGTGGCGAGCGGTCGCACTGCAACACTGCAAACTATCGTTGCTTATATTTTCCAAGCAAAAACATATAAAACCAAGGCAAAACATATTACAATGTCTCTGTACAAGTATGCAAAAACGAGGTTCGTTGAACAAAGTTGCTGCAGGTGCGCGACGATCGTTTGTGATAGGATGTCGAAGGTGATCCTATCGGTTTGTTCCTTGATTTTATCCAATATGCGATATCCATGCTTGCTTTGTTTAGCGATTGTTCGATGCTTCCCTTGTTAAGTTTGTCATCCGATGGATCGTTGCCTCCGCGAAATGGTTGTTCTTGGAACTAAACTAGTTTTTGTTTTGGATGGAGTTTTAGGCCTTGAAATTATTGCTTATCTTGATTCTTCTTATGTTTATGCTTTCTTCGTTTTGCTAATGAATGAAGGCACTCGAGTGACAATCGATTGCTTGGGCATGGTGTGGCCAAAAATCACATATTTTCGAACCTTTTTGTTCGTTCGGGTAAAATTTTGGTTTCCATTTTCTCTGGTTGAGACAAGCTAGATTTTTATTTCACCTTTTTGGAAACTTTAGTTCTTTGTTTAAGAGATTCATCCTATCAGAGGTTTTGATCTCTCTTGTTTTACAGCTCCAAGAGCAGGATGCTGTTCTTTATTTGATTCCCTACCTGTCTCTGCCGTATTGGAAGTACAAGAAGTTTACTATATACATTCCCTTTTCACAACACCTTAAAAAATAATAAAATATTTATTATTTTATTATAAATAATAAAATAAATAAAATATTGAGGCGAGTTGATGGCAAGAAAGCACACAAAAGTGCCAAATACATCTGATGAGCACAAGAAAGATGTGAAACTGAGCGAGGGAAAGGATGCAAAAGCTCCACCTTCTTCTGCTAGTGGCACATCTCGGTGCCAATAGTGGTTGGTCATGACCACTATGATGGCAACAATGAAAGGATCAGCATGTCATGACCCGTTTTGAGAAACCCAAATTGAATAGGGTACTTCCGGTGTCTTGTGAATTCGACAACTTGAAATATTGAGATTGAACTGTAGGATGAAAGAAACAATACGAAGATTGAGTTGAAAAGAATGTCACAAAGAATAAAGGGCCAGCTATATGGTGATCTTTTGGAGGATGACAGCACTGAGGATTCGGTCTTCATGAGATACTGAGTGTTTCATCTCATGGGACTAAGTCCAGCAACAGTTCATCAATTCTGAGCAAAGTGGAAGAAGAAAACATATGAGAAGGAGATATAATACCTCATCATCTGAAGAATATGAACCCGAGTCAGCTTTCTGGTAGTGATTCAGATTAGACTAGCAGCTGGAGTAAGAGTTGAAGGTGTATTTATATGATTGACAGAAAACCTATGAGTTGGCTATCCAGAATTTTTCTTTCTTTTTACTGCTATCATGTCTTGAAGTTATATGTGCAAACTGGGCCTTTTTTTATGGGTGAGGCAGTGTCAGGTTCAAATCCACACACTCGTGCCATGAAATATTTGAACAAGTATCTGATGCTTCTGATGCAAGAATGTTAGTCTCTTTTTCTTGCATATTGTCTGGTTATTTTCTGTTCCTAATGTTAACTGCCTACTGCACAGACAGAAACTAGTGGTATTGATTGTCTTATTTAATCTATATGAGCATTGCTGGACACATAATTGCATGCATATCAAATATCATTGTACTTTATCTAACATGCTGCTCTTAAGTCCTTGTAGGACATTCTATATTTCTTGCTCTGGTTCCTTTAACTTTTGGCTGATGAACAATATCAACAAGCCAGTGAAATATTGGACATATTTTCTAATTAGCAGAACACAGGATGTATGACTTTGTGATGGATCACAGCTTTGATGATAGACCAGGACAACATATGACTCTGTAGAGTGCTAGTTCCTCCATCATGACATGCACACTGTTCATCCTCCTCAAAGTTACCTCTGAAATTGCTTCATTTTGGCAAGACATTACATTTTTTATTATATGTTTATTTAACTGCACCCTCCAGATGAAGGATTAGTTTTGGTGCTTTGCAACTAAGCATATCTCCTGAATACAAAGAAGATATGGCTTTTTGTGGTATTATTCTTGAACACAAAGATACTTTGCTTCTAGTGGATGGTGGAATGTGTTTTCTTAGTGGATTGTGGAATATATTGTCTATGTGGTAAACCTGTGTTCTGAACTTTGAGCTCTAAATTTCTATTGAATGTTGGCCTTTTTAGGTGCCAAATAATTAAGTCATCTTGAATAATTAGTCAAAGCTCAAGCCTCAAGATATACAATATATGCATGATTAACTTGTCCAATAAAGGACCAAAAAGATTATGACAACTTGTTTGCAAAAGGACCAATCCCTCCTTTATGCCCCCACAGCCTAATAGATTATTACTCAAACCAATTGGCATCTTTATAGGAAGATTCTCCATATTGTTCTAGTTTGTCCCTTTTTAGTGGAGAACAAACTTCTCTGCAAAGGAGTCATATCACCTCCTTTCCCCCATACACTGCATCAGTGACCAGCAGAAGTGCAATCAGGTACAGAAAGCAACGGGTGAAGAGCAAAGAAGCAGCCATGAGTACCATGAAGTTTTGCCGTGAATGGTATGTTCAGTACTTGTTTAATTGGGAGAGTGACGATCACGTTTATATTACATTAGATGCCTATATGTTCCTCTGTCTTAATTCATCTTTCGCTGACAGCAACAATATCTTGTACCCAAAAGAAGACAGGGAGCAGAAGGTCCTCCTTTATGCCTGCCGCAACTGTGATCATCAGGTCTTTTTCATGACATTATATTTATCCTATTTGATTTTTAATGCAAGGTTGATCTTGGATTTAGCAAAACTGGATGAAATTTGAGCTGTATTTGTTAAAATGCTCCTCCTATATCTTGTTGTGTTTTACACCATATGTATGTTTGGCAAGAGAGTTAATATTAGTTATCTGCATGACTTGCAGTGTCAAGATTCTTTTTCCCCTGGTCTGAAAATGTAATAACCAGCTATTTGGTTGCTTATAATACTTCTAACTTGGTTTTCACATCTTCTCTGTGGCTGATTGATGATTCTTGTTTTACCAGTAATCTGTTCATGTTTATTGGAGAATAAACAAAACTCAATCTGTTCATGTTTATTGAACCAAATGTTTGAATTGTTCTTGAGGAGTGGTTGATTATGCGATTAGGTTTCGAATTTCTGATGCTACGGGGACATGGAATGTGTTTTATATTTCAGACATCATTTTTTTTGTATGTTTTCCTCGACATTAAAGACAATAGGTATTCTCAATAGCTACAACAAGATCACTCAGGAATTAAAAGTCAGCCATAAATTGGACTGGAAATTGGAAATATCGTGTTGAGCATACGTCCATTGCGCGACTAGTGATGCCCAACCATTTATCTGGCAAGTTGGGTTTAGTAATTTACAGCATTATAAACTCTTTAAAAGGTGATCTAAGAGGTCTCTAGATCCAAATGTCTTTGTTGAGTTGATAAAATGGTTCTAGTGTTGAGTCTAATTATTCCATTCTCATTCACAGTAGATAAGCATTCGAAATGAGATCTAGCATGGTGCATGGTCGGAAGTATTAATTTTCTCGACATGTAGCATTGCACTAAGGGCAGGAAGATTCCTTTTCTTTATATGAGATGAAGACAGATTAAAATAAAATTCGGTTTTCGAAACGTCGAGGTTACATTTCAAGGTTGATCAAGAAAGGCATTATTATTTTTGTAGTTTTAGCACTTCTTTATCAACTTGAGAAGTTTTCATGCACAGTAGAAATTTTTAGTCTGATCTGATCTGCGTTCGACGAGAAATTTTCATTTTGCATTATAGTTCAAGTGTTTTCAAGAGTCAGGAACACTCGGGAAGTAAGGTTGTTGTTGCTTCATGGATACCATGAACTTGTAACTTTTGCTGCCAGTGATAAAGGAGTAGTTTGTATTTTTCTATGTTTTAGGAAACATTAAAACGAAAGTTATAACTCAATTGTCAGAAAATAATTCCGTAATCTCCATGTTTACCCTTAATTACAGTCCTACATAACTGAATGAGCAATCAAGATTGCAGTAATGTTGATTCATGGAATTATGAGGAACCAGAAATATTCTGCTGAGCAGTTAATAGCTGTGACTTCTTAATGTTGATACATGCAAACAAGATTGCAGTAACAATTGCTACTGCTTAATGCATTTGTTTCCATGATATATATATATAGATGGAATTGCTTTCTTATCAATACAGACTTAAATTTCATTTTTTTGGGGGCAAAAATATTGATATTATGCTTGAATTTAGGAGGTTGCTGACAACAACTGTGTATATAGAAATGTGGTACATCATTCTGTTGTAGAGTTCACACAAGTCCTGCAGGATGTGGCAGCTGACCCAACTCTTCCTCGTACCAGAGCTGTACAGTGTGCCGTTTGCAACCATCCCGAAGCTGTCTTCTTCCAGGTTATGATGCCTCCTCTGCAACTTCTGTTCAGTGTATGTTATTTGGCTTTCCTCAATGTTGTTTGGCCTTCGGTTTGTATATTCGATGCATAGGCACAACAACACAGTATCTATCAGTGCTGGGAAGCAAAGATTACAGCCCACTTGAGATATGCAAGTGATTATTCCATTACACCAAAGATGATAGCATTACTTGAGTTGGTTGTCATCTCTAACTTGTTTTAGAAAAGATTTCTATTCGTGAACACTATCAGCAAATTCTCAGACTAGTTTGTCACCTCCAAAGTCTTAGTACAGATAGTACTTGAGAAATTCAGGAAGACATGTTTGCTGGTTCAGTTCTTGTCATCCTAATGGGAGAGTGTCATTGTTTTCTTTCAGGCAACGACTCGAGGGGAGGAAGGAATGACGCTGTTTTTTGTCTGCTGCAATCCAAGCTGTGGCTACAGATGGAGAGATTGATGGGATCACATGTAAATGTTGAGGCTTGAGTTCATCTCTCGGTGAAGGAACGAATCAAATGAACAGTTTTGGGTTATGGATGGTGATTAAGGAGCATTATGAATGAGGTGATGATCACAGTGGTGTACGACTCAAAACTTAAATCACTCGCAACAGTTGTTTAGATGCCTAATAAATTGTTGGGAGTGTCTTTCTCCCTTCCTTCCACAGTGAAAACCTTGAGATACCACGCGGTTTAACCTCTATTATTTTGTATTATTTGTGCAACAATTCACTGTGCAAAGGTGAAACCACATAGATATTGTTGAGATACAGTTTAAACTACACAATTGAAACTGCACAGTTGAAACTGAGAGATATTTATTGAGAAAAAGCAATGAAAAATCGTTCCAATAAGTCACACCCGAAGAAAATTAGACACTTGTAACCGACTCATAATACAGTGAAAAGGCAATGGAAATTGTTCGAATAAGCTTATATTAGCAAAGAATAATTTCTTCCTACGAAATAAGAACATGTGGTTCGATAAGCCTCTTTTTTGGTAAAATAATGATACGCCAACAAAATGGATGTGTATGATTGACTACAATCTACACCCCACCCTTGGATTGGGGTTTTATATGGGAAAAAGGTCCAAAGTGCCAAGATCCTTGAGGCAACAAATAAAAGCTCCAAAGGCCACATTGATCAGGCACATGTTAATAGATTGTGGCTGTGAGATGTACTGCTTTTGGTAACTGACATCGATACTTTGCAAGAACCTGAGGTCAAAAAGATTCTGATGGATGTCGATGCAAATGCAAAGCCTTTGTACCCAATTATTTTGCATCTTCGCTTTCAAAAGCCAGCTCTAATATTTGGTTGTAGTTATCCACAAAGCGGACGTCAAGGCCTTCTTTCACATTATCAGCAAGCTCGTCAAAATCTCTTCTGTTAGCCGAAGGAAATATGATCGTCTTGACATTGCTTCTCCTTGCTGCAATTGTTTTCTCTTTCACCTGTTCAAGTTTGGAAATAACACAAATTTTTAAACGAAATATTAAGTAGGGGAGAAGCAGAAATACTATGTGACAACAAAGGATGCATATAGGAATGGGTTTCATATTCACGACAAACATGAAATAGTAACTGAATCAGTGAAGATAGTCAAAATAAAAGGTAGAAAATTGAAGTATGACCAGACTGCATTCTTGATCAACTGACTCGATGAGGACAATCACAATAAAAGGGTGGTTTGAAGTTTGACCTGACAGCATTCTCGTAAAATCAAAGTAGCCCTAACTTAATAGGTGTTAGATATCAACATAACTATCATAGTAAAGAAATTAACAAGAGCCACTAAAAAAGTGCCATGAGCATAAATGGACAAGCTCTCTAAAGTATTATGAACAAGTACAGGAAGAAAAGATCAAAAGGATATCTCACTGTGATAGACATAACAAAATCCTTTTCCTGTTGGATGAATGAGGTGGCTTAGGTAGTTCTATGATAATTGATTATATATACATATATACCTATATTATATATATATATATATATATACATATATGAATGATAAGACAGGGAAAATGCTAACAAAAATAAATAATATTAGTTCCATACCCCTCCAATCGGAAGAATTCGTCCAGTCAGTGTGACTTCACCAGTCATAGCAAGGTCCTTCTTGACAGGTTTGTTCAAGGCAAGAGATAACATTGATGTGATCATGGTGCACCCAGCACTCGGCCCCTCCTTTGGAGTTGCACCTGCAGGTACATGCAGATGGCACTTGGAAGTCGCAAAAAACTGATTCTTTGGCTCTTTCTCCAGTAATATTGCTCTGGCAACTGTATGAGCTATTTGTGCACTTTCCTTCATGACATCTCCAAGCTGACCTGTTAGATGAAGAGCACATTTTCCTTCTCCTTGCTCCACTAGTGTGGTCTCGATGTACAATGTTGAGCCACCCAAAGCATTCCATGCTAGACCCATAACAACTCCTACTGGTGTCTGATCATATATCCGTTCAGCATGAAATACAGGTTTTCCCACAAAATCAACCAGGTTTGACACATCTATGACAACTTTATCAACATCACTGCCAACTGCTTCGCCAACATTGTTTGTTCCTTTATTCGCCACCTGCCAATCCCAAAGTCATGATGTCAAATACATGGTTTGTCTATCCTCTCTTCATTTGTTTAATACATTATACATTTGTTTAATTCATGGAGTTAGCTAAAACTGTACTAGTTCATTGATATTATGTAACATATACTGAAGTGTATAGAAATCATTTCCTGCATTGGAAAGATGGGTATTATGATATTATGTTACATATGCTGACGTGTATAAAAATGGACAGCAAGAAGATGGGTGTCTTCCATGATCACAGAAATGCACAAATAAATAAGGGAAATAAGTGTCTGTCATAGTCCATCAACTTCAACGAAAAAATGCAATATCCCTTTAATAGTTAGACAGTAGAGAAGATTTGTTGCTACCTGCTCAGGCTCTTCTGAAGATTCAACAGCAGCATCATGAGAAGTTGCATGTTCCGTTTCTTCAGACACAATTTCATTTGCTTGTACACTTGAGGCAGATGCATCTATATTTTTGCCGATTTGACCATCTCCAACAATTTCAACTGCCTCTTCAGATGTACTGCTTGACTCTTGGAGGTCTATTTTTTGAGAATCAACCTCTGGTTCATTGGACAATCCTCGGCGGACAAGTTGCAAAGCTATCTGGCAAATAGTAAAACATCACAATTAGAGTTTAATTAATCCAATAAACTCATATAAGAAAACCATTGGTCACTACAGGCCCCCAAACTGCAACAGCAGCAGTTGCAGAAGTTGATACCACAATTCAATCAGGTGCTTAATCTCTATGTGGTCATGTAGCCAACTCTGAACATAAGAAATGCAACAAAGGATGCAAATTGCAAAACAAAGTTATGCTTAAAAAAGGAGCATATACATCTCAAAGGCTTCAAAAGAACACAACAACAACAACAAAGTCGTAAGTCCCAACTATTTGAGGTTGGCTACATGGATCTTTTGCCGCTCTTGAGATATGTAAAAAGCATATGCTTAATTAAGTTCAGAGTATTTAAATCTTTATTTATAGTTTCTATTAAAATCTTTTTAGGTCTTTCTCTAAATTTATATGTAAAAGAACACAGCAAAATTGATATGTAACATTTAATAATTTCAACTATATTCTATGTGGGCAATATTGGAATGTAGATATGGTCAATTGGACACATTTCATAGTAAAATGTATGCAAATATCACAAACTCCATGTCAGTTTTAAAAATTTATGTAAAACTAATAGAGAATTTATATGCATTAGGAAAGACTAGGAAATACCTCTCTAGAAAAAGGAAAGATGAACTAGACAAGAAAGACTTCAACACATCTCTTTTCTGCTATAAAGAAATAAAATATGTACCTTTCGGTATATCTTCTCAATATGTTTTTGTAGGTTTCTAACACCAGCTTCTCGGCAGTAATTCTCGATCAGTGAGAGGAGTGCAGTGCCAGTCACTTCTACCTGTACATGAATGAGGTTATTCATCCAGTTGTCATATAGCAAATAAAAGTTATGAGACTCATACACTTTACATGAATTATGCTTCCACCAATTTCATCCTATTAGCAAATATGAAATATTCCCTTGTATATCAGACACAACGGTATTAAAGTCTCAAATCTAACAGTTGAGGAAAACAAATTCACTTTAAAGTTAAACGTGTAAACATGTAACTTGAATGCCCCAAATATTTCATATCTATAAACACTGGCATGACATCAATCTAGTGAAAATTGCTGTTCACATGACATTATGATTATGTTCTGCTGTCCAATACTTAATAAGAAAAAATAACTGTGTAGTGTCTTTAAAATGTCTTGTAATGTATAAACTATAAAGTATAAACCATGCATTGTAATCCAAACATAGTGTTGAACTCACGTTCATGTGAATATCTCAAAAGTTTGGGCGGGTTTATATCTTAAAGAAAACATCAGTTATCTATTTTTCTACCTACTGTGCGAAAATGATTAAATTGTTTGATCTTGTTTGATCAACATGAAAGAGATCTAGAAGTATGAAAGAACAAACAAAAGTAGCAAATAAGAAACCATTTCCAAGCATATCAAGACTTATTGGTGTGCAACCACAGATGGTTATAAAAGAAAGCCCCATGAAGGGTCTTAAATTGGAATCCATGTGAATTACTTTAATTATGCATCACTCAGCACAATAGTAGTTGTGTACAGTTACCTTTGACATTTTTAACTTCTAATTGGAGTTATGCATCATTTTGTGCCTTTTACTGTTTACATCAATGTACAATAGCAGTGATGATTGTAATATTGCAGTGCACATAAGACAAGAAAAGAGGTGCGGTGGGATCTTAATCAATTTATCTCTTAATTGGTCAAAGCCGAGAAATTTACTTGTGATAAAAAGTCTAGTTTATGATATAACACACAATAAATAAGTTTAATTATATTAGTCTATGAAAATGATTGAAATCAAGAAAAGGTCAAGTTTGTCAATGAAGTAATCATGCATGAGAAATCTTGGGAACCTTTGAAGTATTATCATAAACCTAATCAGATGAATTGCGTTTGCAATGTATTACTTAGTTGTTCCGTTTTCACTAACGACTAGATCAGTTATTATATAGTTTTCTTAAAGATGATGTTAGAGGAGGATCATATGTATATACATTTGTTTAGTTATATAGTTTATATAGTAATGTTACAATGTCATTGGGCGAGTCAAGGTAGCCAAACTATGGTCCCCTTTTGACTTACATTAGCTTTGCCACTAATATTAAAGGTTCCGATTGTCCCTATTCTTCTTGTTTCTCTGCAATCTAAACTGTTTCCTCTTTAATTATTTTTTTCTTTTCAATCTAAACGGTGTCCCTATTTTTTCTTTTCAATTTAATTACATACATATAAATATATATATATATATATATATATATATATAATGACAGATGAAACACCTAAATAGTATAAAATGTGTATAAACATGTAAAACATTTATCATATAATATGTGATATACACAAGGTACAAAATAAATTTGAGTTGATGCATGGATACAATATAGTATGTTAGGGTTTAGAAAAGAAGTATCAACAGAGGCTGAGTCAAAACAAGCAGACAAAACACTGCCCAACAAAAACACGAGCAGAGAATATTTAAAGAAATAAAGCAGAATGACGGAAAACATAGCCAAGGGATAAAGTCAGATCATACTTGTTCAGGTTTGATGCCACAAGCTTCACGAATTGTCTTTTCTAAATAGTCTCTAGCGATATGCATCTTCTCGTCAGTGATATAGCCAGCAAGACTAATAACCTCCATTCTATCCAAGAGAGGATTTGGAATCGTCTCAGTTACATTAGCTGTGCAAACAAATAGAACCTATGCATACAAAAAATTTGTGTCAATTAACATCCAGGTAAAACAATGTAAGTGCAGAAAATCTGTTAAGAACAAAATAGTACACCACACCACCAGCTATTCAGAAAAACCAAGTAAAAAGATCAGAAGAAAGGAATAACATGGCCCTCATATTATTAACGAAGGACAGATTATAAGAAAAATGAATAATATGCAGCTGTCATATCTAAGCATGGAAAACAACAACAATAAATCAAATTTGTAAATTCCAGACTATCACATCTTCTACTGGTTAATGAAGAAAAAAATAATGAAAAGACGCCCATCCTAAGTTCCTATATAAAATAGATTTCGGGTTCACTCTAGCTTCCACTATCAGCAATTTATTTAGATGTTTTATACAGAAAAAATGGTACTTGTATGCATTCACACCTATTCTTCATCGGTTTCATACCACGTACAATCCAATTTGGACAATTACTTACACGACAAAAAGAATACAAGGACATAATGCGTATAATCTAAGATCTAACAAAAGGATACATGACGTTTTATCATCCATGTACCTAAATCTTGTCTTGCATAAGCTAAGGCTCCGTTTGGGAACACATTTGAATTTTTAATGTACAGTTCGAGAAAATGGTTTCAATAAATGTGCAATTGTGGAATGCTTTGAATGTTTAGTAAGCAATAAATGAAAACAGCATTTTAAATATGCATTTATTGACGTAAGTGTTGCTTGGTAAAATTGTATTTCAAACGTCTATTGAATATTTTGTGGTAAATTTACCCTTTAACATTTTTATTATTTATTTAAAAACGAATACATATTTTTATTTAAATTAATAAGTAAATAAAAAAAATGTATGTATGTAATCCTATAAAAAATTTCATATGGCCCAAAAATATATAATCATATAATAAATTCACAAATAATCTTTAAAAATAAATAAATAAAATTTCATTTTATAGAAAATATAAATCACATTGGTTTCTCACTAGATCATTTTGACAATATTGTAATTTTAGATAAAGTTCTAGGGCACTTTCGAAATTTGAACAATTATATTTGCATCCTGCAAATGCTGAAATGTTAATGCTACCATGAAGTAATATCAGCATTTGAACATTTTCGATACAACATCTAGGCCGGATGTGATTTGAAAAAAATTAACCAAACACCAATTTATAATATAAATGAGCATTGCATTGGGCTCTCAATCCACATTTCAAATATATTCTCATTTCTCAAACGCACCCTAAACCACATTTTCAAATGCCATTATTTTAGTGCATGGAATTGTAGACACATACTCTGACAGCATCCTCACTGGTGATGCAGCTTCTTCAAACCTTATTTTTTTATGTAAACAAAATAATTTAAGAAAAAGTTAAATAGACAATTTTTTTTTACTTGGTTAAAATACTGGTAAATTGTCCATTGAGGATTTTGTCTTGAGTTATTTCAGAAGACAAATACCTCATTTAAAAGCTGTGTTGATAATTATCTTTGAGTGATAGCAGGAAACTAGCAACACGATGTAAAATGGTAGAAGTGATCATTGGTTCAGAGCTGTCAGCAATTTTACACCCAATCATCAGAGCAAATTATAACTCGACAAGCTCCAAACAGGCAAAATGTCTTCCAACACATGAAATTATCGGTTGGAACTTGCAAACTATATAGCTACAGAAGTTAAGTGATCCATCTACTCTAATCAACATAAGGACAAAAATGACCATAATTCCTAAGAGTACATATTCTTCCTGTTACCCATACATCAAGAGCTTTATAAAATAAGCCATGCTATAACCTCCAAAATTTGAACTTGGATTAGAAACCATGATCTCATTTTAGTGCTACATTATAAGAGAGCATAAGAACAGCTAATTTTCTGGAAAATCTCAACTAACAGGCTGTTTTCATAGAATTTTAAGTAGCATTTGCTTAGCCAATTTTTCTGGCAAAACTTAGGCTTTAAAAATCAAAGCATATGAAAAGCAACATAGATTAAAAAAAAAAAGGTTAAATGATTCATCAATTATAATCCTACAAGAAAAACTTGCAACTCGTCATTTCCCGCTTGAATTAGTAAAAGAAAATATCATTATAGAATATCTCATTAAAAATCAAACATAAAAAACAAGAATTTGAACTAAGGCAACAAAAGAAATTAAATTATCAAATTTTGAAGCCCTAAGCTTGTTAAATGCTGCTGGTTAAGTCCTTTCTTTATCCCTTAGATCTTCATCCATAGATTTCACTTGTTCCTTCAAAAACAAAACTATAGGTAAATCCCATCTCTGTTTCCTTCTTTTAAACTAGAAAATATCTCCACTTCCTCTTCATACTTCTATATCCACAAAAATAGAGGGAAAAAAAACAAAACCAAGAGAATTGGAATCAGCAGCAATGTAGATCATAGACGATTTGACAGGTAGGTTTGATGAAATTATGCTATTCAAGAAACAATAGGAGAATAACAAATGTAGGGAAGAGGGATAAAGGGAAGAAAAAGATGGATAACTGCAAAACAGTTTCCAGAATTGATTCCAATGACAAAGTGAGCATATAGTGTAATGGAGGAATGGCTGTGCTGAAAGACAGACACTTTTGTGGTGGGAGGCAAAGATGGAATTTTAAGGCTGCAAGAGTCTGAACATAACACATTTTACTGTGGGTAGCCTTATCAAGCAACAATTTGGAACGATATTTGATGTAGTCTAACATAGCATATACGAAGTATCCAAAAGGACCAAAACAAACTAACAAAACAGACTGAAGTTACTCATTTGATATCATATAAAGAATTGCATTATCAATTCATAGTGCAGCAACCATAATATTTCACTAGTGCAGTTTTTCACTAACATTATACAATATCTTTAGAAAATTATTCACATAACAATCATTCATGGTTCGTAGCATGGAATCAAATTTTGGTTGGACCAGTCGGCACTACCAGTCCAACAATTTGTTTCTCTTATTGTTTTTTTTTTTATACCGCATGGTACAGGTCGGTGTACCACAATAACTACTGATATCAAACTGATCTGACTGGTTACAAAAAGTGGTATTGAATCAGGATTTAAGTCCTTGGTTCATAGCAACATTCACTCACTAGAATCGCATTGGTTAAGTCATTAAGCACGCAATGGCTAGTTGGCTATATTTATTAGGCCTACCTACTATCCTTCATGGACCATTGATTACTAGATATAATACAGCAGAGTCTGTCGTACCGAGCCGTACCGCCCGGTACGGGCGGTACGTACCGGTCCGATAGGTTTTCGGTACGTGGACCGACTGTTACCGGTCCGAGGTACTGTAGTACTGTAGCAGGATACTATAGCACTGTAGCAGTGCTACAGTACTCGGTACACCCAGGTGTACCACTCAATACACCTGGGCATACCGCTCGGTATACCGTACCGTACTGGTACCGAGCCCAGATCGAAATACCGATACGATACGGTATTGCGAACCTTGTAATACAGTACTCCCAAAAAGATCAACCTAAGTACAGCAGAAATCAGAAAAAACATGCATTGTAAAATTTTAACTAATACATTCCATGAAGTAATCCTTAATTTAACAATACCCAAGCATGTTAAATACAAAGTAGTTCACAGACGGAAGTGCCCAACCTTGGATAAATCAATTGGAACATCAAGGTAGTGATCAAGAAAATTTATATTTTGCTCAGGGTCAAGAAGCTCCAGTAAAGCACTTGCTGGATCACCAGCATGCCCCCTTCCCAACTGTTGTGACATTTATTTAACCACATGAATTTGTTAGAAGAAAAGTTCATCTCAGCAACACCACACACACACACACAAACACCCTGAGGAGAGAATAATACCTTGTCAATTTCATCAATCAGAACAAGTGGATTAGCTGTTCCTACACTTTTCAGGCATTGCACCATCTTTCCTGGCATTGCACCAATATATGTACGGCGATGACCCTGGGGAATTTGAAGCAAATATATACAGGTGTACCAATAAGCTTGATGTTGGATTTTTAAGATTAGCTAACAATGTTCATATTCAAGATATAGTTGATTTTCACCTTGATTTCAGCCACATCAGCCAAGCCTCCAACAGAAAACCTGTAGAACTTGCGGTCTAAAGCACGTGCAATTGAGCGGCCAATACTTGTTTTGCCAACTCCAGGAGGCCCAGAGAGACATATAATTTTTCCTGAAGTTCAAAAAGGTTGGATCTCTTAAATAATATTATAAACAAAACAAATTCAGGAACAAATTGCTGTTTCATACTATAATGACACCAAAAAGTAAACAACCATTGATTCCCTACAACAACCAGGGTGAAGCCCAAAGTTGTAAGTAGTTCATAGCAAGGTTTGCAATTTCGTATCGTACCGAAGTATCAAGCTCAGCTCGGTATGGTACAGTACGAGTATATCGAGCGGTACGTTTTGATGTACCGCTCGATATATATACATATATATATATATATATATATATATACATATATATATATATAAGTAAAAAAAAAAGGTGACGTCGCCTCGTGTTTCTGCCCGCATCGAGAGAAGAAACCGCTCCCCACGTAAAACAAGGCAATAAGGGGACGTACCTCGGTTTCTACTCCCCACGCAAAGCAAGGCGACATAGCCTCGTGTTTCTGTCCGCGCCGCGCAAAACAGGGCGATGAGGCGACGTCGCCTCATGTTTCTGCCAACGTAGGGAGAAGAAACCGAGGTTTCCTTCTCCCGACGATGCTCGGTTTCTTCTCGTCGCAACGTCGTCGAGGCTTCTTCTCCCCGCGTGGACGAGAAGAAGTCGTCGACGATGCCGAGGCCTCGTTGCCTCAGATGAGGAGGAGGCGACATCTCATCTGCGGCGTCCGACGAGGGAGGGCGACTACATATCTGGATCGTCGAGGGAGAGCGACACTGGATTTTCAGGTTCTCCATTTTCTTCTCCCTCTTCTTTCGGCTAATACCACCCAGTACGTACAGCTCGCTACGGGCAGTATCATTCGAAATTAAAATCCTTGGTTCATAGCTAAAATCATTATTGATCCAAAAGAAGTGCCATAACATGATGAAATTAATTATTAAGAATTTCTTCAGCAATCCATCGTAAATTCGCAATCCACTACTTGTAACAAAAGTTCTGAAATAAAATCTACTCAAAAATTCAATAAAGCATAAAGAGTATGTTTTGTGAAAAAATAGGGGCATGCTCATGAACATTATATAACATGGATGTTTTCATTAAGAATGAAGAGATAAACCAAAAAACAGAAGACATGGAGGTGAAGATAGACATGCTATAGATTTTTAGGAAGTGTGAAATGCACTGCCATCAACCACATATGAGTCTAACATGATATTTATAAAAAAAAAAGAAAGACAAAAAATATAACCAATCTGAATCCAGAGAGAAAAAAAGCAATCAAAGCTCTGCCACACAAACTAAATCTTATTATTGGAAAAAATTGCATTTCTTCTTACCCAAAATGTCATGATAAGGTACAAGGAAAACAAGAACCAAAGATAAACTGGCATGATAAGTAAATACTACTTTATTCAAGGAAAAAAAAAGGTTTAACCTTGTGAGGCCCCTCTCAATTTTCCAACAGCTATGAATTCCAAGATCCTCTCCTTGACATCTGATAAACCATAATGGTCTTCATCCAAGATCTTTTGAGCTCGATGGACATCAAAGTTTTCAGTACTGCAAGTATTAAGCAAGATAGAGTTACATATAAACATCTTCAAAATTATATACCAAAATAAAAGAAATTCAAAACAGAAATTAAGAGAAATCAAAGTGCTAAGTTCTACAGTTAAATGCTTTCAGTTCACTGAATTGACACACTGATCAATTGCAAAGAGCTATAGAACATAGCATAAATTGAAGTACCTGCAAACAAAAAAGAAACACATGTATAAATATAATCATATAAATTAATTGATTACTGCATATCTTTTTCAGTCAATGAGAATTCTACATCATGATTTGGGAATAAGACATCAATTACGTCGAATATTCTCATCCCAACAATGTGCCAGGGGGAGCACAATTAAAAAAGAAGCATGAGGGTTCGTAGAGTGATTGAATAAGTTCAAATGACTAGATGAATTTGTGACATCGGAGGCAAGGCAAGTTCAAATAAGTATACCACTGAAAAAGCAGAAACATCAAAGCCTTTGGAGAAGCCAACAAAATTGATGTGGTACTAATCCTACTGATCTTACCATAATGGTCCAACCACATAATGATACACAGTACACCATAGTATACGGTACCAAGATACCATACTGGTTTGAGAGGGGGCCAATATAAGGTTGGTAGCAAGATTTAGTTCCTTGCAAAAAGCATCAGGGCCCAAGGATCGTTTCTAAATACCACACCTTGTACTGATCACAGTTGGACCAGTCAAGTTTTCTGGTGTCAAGCTCTAATCAATTAATATTGGATATGAAAATAAGAAAAAGGAAAACATTTAAATGAAATAAATTATTAGGTTAATTATTCTTCCTCTTCTCATAGTGCCTTCAAACACAAGCTCTAATCATGCCACCGCAGCCCCAGTTGTGGCATCTCAAATTCAGGAAAAGTCCTAAAATCTTGGAAGATAAAAAAATTCAAAAAGTTTCAAGTTTCAACCGGCATTTGGATATCAATTGAGACCGGCAAAAACTGCTTAATCTATTTACTTCATTAAATAACTGGAAACTGGTTCCTATGAATCAGACTGGGATGAATCGACTGATACTAGCAACATGATGCAACACAAGAAAAAGAAAAGTAGGCAGGGACTATGATCAACTTAAATGAGTGACAATGACAACAAATAAGTATGAATTAGCATTGTTCATTAAAAATTGTCCAAGTGAAACAAGAAGAAAGTTGACCAAACACATAGATAACAAGAAAATGGCTAAGAAAACAACCAAGTATAGCAAGGATTGTCATGCCAACTATAACAGAATGGTTCGTTCCCAAAGAAATGTATCAGTATGCTCCCATTTCACAAAAAAATAAATCTTTCAAAATAGCACATAAAACATGCTATGTCTATGCACAAGAAAGAGCTGAAGTACAACCAATACAAGGAATGTATGTATAAGATGTGGCATGGATATAGGATTTGTCTGAAATATTAATGCTTTGTAGTGAAACCTGTAATTTCCCCAAGGAAGTGATGTCAGCCAATCAAGGTAATTACGAGTTACATTAAACTCGCTAGAAACAGGCTCCAACATCTGCAATTTTGTGAGCTCTTCTTCTATAACTTGCAAAACATCGGGAGGGCATCTATCTTTATTTGGTTCAAGCCTTTCCCTGAACTTTGCTGCAGATAAATAAGAAAAAAGCTATGGTTCAATAAAGTACTTGACAGTAAATGAAATCTAGTCAAAGTTGAAACATCTATTCAAGTACAACACAATGTTGTATATTCTGAACTAACCAGTCAGTGCTGTTTTATCATCTTTCTCCATGCCAAGCTCCTATAAAGGCCAAGTTTTTTAATACATCATTAATTTCAGATGAAGATATATCATTACACATTCAACCACAGAAACAACAACCATTTTATCTCTAACATGCTCACAAGCCTCACTTTGACAAGGGAGATAATCACAGTATCAGACAAATGCCCTCACCACTGAAGTACCTAACTATTTCAGATGAAACATACAACTTTCAAGAATAATAGCAATCAAAATAGCAGAAGGTACATATTGAGGAACTTAGAGATGTACCCAAATAGTTCTACACCAGAAGGACATTATCATCTACAGGAGACTAATTATTTGCTTTTAATAAACTACTGATATCTCTAAACAAGAATCCTATTTTGTTCAGGATTAGGAAAATAGAAACAAGAACTTATTACAGAGACCAAAAAATTAATGCAGACCAGTGTTGCCTAAGAAAAAGATGGGGGGAGAAAAAAGCAAACCAGAATCAAGCAACCAGATACAGCTCAATCCAATGGTACATCAGGAAAAAATAACTCCAGCAATCTAAGAAACAGAATATTTTGACTCATCTGAAGTTTAAAAACTACACAAACCAAGATCTAAGCCAAATTATTTGATATCTTTGGCTTGATCAGAACTTATTATTGCCTCAATTGGGTGAACTGTTGGCACCCTGCTGCTGAATCATCAGGGAAGTAGCAACCTACCTTTTTTATTGCTTTTAGTTGCTCCGTCAACAAATAGCGTCGTTGCTCGCGACTTACTTTTTCTTCAATAGCTTTTGCGATTGATTCCTAGAACAAAAGCATTTAAAATGGAACTTATACTTCTCTCTACAAGAATTCAGAATTCAATTACAAACACAGAAGTCAGATTAACATGTTGTACCTGTATTTTGCTTATCTCCATTTCTTTCTTGACTAATTCCAGTGTCAGCTTCAAGCGCTTGTATACCTGGTGAGAATATAGTTTTAAGATATTGCAACTCAGAAGAAATGAATGCAGACAGTACTCAAGCCATAAACTGATCCAAGTATGTGACAGTTTTGGGCCCTCAGAAGTTTTCATTTAGCAATTCTACAAGGCAGCCCTGGCAAGAGTCTGAAGGCAATGTCTAAAGGCAGTCTCATACTTGGATCACAATATTGTACTACTAATCCAACAACAGTAAGAAAATTTTGGCAGCAAAATTCTACATACATTTAGCTCCTCAAGAACTTGCTGGCACAATAGTTTGTTAGCTCCAGATATAGCAGCTCCAAAATCTGCTAGCCTTGGGTAATTGAAATCACCAATATGCTGAATTTTTTACAAACAGAAGATATCAATTACAATTCAGTATTGTCATCAATCCTAGTCTGTAGGAAGCACAACACCCAAGGCTAAAAAATCAACGGTACATAGTTTCTAAGCCAACTAAAATCATATAACACAAATGGGAAACTAGGAGACCATGTTCAAAATAATGACAGTATACGCAATGACTTTAAATAGGGTTCACCATTTCGGGTACCAAACCCATCTCGGAGATTTATCGGTACAGTACACGTACTGGTCTATAGCGGTATACCAACATACGGTACACTAGGGCATGCCAACGGAGACTCAGGCGAGCCATGTCTCGAGGGCAAGTCGGACCGGTACGTACAACCCATACCGTACCAACTTAGGTGGTACAGCAAACCTAGACTTTAATAAACCTTCACCCAATAAGATGTGCCTAGCTGTGGAACACAACTCTGATCAAGATCCAATAATCCATGAGATTACATAATTTTCTACTGCAACAGACTAAAATTTGCAAGATTGTGAAGACAGACCATATGGTACTCTATTGCACAAATTTCTTGTGTCCCGCTATCCAGGTTATGCTGTTGACATTTTCATTCTTTAAAAAGCAAAAAAACTCATATAACTTGTCTAATGCAAAGTGTTATGGAATATAATGGTTGGACATGAAGTTGAAACTTCTATAAGAATAAAAAGCAGCAGAAAAGCTGAAACACAGATAAATAAATTGAATAGACCTTGCCTGTGTATATGTTTGGACATGATCTCTCCAAAGGGAACTTGTTTTTAGAACATCTCTCAATGTCGATATGACTTCAAAGGCAGTTGCCTTTATAATGTCATCATCCTTATTATATGCTTCCTCCTGCCGAAAGAAACACATTTACAACAGAAACTCAAATTTTGTATCACGTATGAAATAGCATATGACATCAAGAAGAAAAATGTCACGTGGAAGATCAAATTTTGATGGTTTCTCTTAGAAACATCAGAACAACCAACATTGTTGGACTTCCCATCTTGCTTCGATAAAAAGAAGATCAAAGTAAATCAGAAACCTTACTACTACCAACAATTCCTGTATGATTCTGACAATAGTCGAGGCAACGATAGCAGGTTTCAACTTTCCACAGCATCAAACAAGAAAATTAATAAAACATAAAAATTGCATTGATGCTATCAGATGACTAGCTTATCCAAGCAATGATTATCAGCTAATAAAAAAGATTAATGAATTAGCCAAAGAAATAGAAATAACAACGAGCAGGCACATTCTGCTAATAGTAATGGATGTTCTCAAACGTACATATATTTTTCTTGGCCAGAGTCTTTCAACCTATGTAATACCTATAAACCAAACCAACTAGAGACCAAATGCCACTGGCTTTCTTGCTTGATATTAAAACAGTAATGTTCTTATTTCATCATTTAACAGCAAAAGCAATGTCTTTTTTCCTTTTTTTAGCAGGAAAGCCATGATTTTGCAGTAAAAAGAAAAGATAAGATACACGCCTATGTTTTGCTTGCAGGATTACTAATTCTAAGCAGTTTTGGCCTTCCGTAATAAGTGTAAAATCTCTAAAATGCCAACTGAAAAGTGTGATCAAATGATTCTGAATGTAAGAGGTTAAGATTTGTGAAAAAAAAAAGTCCAGCTAAATTGAGAAATGAAGTAATGTGAAAGTAAGCTAGAACTAATAAATGAACACTAGATGCCGTTACTACAATATGAAAATGTCATCAGGAGAGCAACAAATATCACTATCAAGTTCCATCCAAGATTAAAAAACAAATAAGAAGCTAATTGATGTACCTTTAGATGATCAACTTTTACCGTAAGTGGATCCTCATCAACCTGCATAATGTGTTTTTTTTATAAAAAGTCATAAAACTGAGCACCCCAAGCCTGTCAATTTTACAAAAGGAACTCACCATCTCCGTGATCCGCAATCGCCGGTGACCTATGAGCACTACTTGATCCCCTTGTATGCTAGTTATCTGTGAAAACAAGCGCCAGACAGCAAGAACATTAGCAGATGGCATACAAATTATTCCACCGCATAGCCATATATACGTGTTCTAAACATATATACCTGGGCAAGGGTCCCAACTTCATGCAGACGCTTAAATAGTTCCTTTCCCTTAAGATCATAAACACTTTTGTCTGTTTCTCCTGATGCAACATTCACATCAATTTCTGGTTCATCCTTAAGAAGAAAAGCACCAGCATATGCCACTGATCTTTTACGATTTTCCACTAAAGCCGCTAACAATTTGGGATCCTGCAAAGAAACTTAGAAAAAGATCCATGAGCATCTTAAATACATGAGCTATCATCTACTAGCTAAGATAAGACGACAGCAGATTCAAGCATCTAGGCATCGGACAACTTCAATAAAATCAGAGTTGAGGTTGTCGAGGTTAATATAGGTGGCTTTAACACTTCGGTATATAGTTAGTTTTTTGACATATTTTGACCCTGATTCAAAAGTACAAATATCCATAAGCACAATTTTAAAAAATTGGATAATCAAATTCAGATAAAGTTATGGATATGTGATGGATAAGCATTTATATAACCAAAGTCATTCCTAATTTAATAATAAAGACAAAGTTGGCAAAATATAATCTGGCTATATTTCAGCCCCACTTGCCACAACATGCAATGGCAGAGAGAAAATACATGTTGACTTGAATACTTGATGACTGACATCATTCCAATGTTCCCTTGACCTTATGACCAGCAATTGTTCTCATTTCAAAAGCAGTATTAGCTATGACGTGACACACTGATAGCATTTTCCATGCCAGAATGACACGGACTTAGCTGGTTTTGCCTAAGTCGTGCGGCACCCTTGCGCGTCCGTCCGCAAAGGTCAGCCTCCCCGAAGCCTCCCATTGTCCCTTAGGACCAACAAAAGAGAGAACGGGTTAAAGAGAACGCCTCAAACGGGATCCACAAGCAAACATGTCCGAAAAACACTTCATAGACAAAGCAAATTACAAACAGACTTTACAAGCTCTGAACAGTGACACAACAAAGGGTAAAATGGTCCATTACAGACCGAAAAGCTCTCGCGCGTGTCCACATGACACAACCTTTATTTACAAGCCTAAAGAGGCCACCAACCCAATTAAAATGGGACTATTAAGCCTTCGGCCGCCCCTTTACATGCTGCACAAGGCATGAACATGCCAAAAGACACGGACACACATAAGCATTACATCGAACATCTTGTTTAGAAGTTTGTCCGTGACATTCTCCCCCACTTATCCCTTCGACGTCCTCGTCGAAGCCTTTGTGAACACTGCAACTCTTCGCCTTTGCTGAGTCTTCAATCTTCTGCTCCAGCTGCAATGCGCCTCCTGGCTCCCAGCTGCTCTCCGCTGTTGTTTCTGAGTAGTCGAACCTTTGATCCGCCATGCTGCTTCAACTCGCCAATGACTCTGACTCTGGTGTGGGGTTGGCTGAGTTGTGTTGATCCTTATTGATTCCTGCGGATCCACCAAATGAAGGAAAAGACCATTCTTACTATGCCAGTTTCTCAAAATTTCCACATGCTGCTCGAACTGGGTGGATGCTTGTTGGAGCTTTAACGAGCATCATCTCGCAAACTTCTGAAGTTTTGGGTCCTTCCTCCACAAAATCTGCTCATTGACTCTTCTTTCAGTTAGTTGTCGCATCCAAGTAGGTTCGCATCACTTCCGCTTTCGATTGGCATTTCGTTGGGAAATGAAGCGGACAATCTACTCTCAGTAGCACTGATCACCGTTGGTGAGGATTTGACAACTATTGTCTTCCATTATCTTCGAAGGGTCTTTGAACTTGTGCAGAGCTCCTCTGCTGGATAAATAAGAGAACTGGGGTACTCGGTTTCGCCCATTCTCTTAAGAGTTGAGAAGGCAAAGGTTACTTGACTTCGCCCGCCTCCTCGAGGTTGTACTTCATGCATCGAGCTGGTTACTGGCCTTCGCCTGCTCTTTGCTCACACTTCTGAAGCACTTGAAGTGTTTGCACTCCTTGCGTTGAGTTAGCTACTGTGATTCACCTTCTCAATGCCATTGAACTTCTGGAATGCAGGAAGTTTTCACCCCAACTTGGAGTAATTCTCCGATAGATGAGGTCGCCTCTGGGATTGTACCGTCTTCTCCATCAACCCTGCCGCCTACTCCACTGAGTAGCAAAGGTACAGCACCGCGTACTGCTTGCTTCGTTCCTTGGTCGTGCACTCTTGCATGACCCGAAGTCCTTCACTTACAGCTATCTTGATGAGAAACTTGTTGACACCGGTCTTACGAAGTTCTTCGGCCTCTGCCCTTCAGCCTTGTCTCGGTACTTGAAGATTGCCTCTGCATTCTCCACCTCCTCGGCCCCTTTCACGACCAAGCGCTCTCCCTCCATGAGAGCAAGGGATCAATGACTTTCACGGAAGTCCCGCCTCTGCGGTACCATGGCGCTGCCATGCCCATGGCACTACTATCCATCGCCTCGCATCTCCATCCCTTTTCTTCACAATCAGTAGATATGCCTCCGTGACACTCCTCCGAGTCCACCTCCATTCTAACTGATTGCTTGATTTTGGGTAGCTAAGTCCCTCTGGACTCGTCGTCGCTTCCTCGCCCCTTTCGACCCCCTGCTTCAACACCTCTGTGTTCTCCAAGCAGTCTGTTTGGTCGATGGAAAGACAGACTGCAACTCCCATGCATGGCCTCTGCCATCACGTTGTAGAGTTTGCACCAATTCTGTTCTCCTTAGCTTCCTTGGTAGCAACATTCGCTTACTCGACCTTGTCCTCTGACTTGTCGGGCTCCCTTAAGTGAATATTAGCTCTGGAGCAGTCCAACTCTCCAGCTGCTTCGATCATACCTCTGCATGATCAAGTTCCTCCCATGGAACTCACTGGTACTTGCATTCAAACTTTTCCCTTGGTGGAACCCAGCCCCCATATGCTGATGACCAAGGTTTTCATCCGATGCAAAATTCGATGCACGCACGGAAGACCCGCCTCTGCGGTACCATGGCCTTCACTCCTTGAATCCATAGCCCTTCTTGCCGTCGTGTTGTTCACCAAAGCGGAGCTCCCAGTAGCTCCCGATCATACCTCCATATGATCTCATCCCTCACGGGACTATGTCGTGTGTGTCGCATTGCCACGAACTGTTCCACCACGATCCGCTGCACCATATCGCCTCCTGGTGACATCTCCATTGCATTCTGATCCTTGTGGAATAAACTCGAATTGTGAACCCTCCATGTATGGCCTCTGCCAATACATCGCAGGTTCTCCTCCACCTTCGATTTTGTTCGCTCCTTTGGCAATCGACCTTCATCCACCCACTCTTGGGTCACACCTAGATGAAGCACCGCTCTAGGACAGTCCGTCGCCTAGTAGCTCCCGAAGTCCATCGACTTCGCTGTAATTTGTGCACCATTGCCTGGATCCTGTGCCTCTGCCCCTACCAGCACAATCTCCGTTGCGCACTGCTTCCTTCACGGCAACTCGAATGGCAACACTGTGGCATATTCTTCAAGAGTACCTGCCTCTGCGTCCTCTTGCCCCGTGCTAGGGCCTTTTGAACTCAACTTCGCCTCCGCAAATTGAGTCGCCTTAGTTCCTCCATCAAATGCTCCTCCGAGATAAGGTGCATGTGCCCCGAAGCTCCCTTCGTCTTTGGCACCATGCAAGATGAGTCTGCTCCGTCAGAATGAAGGACCCATGGAACAACATGATCTTACTCTTGCCTCTGCAAGAGTTCATGTCCTTGACCTCTGTCTAAGGAAAGCACTATGCCTCTGCTCCATGTTCCAACTTCTATGTTGGCTCCCTTCAAGCGGCTTGAGTACTTCGCCAAGTTACCCCCAAGTTGCTCCGCTCCTCGTTTTTTGCATTGAGTTGTTGGTGGCCCTCACGCCCACCATTCCACGGGTCAGCCCTCCCTTGAGTCCGATCTCCACATCGACTCTAAGTGTGCCTTCATTTAAGTTGCTTCAGGTCGCTCCCCCACTTGATCTCGCAATGCATCCACCCATGCATTCTCTCGAGCGAGATCATGTGACAACTCCTCGCTGCTTGCTCGGTCCATTGAGCTTCGTGGAGTTGTTGTTTTGTGAGGTACTCCTCCTCAACATGTGAAGTCCGTCTCACATGATTCTCCCTCTGGAGAGCCGAGACTTATCCCTCCTGGATAACTGTCCCGTTGGAGCAACATCTCTCTTCGTTTCGGAGACCACCATCCCCTTGGACTACTCCGATCTGCTGAACAAACTGTGCATTGTTCTGCCTCTTGCAAACGCACTTGCTAGATTGCGCCTCCACGTCAATACAGCCACCGCTGCACCCCTCAAGGCCTAGCAACATGCTGAACTCGTTGCACACTTCAGCCTCCTCCGGACGTATCCTTCGCATGCTGAAGAGAAAGTTTCAATGCTCCATAGCGCCGAGTCTCGACTGCCTTGGGATGGCCACGAACAATCCATCGTCCGCATACAAGCCCATGCATGAGTACCGAATTCTTCGAGTTAGCAATTCCCCTCACCTCTGTGAGCTTTGCACAACTCTTTCGGTCGCTGAGCAACTCATTCCACTTTGCATGGTCTCGTCCTTTTGCCAAGCGCCTCGCTTGCCTTGAGCACCATCAAGTAAAGTTGTCAACGTTGAGCCGTAGCTCAAACTCAGCCATCCCAACCTTTGTGCGCTCCGCATTCTTCCAAGCTTGCCTGTTCTCGTGGTGCCTCTTGCGCGAAGGGTTGGCCATTCCTCTGAATGCCAATGTTAGATGCCCGCTCCTCTGAGCGACTCTTTTCCCTACATCTCCATGCCCGTTTTCCCTCAAACGGTCGCGCGTTGCTGACTGCCCTCAACGCAGCCCCGCTAGGTCCCCCACGTTTGCATGTCAAGTGTTTCTATGAGTGCTTGTCCCGCTCTGATACCATATGACACGGACTTAGCTGGTTTTGCCTAAGTCGTGCGGCACCCTTGCGCGTCCGTCCGCAAAGGTCAGCCTCCCCGAAACCTCCCATTGTCCCTTAGGACCAACAAAAGAGAGAACGGGTTAAAGAGAACGCCTCAAACGGGATCCACAAGCAAACATGTCCGAAAAACACTTCATAGACAAAGCAAATTACAAACAGACT
Organism: Musa acuminata AAA Group; assembly: GCF_036884655.1. NCBI lineage: Eukaryota > Viridiplantae > Streptophyta > Magnoliopsida > Zingiberales > Musaceae > Musa > Musa acuminata. Next base: position 4,225,354 of record NC_088355.1, on the reverse strand, counting down.
TTACAAGCTCTGAACAGTGACACAACAAAGGGTAAAATGGTCCATTACAGACCGAAAAGCTCTCGCGCGTGTCCACATGACACAACCTTTATTTACAAGCCTAAAGAGGCCACCAACCCAATTAAATGGGACTATTAAGCCTTCGGCCGCCCCTTTACATGCTGCACAAGGCATGAACATGCCAAAAGACACGGACACACATAAGCATTACATCGAACATCTTGTTTAGAAGTTTGTCCGTGACAAGAAGGCACTCAGCAGAACACCATTTCCCATTAGTAAATTTTTTATATTAGCAAATATAGCAATGCCTTGTTCCATCAGAAAAGGGAAAAGACGAGGCTCAACTTTTTAACAAAAATGAATTATTTTTGGTATAAATTTGACACTAGTTCCAAGGTACGCATTGTTCAAGTATCAACCTTATTAATTTATTATTAGGTATAGGAATACTAATGTTGGAAGATTAATATCTTAATGAGTGGCAACTTATGAGCCCCTGACTCACAGAGCAGGAAGTAAAAATGTAAACAAATTAACAATAATTACTGAAGATTAAAAAAACAGTTATCATGCAAGTGTACAACTTGCATAGGGAGTCCACAGTTGAAAACCTTATCATAGAAGCATATCTGCTTTCAGTTGTTTCATTTTTTTGTTTTCTTCATCACAATTTGAAATAGTCTAAGGTAAATTATATGTGATACATGCCCATATTTACAATTACATATATCATATCAAAGCAATACAAACCAAATTTACTGATAGAGAAAAAAAATTATGGCAGGCTGGAAACCAAGCAGCCAAAAACAACCAATTTATTTAAATAACAGATCAATTAATCTAATCCAAAAAATATACACATTAAAGATAAGCAATAACCACTGATATCAAGAGATGGAATCATGGAACTGCTAAAAAATAATTTTCTTAACTGCAAATGTATCATAAATTATTCATAACAAACCAGACTATATAGACAAGGAAGCTAAATTATTAGTCCTGGGAATCTTATGGTTATCTGATGAGAAACTGCTGCACCTTCACGTAGATTGGCATATAAAACCCAGGAAACAATGGTCTGTGTGGCAGTGGTAATGCTATAACCTGCTTCACAATATCATCAATGAGAAAATTTGTTAGTCTAGCCATCTAGGCATACACCAGTACAATTAGTAAATAAGATGATGAATTCTGAAAATGAGCAGATACAGGTATAAATTGTGATCCACACATAAATGCCAGGAACTCAGTTTCAGTATAGGGCACAATCAATAAATCAACATAGGAATACACACATGTTAAACAAATCAAACAATAACAATCAAGGACGATAACAAAACCATGGCATACTTAATTGTCATTATAACTTCTAGACAACTGCTTGTTTCTGTGAGTATAAGTTGAAGAAACACGAACAAATTGATCAAAAAACATCCCAAACACAAAAGCATTTCTTTTTTCAACAAGACACATGCAGCTCAACAAAGACATGATTGACCTAGTCAGCATTATGCACAGGTTCATTTCAGTAGATACCCCCTTGCGTTAGGTTAACAAAAAAGGCTGATACAGTAGTCAAGGTTAGTTTTAACCTATTGTTTTTGGCTTAGATGAAACTTGTCCAGTCTAGGTCGGTTTCATCTTTATATGACCATGAAAGTCATCATTTTGGTGACACATGCTGGTAGCAGATTTTGCACACCCATTCATACAGTACATAAGCACTACAACAGTCTAGATCAAGTTCAGCCTTGTATAAGTTGATTGGGTCTTGAGTATGAATATGAAAATTCAAATGTCAAAAATGGCACAAAATGAGAATTAATTCTTTTTTTGTCTTTATTTACCATCAAGATTCAAGAATTTGAAAACCTATAAGATAATAACTATAAGATAATAGGTATAAGGGTGGTGTCTTTAGTTCTCTTACTGAAGATGTGGTGGTTGCACTAATGGAAATGCCATCATGTTGGTAATAGTGGCCAACAGTTTGGATGATAATAATGATCCGGTTAATACTGGCCATGGCGGTGATGATGGCAGAACAATACTGACGATGGAACAATATGAAGATGCCTTGGTAGCACCTTAGCAAATTCTTCCTCTCCCATTAGTGATCCTTTAGTATTCTTCTTATTGCTTCCAAAGAAACATCTTGTGGTGAAGAAATTTTCCAAAAAAGGATAACTACAGCAAAGAAAGAACTTCCTTTATTTATTCTTCTCCACATGTAAAAAGAACCATGTAATTATAATTATCTACTTTGTTAATTTGTTTGCACACTCAGTTCATGCAATGGGCTGCTTTTCAATAGATTTCTTGACATAGTTTGAATCCGGACTACAAATCCTGTCGGTGCGTTAATACAACTACAACCCTATAGAACTTGTTAAAGGTTCCGAGGATTGCCAGTGTATGGAGAACATACTCTAAGAATAAAACCTAGCGCAATTCACCCATATCCATATCATAGGATAAAATATCTCAGAGGGAAAAAAATCAACAAGTGTGGCAGTCCGTGTGAAACGACGGTAAGATATAAGAAAACAATACCAGGCACCAAACTATTGCCAAAAGAATTGCAAGAATTTGCTTCTATTTATTGGAAAAACACTGACCGACAAGTAGTCCTCGGGCCGTGGATTCATTGAAACAATGGCCGATGATGCTTTGGAATCAGCCTCCTCTGCGCCACCACCTTCAGCAGCGACGTTGGCAGTGGCCTCAGATTCCTCCTCGGCCTTCACCTCTGCGGCCGGCTCCGAACCATCGTCAGGTTCCGAGCAAAAGAACGCCTTTCTCCAAAAAACCGAGCTTCCACCGCGTCGGCTCGTCAAGGACCCCAGCACACGAAGCAGCGGCGACCTCCCTTCGCCGACATTGACAGCGGCCGACGGAAATCTGGCCGAAAGCCTCAATCGGCCTTGAAAGCAGGAAGAAGAGAGCGCCTTCAACATTGGGTCACCAGGGATCCACGGCCCCAGAAACCAAGATCAACGCTTTCCTTCTTCTCGGGGGTTCTTGCGACGGATTGAGCCGTTTATTGATAGATTCCGCGAGGAATCATTATAACAGGGGCGGCGACCCTGGCAAACTTCTCGGCCAAGAAAACCCTCGTTAAACCCTTTTGTTGTGCTCGGCGGCGGAGCCGCAATCTAGGGAAATCCAATTGCGATACGGTCCGACAACTTCCTTGAAATCACAAACGCATCCGATTTTAGTTACTGAAGCGAATCGCCGAGTCGGTTGTTCTATCCCGGGTCGGAACTCTCTGAGTCGGACTTAGACGCGTGCAAGGCACCGAGTTCAGAGGCCAATCTAAAAAATCGCAAATGTAAGATATTATGTTTGGTGTCCCGGCCTAGGTAGCGAGCTCGGGTTGGCTGATAGAGTAGAGCTCGCCAGGAGTAGCCAGTTAAAATCGGGTGAGGATCACCTGTTCTGCTTCAGACGGGTTCTAACTCACTCTAGTGGTGGATCCCACGCGTAACAGGCTTCTACGCAGATCGTTGGCTTGGAATAGCTCGAACCCTGTCTGGCATCGGACAGGGAAGCCGAACCCGACGCCCACATGTAACGTTACGTACCAGTAGGCGAACTACCTGATTGGCTACAAGTTAGCAAACACAATTAGTAGCAGTTGAGCCATCATACTCCACCACGTGGCCTACGTAAGCGTGTGTCCAAATGGACAGGTGCCGAAAAAACGTTGGTCGATACATCGAATTGATCCATGCTCTGGCGTCCGAAGCTGCGCCTCCTTACAGAGTGCAGGAAAAGCATATACTCCGGCGGATTATGGCGGAGGAGAAGTACAACAGGAAGAACACGGCGGTAAAGCGGATCCTTCAGGAAATGAAGGAGATGCAATCCAATGCCTCTGATGACTTCATGAGCCCTCCGCTCGAGGTGGTGATTCCCAATCCCTGACCGGAACGCTAACCCTCAGTTGCCCTTCTTCTGAGGGAGGGGTATATCATGGGAGATTCTAATTACCGGCAGATTACCCTTTTAAACCTCCTGCGTTCATGTTGCTAACTGTAAGCTTTGTTCTTAGCAATAACCTCTTCATGAAATTGTGTATTTTCATATTTGTGTCTCTCATTCGTTTAATTGGTTCCCCAATCTTCGTCTCAGCCAAATGGCCGGTCCAAAACACAAACGAAGATTTGCTTAAGCATATCAAATCGTCATCCTCAACACTGACAGCATCATGGAGTGGTATGTTCCACATTTTTATGTATATTTCCTTGCATATTTTTGGTGATTCATTCTAAAACAATCTTGTATTGGAAGCAAAGAAGGAGTTTGAAACTAAACAAGATGCACAACCACTCTTTGTTCCATCGTGTTTACACTATCTCCTGATCCATGACATGTTTATGGTGATTCATTCTAAAATGGAATTATCGTGGATGCAAAGATTATCTTCTGAACCATGATAATGGAGGCCTATGATTAGGTTTCTAATTGCACTTCATAAATTATTGTAGAAATACCACTTTTAGAAACTACAGCATATGTATATTACATATCTTTTGGTTATAGTTGCAATAAATTGGTTCACTTTATGGAAAGAAAAATAAAAATTTGCCCGTATGTGGTGTTATACAAATTCATACTGCCAGCACATGGTTTAAGAAATGATTTTAAATCCACTTGGGCCTAGGTCTCTCCACTCGAAGGCTTGTCGTTACCTGCTTGCTGTTATGTCTAAATGCATAAAAGGCACATGGAGTTGGGTCTGGAGACCAATTCTTATATATGATGGGATAAAGCTCCTTGTAGTAGTAATTAGGTTCCTTGTTCCATCAAATTTGAGATTTACTACCGTTTTAGGGATTAAAAACCCAATTCACATGGCTATCACATGTGGTAATACTACAGATGGATACTGACATGCCATGGCATGGACAGACCTAACTGTAGGTGGGTTAAATGCTATTTTTCTAAAACCATAAGTGGGTGAAATTGGCTTTGATCTCAACCTGGTTTCTCCCATATATTTTTGCACCCTATTTTGTTGCTTGCCTCTAATCTCCCACATTTTTTGTTAATCAGAACTGTATCTGTTGCCTTATTTGCAAAAGATTATGTACTCATTGTACTCCAGCTTATGTTATTATTTGGCAGCAATTGATGCAGTCGAGCACCAATTTTTCGTAGTTTGCTCTTATTTCCTGGTTAGTATACTACACGAGCTTTGTGCTATGCTAATTTGCTTTTGTTTATAAACATGTCATTTGGCATTTTACCTACTGTGGATAATAATTATTCTGTTGGAATTTTTGCCTAAATTATGGATCTACAGTTCAAATTTTGGTTTGTGGAATGTACTCATGCTCTTTACATTTGGACAAGTGGTTGATCTTGCTTCATGAAAATGTGGTAATCAAGATTCTTCATCGCAAGTTTTGCATAGGAAGTGATATGTGGAGTTGAATGGGCTTATGGGTGAATGCAAGGTTTCATGTCAGTCTGATCGGTTGTTAAAACTGATACCGGACCAAGATTTTAATTTCTTGGTAAATATTTGCGTCATGTTGATTGTCGCTTGCAACTTGTACATGAGCCAGTTTGTAAATTGTAACTTAGCCTATCAATCTTTTTTTTTTTTTTTATAATAACTCTTGGAGAAAAGAGAAGAGATTTTTACTTTCTTTCCTTTTGGATGCAAGGTGAGAAATGAAGGGAAATAAAATATTTTCTCATGTTTGGTTTGATAAAATTAGAGAACAGAAGAGGAGAGAAATTTTATGTAAATAATAAAAATAAAATCTTTTCCCTCCATATTTCGCCAATTTCCGAGAGTAGCCAAAGAAGTGCTAAGGACCTTTCGAGAAATCTAAAAATAAAATGTGCCACTTAATTGCTTAAACTGCATTTATATCATATTCAATTCACTATATGTCCCCATTTTTTCACAAACCATCGGTCTATTAAAATACTTTGATTAATGCAATTCTTTTGTCTTGCTTTTTCAGTTCGGACAGCCTCAGTAGCCCTAATTGCTTTCATGTCAACAAAACCTGATGGGGCATTAGGGTCACTAGAATACACAAAGGAAGAAAGGCATGTTCTTGCCATTAGGTCACGGGAAGCAACTCCCAGATTTGGCACCCGAGTGGCAGAAACTCATAGATGATGTATACTCTGATCTCTTTTGAATTAGATTTTATCACTTGATCTGATGTTAATGATCCTTATGTTGATTTAGACTTAGATTCATCAGTACATGCTTAGCAAACCACCAATTGTTCCTCAGCTGTCATTGCCATTAACCATCAATGAACAACCAATTGCTCCATTGAGTGAGGACCCTCAAACAAATCCTACTAGTTCAGAAGCTGTAGCACCAGTTGAGCGGCCCCCAGTCCCAGAACCAGATAGGCCTGTAGAAGATGTGAGGGAACTTCATTTAAATGCCGCAGCTGGCCACATAAGAATAAGCTTCAGAGTGAAGATTTCAAGAAGGGTACCAGCAACAGTCACGAATGAGCAGCCTCAGAGACGTGAGGCAAGGGTTCAGATGCCACTCCTAGATGAATGCTTGTTCACTTTGGCTGCCATCGGGTTGGCCACCGGTATCATGGTAGTCTTAGTATAGAAGTTTCTCAAGTCAAATGGGCATGCTCAATACATGGATGCATCATAGACTTGTATGTCTTGTGGCACGGCTTGGTCATGATAATATTTTGCAGTATAAAATGTTTGTTTCCTTTTTTTCTGACTTTTGTTTGGTTAACATTGTTTCTGGCCATAGATGGCATGCATATTTTTTTCATATTCCACGAGTCAGTGGATAATCTTGTTCCCTACCAACTCTGTTCTAATGAATGCCCTCAATGCATTGTGGTGGTAACAATGTTGATGCAATTTTACATGGTCTGCTTAATATGTGATGGATTTTCCAGCTAATTTTACAGCTTGACAATCATAAGTTGATTGATGGTTCAAATTGCTATTCAGAATGTTCAGTAAATTCCAGCCAGCACTGAGAAGAGAAGATAGCACATTGCTTTGCTTTCTTTCCCTCCAGTAACACTGAGAGGATCAATCTGACTCCGTAAAAAACATCATGTAAGTGTTTCAGTATGAATTAATGCAGAGGTCAGCACAAAAATTAGTCATTGAGGTAATTTTCTCTTGCTAAGCCAACCATTAGAATTTGTTTTCCAGTACACATCATGAGCTATTGGTAAGTAGTGATCTTCCCTTTTCTTTACCCTTGTTGGTCTCCTTTGTAATCAGATCAGTGTTTCTTTTTAGGTTGAAAGAAACTTTGTGGATGAAGAAGCCAACTTGCACTCATTGGCAGAGTCCTCAATGAGCAATAAAAGACACCTCCAGATAGGAGCAGCAATCATTCAAGCCACCAAGCATCATGATTTGCTCACAGAGAGCAATTCAAAGAGTCTCTGATGCCCGTCACCTTAATATTGTCGTTTTCTTGGTTTGCTGCTGACCATTCTGCAGGTTTCTGCAAGGCTAAGTCTTTTCCTTGTAGCTTTGGCTGACCGTCACTTGTTGAACAGCAATGACAACAAACAATCTGCAGTTTGCGTTCTTAGATCAATAAAACAAAACATTCTTAAAGTCCAAAAATTACTATGTTGATTGCTCGTGACATTATGTAATTCACCTGTATAGTGTCTCCATTTTTTTGAAGACAATAACACAGTATGTTGGTATGATACAAATAATGTCTAATCTGGTAGCTCTCTCCAGCACCAGTTGCTCATGGCCAACAGGAGATCCAGACTCATCAATGTCAAACCTTAAACGATGAGTCTTGTTTCACTTGGATACTGTGAAAGAAGATGTTCTTACATGCATTCTATTTCAGAATTACTCTTCAACTTGGCTGCCACTTCATCTGTGTGTTTAACTAAGCTTCATTTCCTCCCCAAAGCCCTGGCTAGATTTCACTAGGTCAAAAGTCTGGGATATCCTTTTCTTGCACCAGACATAGGGGTTGAAAGCTTGGTAACTTGGCACAAAGTTAGTCTCAGCAGTGTGACATGAAGTGTCATCGCATGTGTTAATGCGACCCAAAAGATAGTGTGAAGTGTTAGAATTGGGTGAGAATGAGTGAGTGAGAGAGAGAGAGAGAAACATAAATCTGGTTAATTAATAATCCATGTCCAACAAAATGCTACACTAATTTCATTGCTCATATACTTCTTAGTCATCAAAACATTCATGATTGCTTGGTCCATTCCAGTCCATCCCCTTAAACTAATATATTGAGCAGATGACGACCACAAAAGCTTCTACAAGCTGCTACATCATCATATAGCTTGATCTTTAAGAAATCTCACAGAGAAGAAGAAACAAAGTAGTCGCACATCATCTCAACCTTGGTCACAAGGGAACATCCCCTCATCCTAATCCCCAGTGAGCAAGATTTAGGCTTCTTTCTCCCTTGTTTCCACATACATCAGCAAACATGTACAGAGGTGCTGCAACATCTTGTATCTTAATCATTCGAAACCCATCATGGTCCCCTGTAGGAAAACACAAAGTGAAGGTGGCCGACGACCCAAGTAGTTCTCCTTCGACAAGCCAACCTAGCTAGAAGATGGGAATCCTTTTGTCACCTCCAATATTGAGCTGGAACGGGGGAGGAGATGAAGGCCCATGAATCAGAATACAGTGAACCGAAAGGGAGAGGGAATAATCCAGGGTGTTCTTGCGAGGTCACGGAGGTGGGGCGCGGGGAACAGCGGTGGCCGGTGCCTCACTGTTCCCTTATTTGATCATGTGCATGCATGTGCAGTACGTTGGGAGAACATGATCTTTGACGCAAGCAAACCCTGTCCTCCCCACCTCATCACTCTCTCTCTCTCTCTCTCTCTCTCACACACACACACACACACACGCAGTTATATATAAGTTTCCTTGTGTGTTACTGGGTCGTGTAGCAATCCGTCCTCTTCTCTCTCTCTCTCCATCTTTCTCGCTCGCTCTTTCTTTCTTGAGACATCCATTTACATCTGCAAGCCAAAAAGATCGGCGACGAGACGCCGATCTCAAGAAGGTTTGCTCTTGGTTCTCCGGCCATGCATGCCCGAGTGCTCGGAGGAAGGAAGCAGATGGCCAGAACCAAGAGGGTTGGTGGTGCAACCGTAAGATGGACCGGGAAGCCATTGATCTCGAAGAAGAGAACCGCACGAAGCAGAAAGGCCATGAGCTGCATCGAAAGGAAGCTCGAGGTGCTGCAGGAGCTGGTGCCCAACGGCCCCTCCGTGCAGGAGCTCGACGGGCTCTTCCGTGAGGCTGCCAACTACATCGTGAGCCTGCAGGTGCAGGTGAAGGTGATGCAGATCCTGCTCGATGAACTGTCGCCGAAGGTTTCCGATAACTAGTCGATCCTCCTCCTCCTCCTCCTCCTCCTCCTCCTCCTGCTGCTGTAAATTTGCAGTGGCAGTGGCGAAGAGTATCACGCTGTGAGCTCAATGATTCCTTTTTTTGGGGAATGTAATTAGACGTTCGTCGATACATGTCTTCCAATTAAATCGTGGACTGTTGCGTATAGAATGAGAGTTGGCTGTGCTCTGGTCATGTATTCTTTGGATTCCAGTTGGGAAAGCATGAGAAAAGATCTAAGAGTTCTATGTTTTCTTATCTATGTGCATGAGATTATAGAATCCTCTTATCGGTCCACATTTGCGAATGTAGGGTTCTTAATGACCGCATTAACTAACTAACACCACGATTAATCGACCAAAGCTCGCTGTCAAATGTCCCACGGATCAACCGCGTAGGTGTCAGGTTCGTGTTGGATTCGATGTCGGGTCGGGTTAGGCTTTTCTGTAAACCGGATCGAATCCATGTTATGTTCAATTGAAGATTCGTGATTCCAACCCAACCCAATACAACCCGATCCGGCCCAATAAGATTGGATATTCGGGCCATTCGGCCGCCAGCTTGGGTTTTTGGGTTGGCCTTTACTTAAGAATCAGAATCTAACACGATTCGTAAAGCGTGACGGACGCAGATTACGCGTTGAATGAGCCGCACAGATCCCGATTCCGGATCAATGGGTAGCTCGACATCACGTGCAACGGAAGAGGGTTTAGGGTTCCTCGGTGTCCGGTGCAATGGAGGCGAGCTCCCCGGTTGGATCCCGGATTCGAACTAAGAAGAGTCTGAATCCGGTCGACTCCAATCAACATCCCAGAAATTTCTTTCCATCTCTTCGTCCGATGGGTTTCCTCTACAACACACCTCGTGATTTGTTGCTTAGAAGGATATCGTGATCACTCTGTTTCTTGTCGAATGGAAAGGATATGTTGATCCCTCTTATTCGTGTTGAATTTGCTGAAGTTTATGTTTGTCTGTTGTCATGTCAAAGGAAAGTAACAGGATCTTTATTAGTTTCAACTTTGTTATCTACATTCCAATTAGATGCGCTTGCGAGACGAGAGGATTCTGACTGGTGTTGGCTCATGCTTTTTCTTTGAGATAACATCGTCAAGTTTCTAAAAATTATACCTTGATTGGCAAAAGAATTCATAATTAATTGTTCTATTTGGTTTGCTTCTGAAAAATATCCGACAAGTATCATTATCTGATTCATATATGATATGGATTCCACATGCATTTTGAATTGTGTATGTTCTGTAGATTGCTCTGAAGCTGTATATTTGTTTTGTCCATGGGATCAACTGATTATTTCCACATGGAGTTTGGGCTTCTCTTTAGAGCCTCTCTTTCCCTGCTCACTTTATCATGTCATCATGTTGCTGCTCTGTTTTTCAATATTGTTACAAGAAACTATTCCAGTCTGTAGAATAATTTGATTATCTTTGTCCTTTTCCTATCCTTCTCTTCTTTCCTTTTCCTATCATGACATTTTGCTCTTCAGCTTTCATGTCAAATAATGTAACTGATTGAAGAAATGCTTCAATAACACAGTATACTGACCAAAAGATTTTGGCAGTTGAGAGGAAGTACCTTGAGGGGCAACACAAGCTGGTGTATCAATTTGAAGATAAACCTCACTGCAGATCTCCTTACCTTTTCAGAAGTGTAAGCATGACAAAGTCTTCCAGTGTTTACTGATCAGGTTCACATGGGTGCCCGTGATTCAGATTTTGGTTCAATAACTACCATTTGCATAGTTAGCCTTAACTGAAACTGTTTATTCAGTTGATAGAAATATAAATAGATCTGCTGGATAGAAATATAGAGCTGAGCATTTATATATTATCATTTTGTCTTGCTTCCATCTTTCGTTTAAACATCCCTCCATCTTTCATCCAGCCATCGACTGGGTCATTGGCTTCATCTGATTAGAATCTTGGCTTGAAGTTTGTCATTGCTATTGGACAGGATACATCAGGAGTTTTTCATGATGTATAGATTCCAAAGCCATGGACAAGGGAGGTTTATTGGCACTGCAAAAAATCAAGCAAATTGGTCATCAAGTTATATGCATGAATGGCTTTGGCGCATTAACTGGCCATCATAAATTCATGATGATACATTTCTGATTTGCCATTGCAACAGGATCATGAGTTGTCTCAATCTGAAACTGAGCTTTTACCAACTATCAAGCCTCCAAGAACAGGCTGTGGATCTGTGCAACAGAAGCTACCACATGCAAGTGCAGTCCCCATCGGACTTCTCAAGAGGTCTACGTTTCATTTCTCCCCTCCAAGAACATACTTTTCTGAGTGTACAGTGGGGTGCAGAGCCTGCAGCGACATCTACATCCAGTCTCCAAATCATTATCATGTGTTTTTTGCTTTATGCCTTCCTTTTCTGGCGAGATTATGGTTGATTGAGTTGTGCCAGCTGATCAAATTGGCTCATCTGTTTCATCTTATGGCAATCCACGTTTCTGGTGGTGTGGTTTTGCCAAGTACATAGGTTTTCTGCTGCATGGAAGCCATCCAAAGAAGCCACATGGTAGCTGCATTGCTAATTCAAATCCGGCCTCATGGAGTTTTCCTCATAATCAAGAATAAAAGTTGAAAAGTCTTTATGCTGACTCAACTTGAGAATGATACAAAGAGATTCCTTGTCTTCTATAAAGATTAGTACCAAAGTTTTTTCTCCTTGGTCAACTGGAGGACAGCCAAGTATTCACTCACAGTGGAGCCCAAGCAATAAGTGATCAAGGTTAGGTTTCTTTCAAGTTGCTTGCAGGTTATGCAGCGTGGAATGCTGCTATGATAAAATTCAGACTATTATGATATTTATATTGCAAAGTGTGTGGCTTATGTGACAGTGTCAAAGAAAAATGGTTCATGTTTCAGAAATTTAAACAATTTTAATCAGTAGCAAGGTTGTTAGTAGTCATTGACTAAATCCTTCATTCTTGAAAGCCACATCTTGTGTTGTTTTTCCACCTCTTTTCTTTGCTCTTTACTCTCTTGTGGCATGACCTTCAGATAGTTGTTATGAAAGTATTTAGTTAGGCTATGAACATAATTCTGAACTCAGCAGGAAAATGACTCCCTCGTAACTTCCGGCTTCACAAGTCAACCAGCACAAGAGATGAAGATAGTACATGATGGCCTGATGATGAGAGTAACGAGCATGATCCAAGAATCCAGCGCTAATACAGCCCTCAGATTTGTTACTCTGCTTTAAGTTCAGGACTTTTGTGTCTCTTTGTTAGCCAAATTCCTGTACTTTGGAAAGAAGAACTCTGCATTTCAACTACAACTGGGCTCCAAATTATAAAAGCCTAACTACTTTTCTGTGTTATAGTCAACATGAATGATGGAATAAATTCCTTGGGATATCTTGTTGTGTAGTAGATTTGAAATTTCATATAAAGAGTAGGACAAGGTTTGGATGATTGCAACAAAGAGTCATCCTTTGAAGTTTCTCATTCTGCTCTGTATTTATCTTGTGAACAGGCTTGCAAGACCAGTTACAATTACTATCAAGAATTCATGTTGACGCTACAAACTCATATTACATAACTGATGTGATCTATATATATCTGACAGTTTGACCAATCAACCTATGAGCCAAAGCCTTCATCTTTTTCTTATTCTTATGCGCAATATCTCCCTCTCCCTTCCTTGCCATCATCCATTATTCTTTCCTGTGAGATGTAGTTGATCAAGAGATAAATTACAGTAACACCACGTTCTCCATGTTTGAACTCCCATGGAGGTGTCTTAACGCCTACATCACAATCATTTGATCTGCTCGATTCATGGCGGACGTCTCGCCACCGAGACTTCCACGGAGTCCTACTCGCCATCAATGTCCTAACTAGAATTAGGTCGGGGTGGGTCATGTTTGCATTGCTTCCGTGGATGATCAATGGATGACTCTTCTCGCTGCAACTGCTATGGGAAAAAGGGCCCTGAAGAGAACCGCGATGGCCAGTGTAGACATGTTTGAACAACTCGCCAGCCATTTGGTCCGAATGGCTCTATAAATGCCAGCCGCCTCCTTGTCAATCTCATGCTAGATAAGACACAGAGAAAAGAGGAAGATGGCATCGAAGTCCTTCTCCAAGTTCTTTGCCTACTTCTATCGTTTTCTTCTGCGGAGACTCAGAAGTGCCCATGCAACCCACATAAGGTTTCAGAAGTGGCCTCCTCTACCTGATAAGCTCTCTGGCCAAACCGTAGTTTGTCACATGGAGGGAGGCCTTCTGAGGTCTTCTTCCATCTTCCCATACTTCATGCTCGTGGCCATGGAAGCAGGAGGGTTCTTCAGGGCCCTTCTCCTCTTGCTATTGTACCCTGTGATTGCCTGTCTCGGCCATGAGATGAGGCTAAGGATCATGGTAGTGGTCTGCTTCTGTGGGCTGAGGAAGGAGAAGTTCAAGTTAGGGAGGACTGTGCTGCCCAAGTTTTTCTTGGAGGACGTCGGCATGGAAGGGTTTGAGATCCTGAGGAGGAGCCAAAGGAAGGTGTGCGTCAGCGCAATGCCCACGGTTATGGTGGAAGGGTTTCTGAGGGAGTATTTGGAGGTGGAGGTAGCGGTGGGGAGGGAGTTGAAGGTGTTTGGTGGGTACTACACCGGGTTGATGGAGAAGGACAGTCTGGCCTCAAAGGTGTTGTTGGGAAGAGAGAAGGCAAGGGAAGCCGATGTTATTGGATTTGGAGGCTATCCGAACTCTGTTCATCTTCCCCTCTTCTCCCACTGCAAGGTTAGACGAAGCCTATAAGATCTTCCACGAAGACACGACCGGCACAACCTATTACGTACTAAATCACATTTGTTTCGTTGCAGGAAGTGTACTTGGTGAGTGAAGCAGACAAGAGAAAATGGCGTGTTCTACCAAGAACAGAGTACCCCAAGCCCCTCATCTTCCATGATGGCAGAATAGCCTTTAGACCAACCCCAATTTCCACCCTCTGCATGTTCCTGTGGATCCCCCTCGCCTTCCTCCTCGCCATCGCGCGAGCTGCCATCTTCATCTTCCTCCCCTACATCTTCTCCGTCCCCTTGCTGTGCTTCATGGGCATGCACTCGAGGGTCATCACCTCACCGCGGAGCCATCAAGCCACGCGGCGCCAGCTCTACATCAGCAACCACCGCACCCTCCTCGATCCCCTCTACATCTCCGCTGCTCTCGGTCACCATGTCACTGCAACGACGTACAGTGTCAGCCGTATTAGCGAGATGCTGTCCCCTATAAGGACCGTCAGGCTGACGAGGAACAGGGATCAGGACAAAGGACTGATGAAGAAGCTGCTCCACGAAGGGGCGCTCGTGGTGTGCCCCGAGGGCACTACCTGCCGCGAACCGTACCTCATCCGGTTCAGCCCGCTGTTCGCGGAGGTAAGCGAGGACGTCGTGCCGGTGGCACTGGAGTCCCGTGTCAGCATGTTCTACGGCACGAGCACCAGCAAGCTCAAGTTCTTGGACCCGTTGTGCTTCCTCATGAATCCCTTTCCTCGCTACGTGGTGGAGCTCATGGATAAGGTGGCCACCGGCTGGATCGATGGGAATAAGTGCAGCAGCTGCGAGATCGCCAATCATCTCCAGGGAGAGATTGGGAAGCTCTTGGGTTTCGAATGCACTAGCTTTACCAGGAGAGATAAGTATCTGATGCTCGCAAGCAACGATGGGAGTATTTGAGAGGGACGCCAAGGGCCGATGGAGCTCCACGTCTCCCTCCCCCCCTATAACCAGTAGTAGAAAAGAAACACTTTTACGTTGACAACTGTGCAGACAAAATACATGTATTATCGAATCAAAACGATATAATAAACCATCAAAGTCTTTATGATCTAAATTAATTATCATCTTATAAAATATATCGGATGAACCAAATGTCACGCCCCGCGTTGCTTCTTAGAAGCACGTTTCCAACTTGGCACCTCATAATTCCATCGGTCAAAGCTCATGTTTGACTTGGGATCCGTCTCCATCGGGCTGATACTTAGTCAACCCTTGTTGACTAATTTTACCTCATCGCGAATCACTTTGAAGCCCAAACGTGCGTAGAAAGTGGGCGGTAAGAAACGCCAAGCGCTGTGCAGGAGCACGTAGGCGTATCGCCAGCCCATGCACGAGTGGATAATCGTAGAAACTGTGAGAGTGGACAGTGCAAGATGCCGTGCTCTTGTTGTTCAAGTGTGTGGGGACTCGTTGCTACTTCCATCACATCCACACATATGGGAGACGATGCGCATGCAGGTGAATCATGCGGCCGGACAATATGACAAACAGGCGGAGGCCATGGTAGACTTCCTGCTAAGTCTGGTAACATTAAGCAAACATAAAACTGCTCTTATGATCGTCTCGTTCGATCGTCAGCTCCATGACGAATTGCAACGATAGATCCAATTAGATCTACTGATTCATGGACCAACTGTCATCCACAGCCCACAAGTAATCACCGCTCAACAAGCCCTCTGATTCCCATCCGACGTTCTCAAGCTCGTCATGATTCAGGGGACAAGGCAGCTGGGACTCGGCCCACCCATCCCCACCGCCACCGACACCGAGCATCTCCTCGCCACCCTCGATCATCCCGCCGCCCTGTTCAGTGATCGGAATCGAGTCCTTCGACGTCGTCGACGACGACGACGACGCAGCCGTCTCCTTGCATGCCGCGATCGCCTGCTCCGGCTGCCCGAACGAGTAGGGCGGTGGAGGATGGCCCGGGGCGGCGATGGGGCCGACGTAGGAGGCGGAAGGAAAGACGCAGGAGGCCGCATGGATTGGTTCGGGAAGGCAGGGCGTCCACCGACGCCGCGCTGCGCCGCCGGCGTCGCGTTGTTTGGCGTGCTTTTGCACCCGAGTCCTCCAGTAATTCTTTATTTCGTTGTCAGTCCTGCCCGGTAGATACCGTGCTATTTTGGACCACCTGTTCGGGGATAGACATACCATATAAGTGCGTAACACATATCGTATAGATGTATATACAGTGTTTATGTACGCTGTATGTATTAGGTTAGTATGGCTTACCGATTTCCCCAGCGAGAGTGGAGGTCGAGGATGAGAAGATGCTCCTCCGGAGTAATGTTACCACGCCGAACATCCGGGCGGAGATAGTTGAGCCATCGAAGCCTGCAGCTCTTTCCAGTTCGCTTCAGACCTGCTCCAAAGAAGGATGGCAGATCACATCAGTACGGGCATGTGGAACAGAGAGTTAGACGCCATTCTACGATCATGAATACCTTGACAAGATACATGCCAGTGATACAGAGAGTTCCATTATCTTAAAGCTCAACGAGTACAACACGAACACAAATAGGCTGATCGAGGTACGTACCTGCACGACGAGCGAGGGCATTCCATCGGCCCTCGCCATGCTCGGTGACGTGTTCGACGAGCACGATGTCTTCTTCCACAGTCCACGGCCCTCTTCTGAGCTCTTCTAGCTCCATCTCCTCGCTTGGTGGTGATTCTGCGTCCCAAGCAAGCAGCCTTTTATGGACCTCCATTCCTAATTCATGGTCTTTCTGCTTTGATAACTACGTAGCAAAGGATAAGTTTGACTGGAAGTTCAAGGACGAACAAGAGAGATGATGGATGAACGGGGACAAGATCGAAGTTATCAGATGAAAAGGATACAAGCATGGGAAACGAGGTGTGTGATGGACGTGCAGTAAGCGGCAACGGGACGAGTGTTTAGTCAACAAGTAGGGCTCAGTTCGACAAGCTAAACAGTGTGGGGAGGTCTCTAACTCTGACTTCTCTTTGGCTCTTTCCTTTTGTATCCTCATCTTCTCTTCTTCTCACCCCCATCGTTCCGCACATTCCATTACTGTTCTTGTTTTCTTTCACAACCTTCGATTTCTTCGATGTGCACATCCAAAAATATGATGGTTTTCCATGTTTTCCACCTTGACCTTTCGAATAAAGATCGTGGCCTGTCTTTTTTGCTTCTCCAATTCAATCAAACACAAAGCGAGTTACATGCGGTCGATCGCCACAGAGTTGCGTGCCTCAAAGTTTCATGAGACTTCGAATCAAACATAGAAAGCTTGAACCCACGCTTCGTGGTCTCCCTACCTCCAAAAGCGAGCTATACAAGGACGAAGGTGACGGTGAGACGAGTGACACGGAAAAGTCAGCTGTAGTAAGATTAAATGGCTTCATGATTCCCATCTTACAGTTGTGAATGAACACTCTTATTTCCTCCTGGGGAAAAATCTGGCTCTTCTTCTTTCTTTTTCCAATTCAATTAAAGGATTGCTGTAGGAATAATCTGATTCTGATACCAAATTAGAGATCAAGGGAAGGAGATTTCTCTCTATGCAAAATTAGCACGAGATAGTAGTGTCATTATAGACACTGTTTTTGCTTACTTGTGGGATGCCCAACAAGTGACTGCCTCAAAGTCTCATATCCCCAAGTCAATCACATAAAGCTGAGAACGATGGCCAGGAAATTGTGAGCGCTAGGGTTCTTCAATTATGGCCATTGGGTCAAACATAGAGAGATAAGCCCCACACGTCGTGATCTCTCTTCCTGTATATACAAATGCTCTTCAATAATATCCATGAATTATATTAGTCACTGAATTCTAAAGGTATATATAAATGTGTTGTTCTGATATCGCGTATAATTGAAATATATATTATAAAAAAATAAATATTGTCAACAATCTAATCGTGATATGATAGACATTTCATCATCATGTGATCGATACATCATCTTCACATGATTAACACTTCATCACTATATGACTTTGAATATCTTATTGTAGCGTAATCAATATGTTATCGCCTTTCGAAAGTTATAACCTTATCGACGATTCATCAAACGTCAACGAAGGCAATATTAAACCATAAAAAAATTCTTCAAATATGTTTTTTCGACTCTCTTCTAACACATTTAGCGTTTATGGTTTTGATAACTATCCAAATATATAAAATTAAAAAACTAATTTGAGATTCAATAAGAATCCTATGAATACGCCCAATATAATTTTACAAGATTCATCATCATTCTTTAGAGCTCAACTTCGGAATCTTCTCACCCATCACCACCTACGTGGAGTAAGACATTAGTTGACTCCGAATCGATGTACTAATTGTACAATCAATAAACTTTTATCACCCACCATAAGTTGTTTTTTACTTCTGCATCCAAAAAAGACCTCCACACTGAACCGTAATCAAATGGCTACGATCATGTGCATTGCACGTGAATCAGGTTCTGGTTGGGCCGAAAGCCCAATTACTTTTGGTCCGGTCCGGTCCGGTCCTGCATTTGGCCCAACCGAAACATCGACGAGCGTACGAAGGTCGAAGATTGCTATTTTAGTTTGAAATAGATTTCTAATAGCTTGATATTTTCAAATGCATTCGCAATGAGTTTTCTTGTATAGTTGTTTAGATTATAAGACCTCACTATCAACTTCTATATTTATATATTTGTAAATTTTGGCATTACATGTGTTGGTGAACTGATGTATCGTGACTGATGAGTCAGCACGGCCTGATCCACGGATCGATGTCGGGAGTCAAATTGTCAGTCGAACGGATCGCCGAGATTGATCGACCATACGTCGGGATGCTGGTGCGGGGATGTTCGTTGATGTCTCTTAGTCGGGACGATCATGCTCCGGGGGTGTCTGCTCTCTTGGACAGAAGGCCCTAGGCGCCGATCGAGATGTCAGATCCACCTGGAGGAAGGCGCCTCTACGGTTGCGTCTCGGTGGATGACCGCTCTCCTACACGGAAAGCCCTTATCATGTGGTTGCTAACTTTGGCCTCTCGATGAGTGAGTTAGTGCTTGATTCTTTATTTTTTTGCCTCTCGCTCTTGGCCAAGTGCCGACCAAAGGTTTTTATACTACACGAGGTCGATCATATACGGATTTGACGTGACGCCCGATCCTTCAGAGGCAAGGAGGTATCTCTATGCGGTCACTATCCCGGAACACGCGAAACAGGACATACCGAGGAATGCCTCGGTATGAGTCTTGGCTTGGCGCATGAGAGTGCTCTTTTTGCTGACCTAGCGGTGGCATGGCGTGACGTCGATTGTAATGTGGCCAGGACCAAAATATCACTTATCAACATGGATCCAAAAATTCTAAATGGCATACGTCAGAAAGTTTGTAGGTTTATTTCATTACGATGACATAAGTTCTATTATCTCTATTTTGTATTTCCTTTTTGTTCTTTTATTTATATAGTGATGCATACTATCATATTTATATAGTAACGGCGCACAAAAGCAGCGATTTCTCATGAAAAATATCATATTTTACTTTTTCTTTCCATATGTTGTTTTATGTTTTCACATTTTGTGCATAGAAAATATATGTTTTCATATACTAATTTTTTTATAAAAAAATTCTCAAAATTATCATAATTCGATGTTGTAAGATAACTTCGTTGGATATGGATCATTGATTTAAAAAACCTAAGATAAAATTAATAATAATACATCGCATAGCTCAAACGTTACATAAATAGTGTTAGGATCCATTATCAATTATCGTAATCCGATCTGATGTGATAATTTACACATAACTTCATCGAGACATAATTGGAATTTTATAATAATAAATCAAAGTCTTTATCCGGTTTGATAGAAAAAATTATTCTCGAATGAAATTATAATCTCTTGGTTTAATGATAAAAACAGATTCGATCATGTGGATGTTGGAAATTTTGTAGGCCAATTCAAGATGAGATAGGTTTAATGAAATTATTACATACGCTTTCTATTTATTTATTTTGTTATTTTATTTAATTAGAATTTTTATTTTTCTTTTTTAATTCAAAGATTGAAATGTCCCAACCCACATCATGGGCCATCGAGTACGTGGCAATCAACAAGGTCCGTAGGATTCCCATCATGCGCTTCCCGTGCGCCTGTAAAAAGCAGACAGGCCCATCTTATGATGCCGCATCGCGCCGGTACATGGTGATGCACCACTAAATGGATTCCACGTGCCCATCCTTCCTTTTATATGTAGCCCACCCTGCCGTCGTCGCTCCACCCCGCTTCCTCTTTCTTGTCGTTCCCTCGTCTCCCCTAGCCCTCATTCGGCGGCGATTCCGGCTGTCTGCCGGCTGTTCTGATCCCTCCTCGACCGCGCCGACGACCCCGTCCCCGCCCCCCACACTTCCCTCTCCCCCCCCGCCGCGGGGCGGATAACTCGAGCGACTCTCGCCGTCTCGAACGGCTCGACAAGGTATGGGTCTCCGATGCCTCTTCTGCTCTAGGGTTAACGGTTCGTTTTGTGAATTTGTCGTACGATTTAGGTTACGAAGGATTGGACTTTGTTTATCAGCTTTTATTATCGATCTTCCCTCTGATCATCTTTGATTGTGTTTGTCCTACTGATCATCTTCTGCGATGCCGGTTGTTCTTGACGAAATCGTGCAACTGTGGTGGCGATGTCCTTACAGTGATCAAATTTTGTTGCAGATTCAAAGTCCTTTTCTTCAATTTATTATTTCGTGTGAATTTGAATCATTTATCCTTAACAAGTGTTGGGAATTTCTCGTATGATCTTCGTCCCTTCATCCGTGGCTCTGTCTATTAGATCTGACTCTAACTTACTGTCGTAGTAAGTTCATGTAGTTTAGGTCCTACTGCTTTTGTCAGGAAAGAAAAGATCCTGCCACTTAGACAAAATTCCCATAATATTTCTAACTAATTATTAGGCATTTTGAGCCTACTCGTCTTGAAACAAGAACTTGTTAATAACTGATGGAGGGAGTAGAAATGCGGTGCCAATAGTTCTCTTGGTGCAGATCAGGAGATACTGCATACAGATATTCCCGCAACTTCCTGTTTCTTTTCATCTTTTTAATTTGTTGTCCTACTGATCAGGAGATAATGCATCTCCAGGTGTGCATATAAATCAATCTGTCCTTTTCATCTAATGTAGACCAATCTGTACAATTAACTTTTGCTATTCAGGGTTTTTGTTCATAAATATCTTTAAGCTCTGGTCTTTGTAAGTATGTGCAAGTTCGCTGTTTCGGGTACTGGACTCATGATATGTTGGACTGGTACAATACTGGTTGGTACCGGTGTATTGATATATGGTATACCGACATGTATTTGTGTATCGACATATGGTACACTAGTATGTGCCGGTGTTTTGCAGAGGAAGAAAAAGAGGGATAAGAGGAAGGGGCCGTGGAGGAACAAAGGAGGAAAAGGGAGGAAGGAGGAAGGAAGAAGGAAGAAGAGGAAGCGGTGGAGGAGGAAGAAAAAGGAAGAAGTATGTGGAGAAGGAGAAGGAAGAAGAGGAGGAGGAGAAGAGGTGGGAGTGTACCCGAGAAGAAGAAGGAACAACGACGAGGAAATGGCATCGTACGTGAGAAGAGGGCTTGTGTTCGCGAGCCCTAATTTGGTTTATTTTCTTTTTTTAACGATGGATTGGATGGGCCCCACTACCTAAGGTTCGTCATACCATAGTGTACCGCTCGATATGGATGATATGTACTGGTCTGACAAAGGATCAGTATGAGTGATACATTGGTACGCCCCTATGTATCATGTATCGGTATGTTTGGTATAATTCAGTACAGTTTGGTACCTATCGTACCAATAGCTGATCGGTACATTGGTACGGATTGGTAAGGCGAATCAGGCTACTTCCTTGCTGTTTTTTTTATTATTTTAACTGGATCGTTTGAAAGGGGATAGTCCACATACTGGCCCACACCTGGATTGGTATGTGCCGCCTGTACCATACCATTTCGGGTGGTACAATAGTCTTTGAGTATGAGTGAGTTGATTTGATGGTATCCACATTACCCTATCATCCCTGGAACTAGATATGGTTATAATGTGTGTCCATAATATACCCATATTTTTATCGAAATTTTGCTATCAACATTTTCTATGGATATATGGGCTCGATTTCAACTGCTTCTTTAATTTTCCTTTCCATTCTTCTTTGATTATTTTTTTCTCTCTTTGATCAGAATGGCCAACAAACTTGTATGCAGAACATTTATGATGAACCATTTTATAAGTGACTTTCTGATCATATTGTGAATCCACAACTTGAATGTCATAGGGCAGATTCTTTCCCACATTTTTTTTGCAGATTCTCGTTAAAGATAATTTGCATATATGAATTCAATCAAATTGCCATCTTGTAAATGGATCTAGACTTTTGGAAACTGACTGAATATAATTCTTCTATTTTTTTCACTCTTTAATATCATTGACTTGTGCTCGATCATTGTTGGCAACATATATCATTGATGAATCTATATATGCCTTAAACTTGGTCCGAGTCCTTATTTGTCACACATTTTATTTGTTTATTATCTGCTTTTGAGCTAATTTGAATGAAAATAATGCTCATTTGATTTTTGTATGTGAACTTACATCTACTAATTAGCATTTATATGGTCATGGTTTGTTCAATGTCTAACCAGTTTCACTCCTATAAGACTAATATGCAACTATTAGAATTGCACACATTGGATTATCCTTTTGGGATCCATGCTTGCCTGAAGTTTTATGTTTCCAATGGTTTATATATAAATGTGCAACTATATATGCGTGAAAACTACTTTTCAAATTTTTTTAGGAGAGCAGTATAAATTTAATGCTAGATTGGTTGATCTTATAACCAACCTAGAAGATTTAGTTTGCTACAGGTTTTGAACATTAAGGAATAATTTTTAGCTGTCCTTTATGATTTGATTTGCATGTCGAATTGAAAATGTTGATGATGTAAATTTTCTTTAAATAAAAAACAATACTTAAATGAGGGATTTGTTAAATAAAAATTTTACTGTATCCTCTTAAAAAATTTGGACTATATTACTAGGTTAGCTAAACAGCCTAAACTTTGAAGCTTTATTTGACTTTTCTTTATTTTAATAAAGATATATCAAGTATGTGATTGGAGATATTCCTATGAGTAAGCTTGAATAAATACTTCAGTTTGTTTATCTTATCAGGAAACTTATTTTTTCAGGTAGTGATTTGCATATGTTTTGATGATCCACTTGCTCTTATTGTCATATGGCATCGAGTATCCTGGCAGGAGAACGAAGGTTGAGGTTTTACTTTTATCATCATCATTTTTGTTTATATTTGATTATATATTGCATGACATTAGTATCATGTATTGTGCATTACTAATTTGCCAACAAACTCCATGATGGTTCTTGGATAATTTTAGCATAGCCATTTTTCAGTTTCTTGCATTCTATTAATTTGTTATTAGTGAACCTTTTCTGCTCATGCAAATGTGGACTTTTGAGCCACGAATTATTAAGAGAAGCTCTGTAGACGTATTATTTGGATATTTGGTTCTAAAATATACAGCAACAAGGATAACATGTTTTGGTTTGGGTTTGGTGGTATTGTTTGGATCAGTTCAGTTTGGCAAGACTAGGATCAATCAATAAATTATTGAATTTTAAATTGAATTTATAAAAATAAAACGAATGTGACATATAAAATTTATTATAAAAAACCTCTCAATTTTCATATTCTATTAAGTATCCAACTTCCAAAAAAAAGAAATTTAAACATAAATACTGAAAACAAAATATTAATGATAAAGAAGAAAAAACAGAGTGTACTTTATTTAAAATTGTTACATGAAAATCAATAATAATTCTATTATACAGAGACATTACTGTAGTAGATAATTCTTGTGTATATATGTATGTTTACACAAAAATTCTCAAAATAGACATGCCCGAAAATTGAAAATAACAATGGACCCCACTATGGTTTTCATGCCTTGTAGATCTTTGAACGCAAAGATAGGGACTTTCTTTAAAGAGAATTCTTGTGAGACTCGGTGTTGATTTCAAATCTTATGACATTTCCCTTATTATGATATTCATAGTCCCTCAAGAGGTGAAGAGTTATATTTTCCTTCTTCCTCATGCTTTTCACTCTCTCATGACTGTGGATGACAAATTATGAATATAACAATGGCAGATGGCAAGTTGATCAATTTGTTTTTCTTCTTTTAGTTTCTCAACTTTCATCTTATGCTATTCGTCCTTGATTGCCTCCTGTAGTCCTCCTTGATTGTCTCCTGGTGCAGTTGCCACCTCTCACTCTTTCTTTCTTTGAGGTTGATAATTTGGACAATTAGCTGGAATTGGCTTAAATTTGCTGAGTTGGTTGATATCAACTGGTTTTCATCAAGTGACTCCATTTTGGCTATGAGGTGGAGCAATCAACCAAATTGGATTGGCCTTGGCTGATATATATGGGTTAGCATATGTGTACCAGGATCTGCATTCAATAAAATACAGCACTTGCAGAAGCAGCTATCTGTAATTTGGTATATATATAGTGAGGTCTTGGTAATTAAAAATATGGAAGATGGTAACACAGATTAGTAATGTCTCTGTATAATAGAATTATTGGCTGCTTCTGTAAAAATACCAAGACCTCACTACCTTCCGTATTTTTACCAAGATCTCACTACAGCACTTGCAAATTGGATTGTGTATATATGTAAAAATACCAAGACCTCACTATCTTCCATATTTTTAATTATTGGCCACATCTTAGCTAATTCAGTAGCTTCTTTGGTTGAACGCCTGATCTGTAATTTGTATATATATGAAATGTACATGTTTAGAGAGTGAGGTCTAGTGTTGTGGTAAGGTTGCTTGTTGTGACCTGGCTGACCATAGTTCGAGTAAAAAAAAAACCTCTCCTCCACATACAGGGTAAGGATATGTACACGTTGACCTCTCCCTTATTATGATATTCATAATTCTTCAAGAGGTGAAGAGTCGTCCTTTCCTTCTTCCTCACCCTTTTCTCTGTCTTGCATGGCTGTGGATGACAAATTATGAACATAACAATTGCAGATGGCAAGTTCAACAATATCTCCTTTTGTAATTACAATTTGTTTTTCTTCTTTTGGTTTCTCAACTTTCATCTTATTCTACTCCTCGTTGATTGCCTCCTGTTGCAGTTGCCAACTTCCTCTCTCTTTCCTTCTTTGAGGTTGATAACATGGAAAATCAGCTGGAATTGGTTTAAATTTGCTGAGTTTGGTTAATATCAGCTGGTTTTCATCAAATGACTCCAGTTTGGCTGTAAGGTGGAGAAATCAACCAAATTGGATTGATTCACATTCAATAAGATACAGCACTTGCGGAAGCAGCTATCTCAGAGTTCAACTAATCGACGTCACCATCTTTCGTATCTTTAATTATTATAGCTAATCAGTAGCTTTTTGTGCAAATCCATAGCTTCTTTAGTTGAGCATCTGATCTGTACTTTGTATGTATATGAAATGTACATGTTTAGAGAGTGAGGTCTAGCGTCGTGGTAAGGTTCCTTTTTTGTGACCTGGTTGACCATAGTTTGAGTCACAAAACCAATATCTCCATTTGCCTTACAGGGTAAGGATATGTACGTTGATCCTCTGTAGACTCTTTGTTGTTTGGGCCTTGTTCATTGATCTACCCTTCTATTAGATATTGTACGTGTTTCTACTCATGCCATATGGATGTGCATTTGCATTTCCGCACATAGTATGTTTAATGGAGGTGTGTTATTTTGGTCACTGAAGTTTACATGATGAGACCTTGAATGCTTAATGGTTGGTATAGTGCTCATGCATTTGAACCTTTATATGCTATTTGAAAACCTAAACTCATAAGTACCCCTTTTTCATGTTACTCGGTACTGTACCTTGTCTGAATATATTCTCAGAGCATGACCATATGTAATATCTTTTATATGCAACCTTAAATCAGCATTAAATGTTCAACTGACTTGTTCATATTTTACCTCTGACTTATATTGTCATCATGGTACCAAAATGATCTTGTTTTCTTAAAATACATCATCCGAAGCTTGTGATGTTTCTCTTTTCAGTAATCATTATGAGTAAATCTCTTGCTATGGTTATTAAATGTGAAACTCTATGATTATTTGTTAGATGGGCTTCCACTCGAAAATCAGGCATGACTATTTTGGGTAAAGTACCAAAACCCATCAATTTACCAAGTCAAAGGTAAAAGTTTTCTTATTGTATTTGAGACAAAAGCTTTTTATGCATCTTGGTGACATTTGATTAATCTTGTTGATCACCTATGAAGGTTGGAGAACAATGGTGTTGACCCAAACTTGGAAATCGTTCCCAAGTAAGCCTATTGCTTCATCACATTGAATTCTTTTTGTATTCCATGTTGTGGCCTTTTTGTAAATTTTTATGCTCAATTGAGTTTTTCTTAATAGTTTATTGACCTGAATAATGACTTCTGTTGCACGCTTTAGGGGTTCTCTTACTTGGGGAAACCGACCATCTTCGGCAAGTACAAATGTGTGGAGTTCATCAACTCTACTATCACCTAAAACTGATGGAAGTAGTGGTTCACCAAGTCATTATAGTGGTCGTCCATCATCTGGTGGAAGTGGTACGAGGCCATCAACAGCAGGTAGTGATAGGTCCCAAGACCCTTCCCCCAATGCATGGGGTTCAAATTTACGTCCATTTACAGCATCTGGATCATTGCCATCAAACCAAACACCAATGGCAGCTCGTCCACAAAGTGCAGAGACGAGGCCTGGTAGCTCTCACCTCTCTCGATTTGCAGAGCATTCAGCAGATCCTGCAGTTGCATGGGGGCCTACGAGAACTGCTGAGAAATTCGTATTCCCCTAACAGCCAGTCTGTTTAATACTCAAATTTCTGATAGGCTTTTTTCTGCCACATCTGCATATGTGCTTTAAAGATGATGTTAGAAGTATCATCTTTTTTCTGTATCGTGAATTCAGACTTGATCTTTTTTCTGGCACATAACTTTTTTTTCTGGCATGTAATGTACTTTTTAGGGAGGTGCATCATCAAAGACTGACAAGTTCTCCTTGAGTTCTGGCGATTTTCCAACACTAGGCTCTGATAAGAAGTCTGAGACACACAGTCAGCAAGGTGATTATTTTTTTATATTCTTTCAAATCTTTTGGAGCAGAAGGATTGGTATTGAGAGTGTATTAAATCTTAACCTAACATTCTGTATGCTATGTATCTTGTTAAATTGAGTTTTTTTTAATGCACTAGTGAATTCTTTTAGAGTAACAGTAGCGAATCTTATAATGATTCTCATGTCATCTTAGGACGGCTTCTTGTAGTATCTGGATGCATCGTCATTGACATACATCTTGCCTAAAAAAATTTATAACTTGTTATGCAAAATTTCTGATATTTCTCTTAACAAATCTCAATGGTGGGAAAAAAAACTCCATGTGGACTCCAAATAGTCAAGACATATGGTTTGTTTTCAAGGGTAAGATTATGTATCATGACTCTTCCCAGGTCTCATATTGGTGGGGGCCTCATGCATGAGGCCTTTCCTCATTTTCGATTTTGTAAAGTACCCTAGGGGTTTTTGTTTATACTTTTCTTCAGGTCAGAATGTGCTTGAAAGTTTTTAATTTAAGAGAGGTCATTCCTTTTTGCGGCTTTCGTTTAGGCAACTTCATATGTCGTCTAAAAAAGGTAAAGAATTCAAGAATAATAACTTGACTATGTGATTTTCTACTTTCAAATTTCAACTGATAGTAAAACTAAAGAAACATTGAACTAGGTCAAAAATTATATTAACTTTTAGTTGAAGTGAAGGAAGAATGATACAGCTACAAATGAACCTACCAAGAACAAGCTTTCCTACTATATTACAACTACAAATGGAGAGTATAATGAACTCCTTAAGAAAAGGATACTTTCTTGAACTCATCTACTTTTCAACCATGGTTTGTTGTACTGATGCGTACCGCCCGATATAGGCGGTATATACTGGTCCGATAGGATAATAGTATGTGGACCACCCTCTATCGGGTGGTATCGGTCACTTGACCTTGTATCGGACGATACAAGGTTTGTACCGTGCGGTAACGGTCAAAATTTGATCGTTACCGACTTAAACCGGTCAATTTTGCCTATTTGAGGCTTAGAAAAGGGTTTTTAAATCTTTTAATCCCTCCGCTTTCAACTCATTTCACCTAACTGTCACAGTCGTTCGCCAGCGTACAAAGGCAAAGGCAAAGGTAAAAGGGAAGACAGTAGCATCAACTGCACCGTTGGAAAGAATCAAGTTGGGCGACGAGACACCTTCGTAATCGCATTCACCAACTCGCTCAGTCCACAGACATGGTAGTGACGTGGACAGCAGTGCCTCGACCGATGATGGTGATGACGTTGGGGAGTCGATGGTCTCGTTTACAAAATTTGAGGGTGGTGCATGGATCAAGGAATCATATTTTACACATGCCACCCAAGAGTCAAATCATGGAGCTTGATGAGGTACAAGTCAAGTTTATGCACGAAACGAGAAAGGGAAGCTAGTGGATGATTTTAAGCAGATGCGACAGAGCCTACATGACGTAGACACAGAGCGAAACTCATCGTATTCACAGTTATCGTATTATGGAGAATCTTACGACCAACAACAGTATGGTGATAGTTGGTTATACTTCTTCGAGCAATAGTATGATGATCGATCTTACGATACAGAGTAGCAGATCAGTAGTGAAAGTAGAAGTTCTGGCATTCATTATGCTTTGCACCAATACATGCCACATTCATCATGACTTAGGAGCCGTCTCGGACACATGTGGTTCACGACGATCAGCCTATGATCATCACCACATTGATGCACCAATGACGATGTATTAGTACAATATATCGTTGGATCAATTTCAGGATTGGGTTCGACAAACATATCATATTGATATGCAGATACATAGGATCAAGGTCTCCGATCCATTGCCCATGGAGTCCCGTCATTCTTTTTTGATAGTAGAACTAGGTATATCCGTCGATTAATTACTTAATTCATTTGAATCTTAAAGTTTAAGTTATATAAAAAATAATCTAACAATTCAATTTTTTTTTTGTAGATAATTCAATATTAACGGAAGGACGATCTAGAACGTATCATAAAGCTACTCCTCAAAGTCCGAAAAAGATATGTAATACTATTTTTTTTAATTTACATTATTTTTGCTAAAATTATACTAAAATTATATTTATTTCTAACTTAAAAAATCCTAATCTAACTTTTTTCTATTTTTCAGGTATTTTTGATGATTTTTTAATGATTTTTGGTGTATTGTTGGTATGTCTTGGTACGTACCATATCGAGAAGGGCTCAGTACATTGGTACGGACCAAAATTGCAATCCTTGTTTTCAGCGATAACCTGATTCACCAGATTTTAGTGTTTTCATTCTAGTCTTTTACCAAATTCAACCTTGATGTAACTGCATGAAGCATTTTTCTTTTATTTGTGAAGGGTAGATCTTTGTGTAATGTTCTGTTATAACTGTTATATGTTTAAAACTTAAATAAACTTCTTAAGTTGTCCAATATTTGTTTCAGCCAGTTCTAATTCAACTACTGATCTAAGCACTTCATAAATGATCGTTCTTTTTTTTTTGTTGGGTGCCTTCCACGTATGCTGTGCTTAGCAATGGAAGTTCTCTACTTGCTTCAGCAACTATGTAAAAGCATATTGATAAAGACCTTTGCTTAGTTTGTATAACTTACAAGAATTATTTTGATCTCAGAGAATTAGTGTGGTTAACAGGAGTATCCAACTATCCATAGTATGAAATTCTGATGAAGTACAATGCTGAGGAACAAGTTTGGTGAGTGAATATAAGTGATAGATAAAAGTCAACAGCCAGTCATATTAATGGTTAGTTCTGAATACTTTGTCATCCAATTCTTATTGGTGGTCCTATTAGTAATTTGGTACTCACTAGCAAGGTATGAAATACCGTACCGTACCGGTGTTTTGAGATTGGCTCGGTACGATACGGTATGGCGTACTGGGCGTACCGAGCGGTACACCTAATTTAGGTGTAAAACCCTCTGAAAATACCTGAAAATAAAAAAAAGTTAGGATAGGGTTTTAAAGTTAGAAATAAATATAGTAATAGCATAAGTTTAGCAAAATCAATGTAAATTAGGTAAGAATAATATCACATATCTTTTTCGGGCTTTGAAGAACATCTTATGCAAGGTTCGTATTTCAGTCCATTACGGATTGTCCTTATGTAAATATTAAAATATCTATAGAAAAATCATTTGAATTGTTAGGCTATTTTTTAAGAGAAAAAAAGAGTTTGTGATAGTTTAAGAGAGTATAAGAATGTAATGGAGTGAAATAGGGGAGAAGAATGGTTTAAATACTATGAGAAAGAGCTCTAATGGTCAATTTGACTGTTGGAGCACCGTAGCACTGTTACCGATCGATAACAGTCGATTTTGATCGTTACCGAGCTGTGCCGGGCGGTAACGGTCAAAATTTCGATCGTTACCGCCCGATATTATCCCGTATCGTCCGATACGGGACGCTTTTAAACGTCTCGCTATTTTGACTGTTACCACCCGATATTATCCCGTATCGTCCGATACGGGGCGCTTTTAAACGTTCCTCCCGGCAGCGGGCGGTTCACGTACCGGTATGCTGTCGGACCGGTATGTACCGCCCGTACTGGGCGGTACCATTCGAAATTGCATACCTTGCTCACTAATCACTATAATATCTAGGATAGTGGTATTATCACTACATCAGGGATTTCTGTATGTGTTTGTTCTAAAAATTTATAAAGCAACCAAGTAACATTTGATTTGACAGATATGAGTTAACAAAAAACCACTTGAATGATTGAAGCTGTTGTTAGCTGTTTGGAATGTGCACTGTGCATAAGGTTACAAGTAAAAACAAAAAAATAAATTGCTGTTTATAGTGTTGCCGATTGATTCATGAGTTAAAAGGAAATTGAATGAACCATTCTTCATAGTTCTGATTGAATTTTTTAAAAGATGATTGGTAGTCAAGTGTTTTTGAAATGAGAACACTGGAAAAAATTATTTTTTAAGTAAAAATTGCAATTTGACCATTCATGAAGCATTGCTTTGTTTCCCACCCTTGAGATGCCCGTATGTAGCACATTACCAATTTTGTCAACCACCTCTTGTCAGCAAACTGCAGAACATGGGCATGAAGGCCCTAGGTTGTGTTTCAGATGCCATTGGAGCACATTTGGGTAAAGGAAACAATTGGAAGAAGGGAGAGGGGGGTGGGGGAGATCTCAGTAAGATGCATTCCTCCTTTTGATTCTTTTGCTATTTGATGTCATGTTTTTGATAAATCTCCGTGCTGTAGTGTTTCTTGTCTCTATTTTCCAATGGCCCTTTTTGGTGGTTAGTGACAGTTGCTAACTCATCTAATAGCAATAGAAGCAATTACAATGTCATGAAGTATGATAGAAATAAGAACTAATTGGGCTTATTTTCTTTTAAATTACTCTTATATCTCTCATTTTTAAGTCTGATTAAATTTAAGGCAATTTGTTCTGTAGGCCACGAGTAGGTGACTGGACAGGGTAACCTGCTTATTAGCCATCTCACATGTGTGGCACAGTGTCATGACAGAAACCATTATAAGCTTAACTGCAAAGTTGCTATATCACAAGTGGTGTATACATCAACAGTGTTTTTTTCGTATAGTAATCTGGCAGAAATGTAATAAATAGCCGCTACAGAGTGCACATTTGGAGTAGATATTGAGTTGGGTAGTCACAAGGGAGTTTTGGAGATGGTGCTGACAGTAGAATGAACGCACCATGACACTGGAATTGTTTGAGACTATAGCTACCTGGACATGACCAGGGACTAATTTGAAGTCCAAGATTTGTTATTAAGTAGGTCACAACAATATTAGATCAAGGTGGATCCTGATAGTCTTTTATTTTCATCTTTTTTACATCAAAATTTTTGAATCAATTGTGATACATCCTCTTTGGGTGTTTAGTAGAACTGCTTGCATTTTTTTGGTTTGCATCATGTGTTCTGTTTGTGTTTTTTTTCTATATTTGTTTGTCTAAAATTGAGCATTATGATGGGGCATACTTTGCTTAAATTTTTTGGTGCTAAAGATAATTGTATGAATAATTATAAGTAGAGTGGTATAATTTACCCGCATTGCCAATATGGTATTTTGATCCATGGTACTACCAGGTCACAGTTCTCAAGAACATCCTACTGCAACTTCTGGTAAATTCAGACCCAATATAAAGGTGGAACTTTCTTCCAATGGTGAGTTCAGATCCTATAAGTGTTCAATTTTCCTAAAAGAACTGCTCTATTCATCCATTTTCATGTTCTCGTAGTTTGTTTACCCTTTTATAACAATGGGTATCTGCTTTGTGAATTCCAGAGGATGGTTTCATGGATCATGAAAATGTTAATACTCTCAGGACAAACAGAAATTTGTATGCTGAAGGTGGTTCTCGACTAAATATGAATTGCCAGAATAACCCACAGCAGGCACAGCCATCCCAAAGCTTAAAAATGGAGTCTCATCAGTTTGATTCTTGGCATGGTCCTCCAGTCCACCCTACTGATGGAATTTGGTATAGAGGTGGGACAATAGGTGGTCCATACCAGCCAGCAGCTCCACGGGGTAGTTATCCTGTTGAGCCTTTTGTGTGCTGTCCGTTCCCGCCTAACTCTGAGGCTGTTTTAAGACCAGGAGCTGGACCAGCTAACTACTATCCTACCAATGGAGAGACATATCATCCCCAAATGCTTCCTAATTCATACATGTTTCCTAGTCATCCTATTGTTCCATCTGGACCTGGGCCTTACCAGGTTCCTGCCTATGATGGGTTTTATAATTATCGTCAAACAAGCATTTACAGTTCTGGTGGACAACAGTTCCCTTCAGCGGGTTTGGCTACTCAACCTAGTGTCTATAACCAACATTCTAATCGTAATGGAACTTTTAACTCAGGAGAGTCTCAGAACAGTCCTTGTGAAGATGGTTCAAAAACAACCAGGGAGCAGATGTTATCAGTTACAGCTCGTGTTCCTCATCAAGGAACCAACATGGTTTTGGTAAAACAACATGGTGACTTGGAAAGTAATCACCTGCAAGAAGAGCAATTCACTCCAGCAAATTTTGATGTGAAATGCAAACCAGGAATTTCCAACTCCAAGCAGAAGGGCGAGCACTCTACAGTTAGCAGAAAGAATGAAACTGATCAGCAAGCTCCATCCAAGCCAGCTAATAATTGTGAATGCCAAACTTCAACTCCAGTCATGACTAACTTACAAGAAAATCCATGCGGAACATCTAATGGCATACTGAAGAGAGAACCAGATACTGCAGTTCCAATGGTTCATGATCAGAAACATAATCCAGTCATAAAAAAGAATTCAGTGCTGATTGAAAAGATAGAAGGCTTAAATAACAAAGTTAGAAATGCTACTAGTTTCACTGAAATTGGACAGGTGCCATCTAGACAAGAGGGAGCAAAACAACCAAAGATCGTCAATGCCAAACCCGAATATTCTGCAGAAGTTAATGCTGCACATACTGA
This sequence comes from Musa acuminata AAA Group, assembly GCF_036884655.1. Lineage (NCBI taxonomy): Eukaryota > Viridiplantae > Streptophyta > Magnoliopsida > Zingiberales > Musaceae > Musa > Musa acuminata. The sequence goes on along the minus strand of NC_088355.1, from coordinate 4,191,597 downwards.
AAATGCTTCTACGTCCATCATTTCTGCTAAGCCTGTTTCTTTTGAGGAGAGTTCTTCAGATTTTCCTACACCAAGTACTACAGCAATGCCTGTTCCCTCTAAGTACAGCTCCTCAACTGTAGTTTGTAGCCCAAAGCTATCTGTTTACTCAGCAATTGTCTCTAGCCCAGCAGAATTACAAGATATTGATGTGGTGAAGCCTGATTATTGGGTACCTGATGAGGCAGCTTATTTTCATGTTCCAAATAGAATCCATGTTACACGAACTAGGGGTGATTATCATGCTATATCGAGATCAGATAGTCAAGTTGATACTGGATCCGCAAGAAAACCACCTGGTAGAGGTTCCTCTGCTGTTCCCAAGAAATTGGCTGTGGATGGCCCAGTCACAGGGATTCTTGATAATAATCCTTCTAAGGAGGCCATTTTGTCATTCTCATCAGATTCAATTGATCACAAGGTCCAGGTATGTAACTTTCCCTGGCTTGTGCAGGGTAATTGTTTGGAATGTAAAGAAGGGGATAACCATCTTATAACAACTATCATTTCTAAGTTGGATAGTTTTTCCATTTAATTGCCAAATGAAAGTTCATGTGTTGCCTCAAAGAAGATGTTTTTTTTCCTCCTCTTTTTTATTCCAACTGCGAGGTTTAGGCACCATAGAGAACATTCTCTTTCAAGCCTTTTAACATTTTTTTATTGTCACAATTTAACAATTCATATATGGATATCCACATGCATACATGAGATTTGCCTGCTTGAAGAGCAGCTGTCTTATTATGCTCTGTTTTATTAGAAAGCAGTTAATGCATATGGTTTTAAAAAGCACATTACTGTACTAAAATAAACTTTGCTTGTAGTAATCATCCTTGCAAGGAGGATATGTTCTTGGTCCTAATGGAATGAAACTCATTGTGATCAAGGTTGTAAGATTATCCTTGATATGCATGAATCTGATGGTAAATCAAGCTCAATTACTGTGTTGTTAAATTTTGTGAGAAAGAAGAAGCTTTATCATTTTTTTTTTAAAACACTGTTGTTTATTTGAGCATTTTCATAACAAGTTTTACCTGATATAGGAAAGAAAAAGTGGTTAAAAAGAAACAACATTCTGAACTGCAGTTTCTGGTTAGATAGAGTCATGGATACTTTGTGCATGTTTTCCGGACAAGCGAAAATACATCTTGTTTTCAGTAAGTTGACTAGTTTGATTCCACTGGCGACTTGCAGTTTGTATGTTCATGTCTGGCTTGTTCGTAATGTATTTATTGCATGATTTTTGCAAAAGAAATCTATTGTAGCTTAAGCGCATTTAAATAAAAAGGACATCACATAGCATTTGTTATATAATAAATTTTAAATGCTGCATAGAATAATGTTATCTATGATGACAGTTTGGTTAAATCTGGATGAAAATGGAAAAGACGTGTCTTCCTCTTTCAATTATTTTTTGTTTCTTTGTGGTCTTAATTGTTTGGGTCAATGATATAGTCATTTTTTGGATTTTTTTTTTCTTTTAGCATGCTAAAGTGAAGGAGATAGCTGTTCAATGCGCAAAACAGCTGCAAAAGGAGGAAGAAAGGACGAGGGAACAAAAGGCAAAAGGTCTTGCAAATTTAGAAGAACCGAACAGATGCTTAGTGGCACAAAACATGAAACAAAAATTGAATTCCTTATCACGAAAAGGTAATGTGCAGCATCAAGAAGATTCTGGAGTTGATATTGCTTCTCAAACTAATGTTGTAACTAGTAACCCTCCGGGTGATATTGTGGGGAAGACTGAGACATTGGTACTGGCAACTGATAGTGGGAACAAAAAACATGGAACATTAGTTTCTTTGCACTTGAATTCTGCTTCAAGTACCCCAAGAGAAGTTTCCCAAGATTCTGCAATTTTTCATGGGCCGCCACTGGATCTGCAGCATGAGACAAAGACTACAGATGTTACAAACAAAAATTTTAGTACAGAGTCTCATGTTGGTGGTGTGTCTAAGCACAAGCAGATGGGCTACAGACGAAGGCAGAAAGTCCCACTGGAGAAAAGTTCAGATAAGAAGCCAATCATGGCGGAAAATATGGACTCGGAGTATCTAGATGAGGTTGTGCTTGAGAGAAGCTCAGAAAATTCTTCTGAGGGTAATACACCTGCACCAATTAATGATAAGTTGCTGAACAATGAGGATCCTTATCTTCAGTATAAGAAGAAAAGCAGTAGAAACCCAAGGAATAAGAACAAGGATGACATCTTGATGAGCTCTAGTTTAATTTCTTATGCACATTCTGATGAAAATGTTGAAGAACATTTATGTGAAAGTTCCCAGTCTCATTCCCCAGCATTGGTTGCAGAAACTTTATTTGTTCCTGCCCAAGTTGCTGCTGGAAATGCTGAAAGTCAAGACTCCAAGGATGGTATACATTCTCACCAAGTGTG